>NC_090886.1:19910833-19940833 GCF_036669925.1 Montipora capricornis
TTGACACAAACAACGAGTGAATAAAACCCCGTACAAAGCACTTTCTATGTCGTGAACTGTTTATTACACATAAGACGAGAATTTTCATTAAAATAGTTTTCTGAACGCAAATTAGAAACAAAAACTCACTAACAATAGAACCAAATGCAAATTTAATTTAATTCAATAACAAAGTACGATTTGCACGAGATGCACGAGTGATTGGCATGGAAACGCCTTTACGCTATCGTTGATTGGTTATACTTCCACATGTGAAATAGCTGTACGCCATTCTGATTGGCTGTATAAGCCTTTTCCACATGTGAAAATAAAGCGTATAGATTTGTGCAAATGAGCTTTATGGAATAATGTGTGATAAAAATGATAATGAGTTTGATTTGCGTGAAAATACACCCCATACTACCACCGTTCTACCAGGACTCGCTTTGAAACTGAGGCAAACAGCAACTCGGAAATGGGCTATTCTTTTGCACCACAGGTGAGCAATTATTTTAAGGAGGAATAGCAGAGAGAGAGAGAGAGAGGAAGATTTGTGTTTTGGTTTGCGGTAAGATTTTTCTTGTATTCGATTATTCAGTTCTTACTTACCTCTATGACTGATAGCTGTAGTGAACGTTAAATAATTAAAGTTTGGAAAAATGCAAAAATCGTTTGCCGCCGGTTTTCTAGTATTCTCAGAATACGATTATTATCCATTTCCTCACAGAAAATTTACTGATTCTAAATGAGTTAGCAAATCGGAAGGCGTGGAAAACACTATTCACTTGTCAGGATATGCGTTGCACAGAATAGAATGAAGTGTATCGTGCCTCCATCCACCGCTGTCCGTCTAAATTAGAGATTCTCGCTTACATGAAACATGGCACTTGCCTTCCTCCATATACTTTACTCGGCATGCACACAATCAAAGCTTCGTTATGTTTGCTTTAAGTAAAGTAATTATTTAAAATTACTGTATTTAAATTTCTTGTGTAAGGCAGCCAAAATGTTCGACACAGGGACCACAAAATCCTAGTAGGAAAAGTGTGAATAGGGGTGTGAATAGAAATAAATAAATAAATCAGAGGCAATGGTTCAACATACCTGGCTGTCTTCTCTTTGTAATCATATATTTGCACTGCTGCATTATGAGGAACTCGGAATGTCACAACTCTTGTTTTGTTTCTGCCCAACTTGCTTGTCGGTTCTCGTGATGCTATAAAATAAAATGGCAAAGAAAATGACAAAGCCCGACGACCAGTTTCAGTATAACAAGAAGGGGATCCCAGACCAAACACTGAAACCATGTGATTCGGACTCACCACTTGCAAAGTGGAGCTCTTTTGTGCGCAGTCTAAATAACGGTACATTATTTCATGTATTCTCCGTCGAATCATTATTAGCTCCTTTTGGGATATCATACGATTTTACAAATGACCAGCTTCGAGATGGCTTGATAGCTACGTTTTAGAGCTGTATGCAATCAAATGACAAGGTTATGGGTTCGAGTTCCATTGAAGTCTGGATTAAATTACTTCATAACTACTTGAAAACTGTCTCGTCATGTTCGCAGTTTAAATATATTGCACGTCGTATATCAAAGATGGAGCACACATCGTAGAGTTGGCAAAACCTAACAGATCTAATACTAAAAGTTAATTTGTATGGGCTGCTTTAACTTAGTAGGGTTTTTACAGTTCACCAGCTGTTGAAACCCCGATCAAGCTAACCTTGCATTACTAGAAATTAACCGCTTAAATTACAGACATTTCAGTTTATTTACCGATCAAAAAGAGTTTCCACAAGATTTTAAACCTTTAATTTTGACAAAGACTTCTACTATCCTAAGGATAGACTTATGTTGTTAAATATTAAACAAGATTCGCTGCACTGCTCTACTGAGCTACCACGCCAGATGAGACTAACTGGAATCCAATTCAAGCCTTCAAGTCCATTCCACACTTCATTTGAAATTTCATATATTCCAAAACTCATTTAACGATTTTTTTTGACGGTCAAACGTTAAATTGTCATTTTGTCAGGGACACCCAATGAGTAATTTCGGTATTTTGAATATTCGAACTCATTCACGTGAGACCGGGACGAACTGAGGCCGGCATGAGTCCGTATCGGACTCCACACATTTCTTTGCAAAGGTTATGGGTCCGTACCGCTTTTTTGACGGGTCCGGACCCAAATTTTTCTGTCGTGTAAACGGCCTTTAAGTAACTCTCGAACCGGCCTGAGTTCGTACCGGTTTCATTGAAATGTTGACAACACATCTCAGACTGGGTCCAGAAATTTCACGCCTGTGTGCTTTTGGGTAAGCGATATATTTATTAGACAAAATATATCATTTCGTCCCAAAACCAGGCACTAAGCATATCGTCCCGGTTTCATGAAAACCGCTGCAAAACAAGTTCACACAAGTCTGAGTTCGTCCCGGTCTCATTTAAATAACCCCTAAAATTTTGGACATTTTTCTGAACAGATTTCCCAGCTATTTCGGAAAAGCAGTAGAGTCAGAAGAGTTTGTAGAAATTTCGAAACCACATTGAAGAACGCTAGAACGTGCTAGAATCGGACGCTAGAATTTTACGTGAGTAAGAATCAACTGTCAGATTGGAAACAGCATACAATTTGAAGATTTATAAACAAGACGCTTCTAAGAGCGTATCCATGGGATGCCCAAACAGTTAACACCAATTGTCCAGTTACAGTGAACTACAACTACGGGTAAACATCGCAAAATGGCGAAAGATTACCAGAAAGATAAATCTGTGTTTAACTAGGTGTTATTTTTTGTAAAAAAAGAAATAGAGGTTATCTCTTCTTATTAATGCTACTAAATTTGCAAATGGAAACAACGAGCCTCTGTTAGGGGTTATCAGGATGCGGGATATTTATGTAAAAAATTATAGGGATACGGGATATTTTGGGGGAAAATTAACGGGATAAGGGATGTTCAAAAATCCGAACTGGCATTACAGAGATACAAACCAAAGGAATTAACGGGATAGAAGATATTTGAGCCAAAAATTAATGGGAAACGAGATACTTAGATTCACCCTCCCCCCCCCCTCCCTCCCCTTGTGAGGCCTCAACAATCAGCACAGCAATACTATCAGAATTTACTTTTACTAAAGTTTTTTGAGGAATGTCCGGATAAAAAGATAAGATTTCTTGGAATATTGACTGCAGATCGGCCCAAACATTCCCAAAAAACTGGCCACAGCTTTGATTTTGAAAACGTGTCAATTCTTCACATCTGTCCCTAATGGCACAAGCGGTTGTTTTTGGAAGCGTGGTATTCTAATAAGAGAACTCAATCAAACGAGCACGTTGAGTTTCCACGTGTGTACCGCAATCTCAAGAAAGACCATTTCTTGGCACACGCGTTATGCATATTTGTCACCAATTTGCCTATTTTGCCATCCTTAGTCATATTTGCATACGTAACTGATGAAGGTCACCGAAGTGATCGAAACGTTTTACTTTTTAAAAACTCTTTAGTCAGTCTCAACGCTGCAATTTCGGTTTATGTCTTTTTGTATTTGATATATATCTATTGTATTTGGTTGTTTAAGGCTTTTTTCTAATATTCTTTTCACGTCTTTGATTCCTGTACTATATTTATATACTAGGAGGATTGGATTTATTTTTTGTTGACGAATGTCACTGACTTGATCTATCACATACCATTGAAGGACGTTCGCGCTAATTGTTTGTGCTCAACTTTTACTGCGCAGGTAACGCGACTGTAATACGTCACGCATCACTTCAAGCATTACACGTTAAGATCTTATGGCGACACAAACGCCTGGGAAAAATTTCCAGGTCGGCTAAAGAATGGCACATTTATTTCCAATTCATCATAAAACGTTAAAGAGAAAGGACCGGAGGCTGGAAAACGTCGCTAATCGAGTAGTGGTTGAAAGTTTTGAAAACTCGAGGACGGTTAGTTTTAGTCAGCGACGTTTCGTAAATTTAATGGTTTTTTAAAATGTTTTTTTACGTTACGAACTTCTTAGTTCAAAATGCATGCATGTTTTTGAAGTTCTTTTCCTTTACTTTAATGAAAATAGAGCACTTGAATAGCGCGGACCTACGTGGAAACAGCCAGAGATTATATTTCACAAAAACCACACTCCAGAAGATGAGCATGACGGCAATGCAGAGATACGATACAAAACACTAACGAAAGAAAGATAACGCTTGCTTGAAACTTCGTTGCTATGCTCGAGAAAGTCTTTTTTTTTACAAAAACCTTTCATCGATCGATCCTGTCTTGGGTTCCAGTCCTTCCCCGACAGGTCACGCAAAAGCGTGACAAACGAAATTTTCCAAGAGCTTCGCAACGTCACATCGATTTTACTTGTTTAGATCATCAGTGACCCCTATTTTTTAAGACATGAGACATGAATCACTTGTTCTTCTTACAATCTACAAAATATGATGAAATGAAAAAAAAAAAACACAAAGTAAGAAGTTATCTTTGTTTAAATTTTTCTTTCCTTGTGTCCTGAGAATGGAAGTGGTTACAACGGGTAGCGCTTGCAAAAACGCTCGTTGAAGATTAACTCTACTGCTTACGACATCCCCAGTGGCATGAAATTACCGGTATCTAAAAAAGCCCACTCCTATATTTCTATGAACAGAAACTTTCACTCCAACAGATTATTTTTATGATTTTCGACGGATGAATTGATGAAGCTACATCTTGTGATGATGACCCATCTATCGAAATTAGGGCATTTTTCCCTAGCCTTTTTCTCCGAAACAAAGTCGGTGACACCCCAATTTTTTTTCATTTTTGGAATAAGCTATTTATGACCTTACCGAGACTAGTTTCAATGTGGGAAAATTTTCGCGCGAACGTCCTTAAATTTGATGCTAGTGTCTACAAAAGTTAAGCCCGTTCGGATGGGGTTAGTACTTGGATGGGAGACCACTGCGAAGTCCCCGTGAAAACGATATCTAACTTTTTTTAAAACTCGATTTTATTGTTTATTTTGTTTAGCCGTTGAAGGCTGCCCTAATCTTCTTTCTACGTCTTTTTTTAATCCTGTAATGGAAGCAATTTTATACCGCTGGGCTGCCTGTTACACTGGCATCCAAAAAAATAGCTTTTATCATTTTCGCCGGAGTTTGTTTGAGATTCATATTTTAAAGAAACCACCCATAAATTTTCGGACAGAAAAGGACGACAACGTAATGCAAACTTCTGATCTGTCACGATTGCTACCCGGGGATTGATAGAGCTTTCAGATGCTGCAAAAAAAGAAACCTAGAACTTTTTACAGACCTGAAATTCCCCTAAAACACCCGAACAGATAAATGTTTTGTAGGGCAGCTGTAAACTTTTAAGCATTGTGGAAAATATTTTAGAAAATTCTGGCCATGGGTGCCCTTGACTGGTATAATCCTCTTTTGAACTGAACTGGACCTGGGTCATTAGCAATAAGTAGCAATCTTTTTCTCACGTCTTACTGCACGGGGAGGTACAGGTGGAGACAGATTGACTTGTGCTGAAGCCTGAAATTCATCCCATGAAGTGGACATCTGCTGTAGGGCTGGAAAACCTGCACAACAGAAACTATTTCAAAACACTATTTGATATAGCGAGTCTCACGCTTGTTAAACAAAACGTTCGCATTTAGAATGTAATTTAATTACAATAGTTGGTACAGCTGTAGGCATAAAAGGGAAAGCCTCATTAAAAAAAAAAAGAAGACAGAAAAAGTCTGCAAGCTCTGCTAAAGTGAAAGCATAAGAAATCGAATTTTGCTGTGCACGGTGTAATGTGATCTGTAAAGCAAGGGAAAGTTATGTGTTACTGGCAGGTAATGTACAGCACATATTTGGCCATGGTGTTAAACCTGAGTGAATAACTAAGATGAACATAAAAAGTTCATATCATTACTGGGTTGCCGTATGGCAATCCCAGTCCAAAAATGGATGGCATTTGTTCGGTGTTATTTTTTTTTCCTTCCGTGTCGGTAAAAGTCTTGCTTGTCACTCCCCTGGTAAGTGGTATCTTTGTGCATAGAGCCTTCTGCGCGTATTTTCTTAGGATCGAGAGGGTAGTGGAACTGCGTAGATTTCTCTGGTGGACACAGTAGAATCATTAACTTAGCCTGCAATGGCGTCGAAAGTCATGTAACGCGAATGGCCTTTTACTGGATCCTTAAACAAAATATACCCTTATGGAGCTCAATAATGGAAAGTCAGTTGGATAAACTACGCAGGCGGTGAAAACCAACACCTGGAATCTCAAAAGCGACGAGTAATGGACTTCGACAACAATCTGTCGCCCGTCGAGCAGAAATCAAAGTGAGCTGCATTTCTAAAATAATATTTACCAAGTGTGCTGTTATGTAGAACACTGAAACCAAATGGAAAATTATCTGGTAACTTATGGGTTCAACAAAGACAGAGAACGAATCGAACACCAAAAGTGGATCTGTGATCAACTCTGCACAGTCTTCAGGTAAAAAAAATTGGAAATGTGACAGCCAAGAATTATTTGAAAGAAAGCTTGTCGTCTATTTTGTGCTTCATTATTCAAGGAAACGGTTTGATCCTGAAATTTTAGTTTGTAATATTGCGCATATTTGACACGATTGAGTTTTTTCTCTTCACGCACGCAATAATAGCAAATATGTTGTTTGTTTCGAAAAATTGTTCGCTGGAAAAGGTGGCCTTTATGAATTCATCATGTTTTATGATATGTGTGCTGGATAGTTTTTATGGCAATAGTAAAGCATTTTCTTGTTATTCAAGGAAAATGTTCTTCAGGAAAGGGTTTGAACCTGAAGTACATGGTAATTTGACACGATTGAGTTTCTTGTCTTCACGCACGCAATGAAATAGGAAGAGGTTTTCGCCTCTAAGAGCAAATATGTTATTTGTTTCAAAAAATTGTTCGCTGGAAAAGGTGGCCTTTATGAATTCATCATGTTTTATAATATGCGAGCTTAACTGGATAGTTTTTATGGCAATAGTAAAGCATTTTCGTGTCAAAATGAGGTTAGCGTTTTTGTGTTGTGCTAACTTAATTAAATATAAATATACATTCTGCCTCGTGAGTTTGTTATTCTCGTTAACCAGCAATGGAAAGTCATTGCAACGCGAATGGCGTTTTAGTGCATTTTATGTTGTTTGTTTCAATAAAATGTTTCGCTGGAAAAGGATTCTGTGATATTTTCTGCCTTTGTGAATTATAATATCATGTTGTGTATTGAATTTTCGAGCTTAAGGTTGAAACGTGATACGGGAGGATATTTTTAGTATAACTCTGTAAGCAGGAAAGGTTTCATGAAAATAAACAGGTCCGTTGGAAGCGTGCTCGAGTTTCAACAAAATGAGCCCCAAAATCAGCAAAAAATTGTGACGCCGGTGAATAATAAAGTAGCTGCTATTTCCAAAATTATGGAATTACCTGGTGATAAATAACCTCGTCTTGGAGAGTAAGTTTTTGACTTTGTAGAAACAATGGTGGGCGATTGTGATCTTTGTTTTGAATTCGCTCATTTATTGTCAAACTTGCCATCATTTGACACAGATGCCGCGGTAACTTACTGGTAATCACGGCGCCCGCTGAATTCCGGCGATGTCACTTTCGATTTTGCGATTTATTTGTGCAGCCAAAACGTACAATAACAAAATTGAACGTAACAAAAATCTCCCAAAATGTTTGTCGCTGATCGTAACTGTTTATATTCTATATTCACGGTTCAAAATTAATGTTGTTTTCATGTCGTAAATATGTTATTTCTCGAGCGACCGTCCTGGAAACTTCCTTCTGCTCTTTCTTAAAAGTGTAACAATATTTATTTACTTTTGCATCAATATCTGTTTTTGCATAAAGCAAGCTAACAAAATCTGTACCTTGCTAAGTTCGCATTTGTTAGCGTTAATAGTATTTTCGGTCCAATGCTTCTGTTTTGCGAAGGCGTATACGTTTTTGGTCACCCATCCAGACACTAATCCCGCCGGAGAGAGCTTAACTTTAGTAAATTTTAGTATTACAAAGCTGTCAGATGCTCAGAGGGCACGCTTAAACTTGTGGTGAAAAGAAGTTTATCAACATGTCAGCCCAGAAGCCAATGTTTCTCACTTTCCATTTATTTTCTTCAATCTTTCAGGGTTCAGTACTTTCCTAGTAACCACATGTCTTCTCAGGCTATTTACCGAAGGCTTCTACCATGGCACTACAATGATAGACAATACCAAAACAATATCGTGCACTGTTAGAGCTACATATTACGCAAGAACAGATTTTTTTCGTCGAACGGACGTTCGAGAACCTGTGAGCCAAAGGGCCTCTGCTGGTATGACTTCTGGGTGACCCCTTAAATGGTCTTAATGACCCCCCAACTTGAAAAAATTGTCTGGAACGGTGCACGTACCACAGGCAACCCAGTGTACCCTCACGGAGGGTCTAGTTTTTCAGTTACAATGGATTCTAATTTTTTGTACATTGTTAGGCCTTACTTGATATTTCTGGTACAACAACATTTCTAGTGCCTCTGTCAGCCAGTGGATCCTTTCCTCCAGCTAGCAACTGTTCAACGGTTGGTGGCAACTCCTTCTGCCACAGCTCCTCATCTTGAGTCAGCATATATGTCTGACCACACACGGCTCTCACTCGCCCGGTCTTGATGTCACGAACATAGATGCCTTCATTTTCATCAAGAGGAATTGCTTTCCTACGAGCAACAACTTCCACCTCTACAGGCGGGACATATTCACTGGGGCCACGGATCATCCAACGGTCACCAGGCCGTCTTTTTACCTCTTTCTGAGGACAGAGAAATTGGAATAATTATAAAAGGAGTACGTTGGCGAAACGGCCCGCTCTCTGGAAATCAGAGTGAAAGAACACCAATCAAGAACTTCATCAGCTATTCACGAGCATTGTCGCCTGGAGGGCCACTCGGTGGACCCAAATAAGACAAAAGTACTATCAACCGAAGTTAACACCTTCAAACGCAGGATAAAAGAAGCTATTCAAATTAAACTTACGAAACCGGCGTTAAACAGAGACAATGGTTACGAATTAGCAGCTATCTATGACACAATTCTAACCCCCAAGAGGCGTTAAAACCCTTTTTTAAAATTCATCTTTTTAACATTCATATCATTGACTGATGAAGTCCGGTTGAAAAAACGGACGAAATATTTCACAAGTTTTAACTTTTAGCTCCGAGTTTGTAAAACTTTTTAACTTTTATTATGCTTCCGGAGCACGAAACAAATGTTTTTGACTGGAATAAATTATAAATTTTTAGCATGTTATGATCAAGAGTGCGAAATTATTAACAGACAACAATTCCCATGTCTTAAATGACAGTGACAACAAGCATCTTCGCATATTGCTATCATTTAATTTTAAGTTTAATTATCTCAGCCAAAAGTGGCGTTACTTTGGCAATTCCTATCATGAAGCTGGGACTTAAAAGTAAAATTAAGGAATCTGATGGGAGTGACATCTTAGCATACACACGCACAATGTGTGACTCGCTACCAAAGCTAACATATGACGAATACATACGAAACCTAACCTAAGTCACGTGGACGTGTCAAATAACAAAATACGCTTATCAGAAACATTATTCCGGAATATTAAAGACGGCTCCCGGAAGAGGTAAGGGGGCGTTAATTTTATTGGCCATTCCTGTTGGGCTTTTCAGCTAGGGGGTAATATTATACTTTTATGGTGTTGTTTGTCAGAGTCTAGCCCCCAAGGTAATTCCAGGCAGATAGTACTCTTTTTGAGTTCAATTAATTCCATCTTTCCTTCCAAATTTCCAAAAAGATGAGTGCACATAAAGGTGGTTCTTGTAGCCACATACACAAAATGGTCCAGGCCAACAAAAGAGTGTAATTTTTTTTTTTTTTTTTTTTTTTTACACAACTTTATTTATTGAAACAAATTGAAGATATTAATACAGCAAATTATTAACTTACCTACATAATTATAATGTTACAACTAATATAACTAATATTACTACTAATAATAATATAATACAACAAATTAACACTGATATTATTATTATCACAAAATTCAAACAAACTAGAAATGTTTACAAAGTATAATGTAAATAATATATTAATTATATACAGAAAGTGGATGCATATTAAAACCTTTAAATAGTTAAGCATTTGCAAGAGACGACACTATCCATTTAGCTTCAAAGAAATCCTTTGTTTTTTTACTGTGCAGACTAATATATTTTTCTGTTTCATATTTAACAGCAATTTTCTTTTTAAATCCGTATATATTCGGAAGAATTTGACTTCTTCTACAATCCCACAAGTACAATTTCCCAATCATAATTAGATAGTTTAGAAGCTTAGCAGAAGGGGAGTTTTGTCGTATCATTCCAACTAAAATATCTTGCAACGAAAGTCGAATGTTTTCCTTTAAAAGTTGGTGCCAGAATACTTCGAAGTCACGCCAAAAATCTATCGAGAAAGGACAGAGATATAGAAAGTGATATAGCGTTTCTGGTTCAGATGAACAAAATGAACACGAGTCATTCAATTTAAAGCCAATTTTGTAAAGTTTAGCATTAGTATAGAGAATGGAGTTAAGAATTTTGTATTGAAATGCCTTAACATATGCTTCAAGAGCAACACTATGCGGGATCATGAAAATTTGTTTAACTTCCTCGAGTGTGAAATGAAATTCATTTTGCAGCTTGTTTACAATAGTTGGAAAAAGAGCCTTTCTGCTTACAAGTAAAGTATAATAGTCTTTAGATTTCTTCTTTGTGACATCAAATATATTATCGTCAATTTTAAGAGAGAATTCATCTGTTGTTAATTTATGAGTACAATTTTTTAAAATGGAAGGAATGGAGTGCCGAAGACCTGCCCAAACTAAAAAATTAGTTTTAGAAATCCTGTTAGAAACCAAGGAAAAGGAATCTTTGTTATTTAAGTCAAAGGATAGATCACTGATATGAACTACACCAGCTTCGAAATAGCTTTTATAATAAACTGTTTTATTATTAATGAGTATTTGTTTGTTATTCCAAAGAATATAACGCCAGTCTTTTTCTGAAGAGAACGTATCTCTAAATTCCGACCACCACTGCAGTAATTCTAGATAGAATAGAGAAATATTCAGTGGAAGGATACTAACATCATAATTGCAATGAAACAAGAAAAGACCGCCAAAGTGTTCTAGATGATGTGTCAAATACCTTTTCCAGGTGCCATCATTTGAGCTAGCTATTCTTTTTAGCCATGCCAATCGAAGCGATATTATCATGCTATCAAGATCAATCATCTTTAATCCTCCGTTGGAGTATTCATTTATCGCCGATTTGCGTGTGACTTTATCAGGACCATTCCATAAGAATTGAAATAATAACTGGTTTAACTGACTTACAAATTCTTTTGGGGTAGGTAATAAAGATGACACATAAACAAATTTCGGAATTAATAGAGATTTGATAAGTGTAATTTTGCCATAAATAGAAAGTCCTCTAGAGGACCAAATTCTAGTCAGGTTTTTAATACTGTCTAATCTTTCTATGAAATTCTTTTCAAGAAGCAATTTTTGATCATACGTGTAATAAATTCCTAAAGCTTTTATCGGTTCGTTAGGCCATTTAATTCCAAAAGGCTGTGCTTTACAGTTCCTTGAAGAACCTATCCACATAGCTTCCGTTTTGGAACAATTAATTTTTAAGCCAGAGACAATCTTGAATTCATCTAACAACCTAAAAAGAGCAATAGCAGAGCTTGTGTCGGCAAGTATTGCTGTCGTATAATCTGCGTATTGAAGAATTTTTGTGTCCTCATTCCCAATAGAGATACCTTTAATATCCTTATTTTGTCGAATCGCAATTGCTAATGTTTCTATAGTAACTACAAAGAGGTAAGGAGAGAGCGGGTCCCCCTGCCGTACCCCACGTTCAAGATTAAAGTATTCAGATGAAAGTCCGTTGTTTATCACACAGCTTTGTATTTTTCTGTAGAACGTTTGGACCCAATGGATAAAATTAGGGCCAAAATTGAAGGATTTCAAACAATAGAGAAGAAATTCCCATTCTACGCTATCAAATGCCTTTTCAAAATCAATAAATATCATTAGTCCCGGGATACTTTCTTTTGCAGTGAAATCCATAATATCGAAAACTGATCTAATTGTTTCGCCGATATATCGGTCTTTCACGTATCCAGTTTGGTTATGGTGTATAATGTTTGGAAGAACATTTTTAATTCTAGTGGCGATCACTTTAGACATAATTTTTGTGTCAACGTTTACGAGAGAGATTGGACGCCAGTTCTCAATATATGAACGATCTTTTCCTTTTTTTTCTATTAGAGTAATTACCGCTTGTTTTTGAGAACAAGACATTTCACCTTTTTCAAAGCTTTCGTTCACGCATTTAAGAAAAGGATCGCTTATTAAAGGCCAGAACACTTTGTAGAATTCTATAGGAATTCCGTCATTCCCAGGAGTTTTGTTGGTTTGAAAGCTTTCGAGGATATTGTAACATTCCTCACCTGAAATTTTGTCTTCGCAGGTCAACTTTTGTTCTTCGGTTAATTGAGGTATATTCAAATTCTCTAGAAACTTTACAATGTTCTGACGGTTTTCCGCATCACTATTTGAACTTTTGTATAACTCTCGATAAAAACGTTTTTGTTCTTGAAGAATGTCATAGGGATCTGTCTTTACGACGCCGCTTATTACTAGTTTCCTTATATGCTTTTTTACATGATTTCTTTTTTCTAAGTTTAGGAAGTATTTGGTACTTTTCTCGCCGTGTTCATGCCATCGTGCTCGGGCACGGATTATTATTCCGTTGACTTTTTCATCATAAAATGATTCGAGCTTATCCTTAGCCGCATTTAAATTGTCGCCATTCGAATCATTGGGGTTCGTTTCGAAAACCTGTTTCGCTTCAGTATATTCTTTTTCAAGTTTTGATCCTCTTTCGTTTCTCTCCTTTGCCTTCTTTTTGGAATATTTTATAGCATGAGCTCTTATGTTATATTTTATCCAGTCCCAAATGTTACGGTGGTCTGAAAGTTCTTTTCGGCCTTCCGTGATCCAAATTGGTACCATTTTTGTAAGGTCATCAATGTACTCATCATCCTCCAATATGGAGGTGTTCATCTTCCAGAACCCAGGACCCTTGGCCTCTTTGTCCACGTTCCCAAATTCTAAATATATAGCAGAATGGTCAGTTCTGATGGCGGGGATTATATTTGTGGCTTTGACCCAGTCGTGTAAATTGTTAGAGATCAACCAATAATCCAGGCGACAAAATATCGGCGGAAATTGTTGACTCCAGGTAAAACTTTTAGTTTGTGGGTTTTTAACTCTCCATATATCTACAAAAGAGTGTAATGCTTTAGTGGCTACCAGATTCTACACCAGGGTCAGACGTTCATAGAAAACCAGAAACTCTGCTTCCCATTGCGAGACTGGAATATTCTTGGTTGAATCACAAATACTCTTGTTTTTCGGCCATTTTAACTTGACTTGACTTAAAACGTCAAGTTAAAATGCATTATATCACCGCAGTTTGGTTGAATCACCCTACTGGACCCACCGTGACCCAAAACTTCAGTCCTACAATGTACGAGCCCTTGAAGTTTGTTAGGTACATAGGCTCAAGCAACTATACCTTTCTAGCACAAATTTATGATATATTTATTGATAAATTTCAGGGGCACCCAACGAAGGTGTTCTGCAAAATATCTGTTCCGCAGTGGAATTTCATCTGGCTGGCAAGTTATTAATTTGATATTTTTTCTCTGGGAAACTTTAAATATTTTTAGCATTTCAACCCTTGCTGGCTGGATGAAAAGAGAAACTGGGGGAGACCTCGTTCATGAGAAGCTTGCCGCTGGTTCAACTTCTCGCATGTTGAGAAAAAAAACCTGTTTTGACCGGTTTGACGAGCGGTTTAGATTCACGAGATTCTTTGTCGGCTGGGCAACAGTGACTCAAAGTCGGCTGGCTGGGATTTTTCCTCACTATCTAGCTGGGAGCTGGAATTTTGCTCATAATCATCCTGAGAGTGAGAAACACCTTTTTTCCCCAGCAACATTAAAAAACTCAAAAACTGTTTTATTAGCGTTTTCTTGTAAGGTTTTTTCGTACTATGCATTTTGGAAACAATTTTCGTTGGGCACCCCTGAAATTTGCCAATACAGTAAGCCAAACATTTTAAACAAAAATGTTAACTGTAATTACCTCCTTTTCATCAACATCAATAAAAGCTTCATTTGCTTTTAAAATCACTCCTTCATCCTCCCCAAGGATAAACACATTTTGAATTCCTTGCTCAAGTTTCTCCCCAGGAAGAAGGAAGAAGGACTTCTCTCCCTGAGTTGACAAATAAAAATGCTCAGCAATCAATATATTTGTAATAGATAGATGTTCATATGATACACAGGGGGTTTGTCACAAAACTTGTATTTAGTTAGTTCATTAGGTTCATACACTTTCTGTCAACAACCCTTATTTGATAATCCAGTGACTTCATGAATGCACATTTAGCAATTATCCAAGTCTGGACAGGGCATGATAATTAGGTAGAAGGGAAGAGTAGGGCTGATGAATTTAACTTGTGACAGACATCACCGGGATTTTAACAGATGAATTCCTGACTACAGTATGTAACAGGGATTTTTTATGATAAATGATAAATGTTTTATTGTTGAAATCTGAACAAATAAATCCTTGGCAATAAGGGGGGTATCAAAATAAATGCCATAATCTCACACACTTCCTGGGAGACCAGTTAATGGCTTTTAGTATCACCCAACTAGTGGACTAATGAAAATCCTGCATTTTGATTGGCTACACTACTAGAGGACTATTAGTAATAGTCCTCGAGTAGCGAAAAAGTGTGACGCTTTCTTTCGTTTTATTCCCAAATAAATATTCTTCAACTTGCATTTGCTAACTTTATTATTGCCTTTTCTGTCCGACTAGTTGGGTGATACTAAGGGCGCTTACCATTTGTAAGAACTGGCCGGTCGGACTGGTCCGTCCGTAAATGGAACGCACGAGTTCTGAGAACTGGCAGAACTGGTTCTGGCCAAACTGGCCAAGCTCATTGAGTAGGGCCGCTCAGTTCTGCGCGGAACGCGGGAAAATTTGTACGCGTTAAAAAATGGCAGCAAGTTCATCGCAGACTTGTGGTGAGTATTATAAATATATTTTGTGCATTGTTTTGGTTGAAAGGAAGATTCCTTTTTCTGAAGTGCCTTGTGAAGATATTCATAAACAAATTTTATTTCATTGCAGGACTCGAGAACTTCTATTATCCATGCGAGGACAAACTTGTGACGTGGACAACAAGCTACAACAAAGAGCACAAAACTATTGATTTCCCTACGCCGGGAAAAAGCCGGCCTCTTTGACAAAGGCAAAGTACGAAAGAAAAAATACAACTAATTGAAAAAAACAAAACTTCGTCTTCTGCATCGTTCACAAAAAGAGTATCCTCCTCCTCCGGAGAAAGAAAGTCGAGAAAAAATGTCGGAGGAATGCTACAAACTCTCGTCGCAACATCCGCCATGTTGTTTACATCAGCTCTTGCGTGTATTCCACACAAGGATTGCGTGAGTAATCGCGCGGGCCGGCCTTGACCTTTCCATTTACACCGATGAGAACCAGTTCTTTCGGGCCGGCCAGTTCTAACAAATGGAAAGCGCCCTAAGACAATTAGACCCTTCGCCCTCAAGGGACACGGGTCAATAGCCCATTCGGCTTCGCCTCATGGGCTATTGACCTGTAGCCCTTACGGGCTACGGGTCTAATTGTTAAATATCCTCTGTTTGGAGTACTTTGAAAGTACCAGTAATAAACTTATCAGCTTATTGAGTGGCATAAAAGGAAATATCTAGACTAATGAAAGATAATTAAAGGTTCACATTGCAACCAGGGGTTGGTTGCTTGAAGCCTGGTTAGCACTAACCATTGTTTGAGACATCAAAACCTATGGGTTTCCATGGTATTTAACGCTGGTAAGTCCTTAGCACTAACCAGTCAATCAGACACAGTTTGATGCTACTATGGTTAGAAGAAATTTGATTGTAGATTGTTAAGTTACAATTCAAAGACCCAACGTTTCACGACTCCCGTCAAGCGTCTTCATCAGGAGTGATCCAAAGTTACAAGAGTCCTTTTACATGTACATGTATATGCTACCTATTTCTTGTCCTTTTTTAGCAAATTGGAAGCATTCAAAGTTACGGGTACATTCAACTATCTTCAAAGCAGAGTATCATCAAACCATGCCTCAATTGGAAACACCTTTAATTAGTATTCATCAGGCAACAATGTATAATGATAGGTACATGTACATGTATATGTACAAAAGTCATATATTTAGATACTCTTTCACATAAAATTTCAAGACGTCAAGTAGATATTGTTTGTCATGTAAATTTCTCTAATTGTTCTCTAACCACACCTTCATAAGTCTCTTTTGTCCAAGCTGGGGTTTGCCATCTTTGTCAACTGGATCCAGTATGACACAGTACTGTCGATTGTTCAATGTTGTGATGTTAACAACTCCCACAACCTGTTAAAAACATAAATTACATAGAGCTTTTTGAACTCAGTAGTAACATTTACCACAAGTTCCTCTGATCAAAATAATAATTTATTAATCAATTATATAAATAATTAATATTTTAAAAAACAATCCACCAAGAAAAAATGGCTTGAAAAATCAGGTGGAAATACAGACATATGAATTAAAAAAAAGAATTTATATTAACCCTTTGACTCCCAATTAAGCCAGCCTGAACCGGCCATACTTAGTCTTTTACTCTGTCTAATGCAGACGATTTTACTCGTCAATAGGGAATGCCCGGGAGTCAATAGGCTAATGAAAACATGAAGAAAAATAAAGTACTTGTGCATCTAGAGAAAAATCAAAAGCTTAAGAAAAAATATCAACAGAAATAATTATTATAATCAGGTCTTAATTCACTTTACAATTCACGGCTCACTGACTGCTAGCATTTCAGGTCACTTAACGAATGATAAGTTGTCATGATGTTCTTTTGAACAGTAAACAAAAACCTCAAACCCTGAGGTTCCAACCCGTCAGGATAATGTGTACTTCAACAACAACTCTTTCACCCAAGAAAGATTAAAAAGTATCAGTCGTGAGAATTAATTATTGCTCTTTTTTCAACAACAAGGACAGTGCCTACTATTGTTATTGGCCATCTTGAGATACTCGGATTTCCTACTGTATGGGTGGTGCTTCTGGGATATTTTTGTGTGGTTCAAAACTATGCAGAAAAAGCAGAACTTAGCTAGTGCTCTTGGTATCCAAAAAGAAATAGGGGACCATGTATTTTTCAGATATAATTAAGCTCAATTTGGAAAAGAATGCCACACATTGCTTTGTATTTTTAATGCTTTTTACAAAATAATATTGTTGATTAATAATTTTTATCTTTGAAAAATGCGTGGTTACCTCAATTTTCTTTTTGCATTTCAATAGCATTTGTTAAGATCTGCTTTTCCTGCACATTCAGTAAACCACACAAAATTACCTTTGAATTGGTAAGCACCGTCCTTAAATAAGGAATTTAGTGTGAATCAGTGGAAATCATTAAAAGGAAATGAAAAGCTGTTGTCAGAAATACATGAATGTTCTTTAATGAAAAGAGAATGCTTCTTGCAGGAGCATTAACTGGGCTTACTCATGAAAAACATGAAGTGTTAAAGAATTAGGCTGTTACAGTTCTCGTGTTCATGCATGATTGAGGGCCAGATATTGGGAATCCAGGGAACTGGCTCTTGTGAAGAATGCGTTTCAAGTTAAAGTGGTCAAACACTGTTTTCACTGTGTGCACGCTTGGTTTTCAGCTTCTCATGCGAGGTATCCTCTGAGGAAAGTCTCCTTTGATCTTCAAAATTATATACATTATACAGTGTAGATTTATACTCACAGCTCAGAATACTCCAACGCCACTACGTTATTTACATTGTACTCATTGTACTTTATTAAACCTTCGAGTTAATGCAGTGTTTCCTCTTAATTGGCGTGGTGGCAGCGCTTAACTCACGCCTCTAATTCCCTAAAACAAGTGTGGAATTTGGATCCTGCGACATCTACTACTCCACAAGGTGACAAAGCCGTTATTTCTCGTGAGCATTTTGTGAACTTTCCAGCATGGCTGCCTTGCCTCGAGCACCCAAACAGTGGCAGTTAACAAAGATCGAGACGATTACTTCGTACGAAAGTTGGCAACAGAACTTGATCTATGTCCTTTCACTGGACAAGAACTTTGTTCCCTTCCTTGATGCAACCTGGCAGAAACAAACCGCCGTCAATCCACATAGGGGCCTTACCAACGATGGCACTGCGATCCCTGAAGCTCAGCGTCTCACTGCCGCCCAAAAGATCGCCCATCTGGACCTACTACTCGGCCAAATAGCCAACTTCTGTCATGTAATCTCTAGGAATTCCATCCTTAAACACTCAACTTCCCTGAACGACATATGGCAGAAAATACGTCAACATCATGGTTTCCAGTCCTCCGGAGCGCACTTTCTTGACTTGGCTAGCATACGCCTACAGCCTGATGAGAGACCTGAGGACCTGTTTCAGCGTCTTATGGCTTTCTTTGAGGATAACCTCCTTTCTGTTCACGGCGGCTTAACACACCATGGAGATCAGGTAACTGCCGAGGAAAAGCTCTCCCCCACACTGGAGAACACTGTCGTCTTCCTCTGGCTCCAGTTGATACATCCCGGCTTACCCATCTTGGTGAAACAAAAATGTGGTTCTGACTTACGCAATAAGACCCTGGCTTCACTAAAACCTGAGATCTCTCAAGCTCTTGGATCTCTCCTTGATGAGTTACGTAGCATTGAAGATACCAAAGCCATGCGTATTGGCAGTACCACACCAAGGCGCCACCCTAATGCTGCTCAAGGCCAACTCTGACGATGCCCATTCTTGTCTTGCATCCTCTGCAAAACTGCCGGTCGCCCACATACCACTCACAACCTGGTGGATTGTCGCTACCTATCTAACTGTGACCATCAACCATGGGCTCGGTCACGCATGGTGATGGATGACCCTGACGACCTCGGTGCTGAGGAATGCGAGCCCTTGGATGAGAGTGGTGACCTTGTAGTCCCACCAGTCCAGGGTGAAGAGCCAGCAGCCCTTCGTGTGAGCATTATCCAATCACCTGTCCTTAACACCTTCTACCACGAACACCCAGTGCAGCTCACCCTGGACACCAGTGCAACCTCCTACATGGTCCGCGCCTCCGCTGCCCTACTGTATGGTTTCCCCATAATCCCGGCCTCCCAAATGGCTCGTCAGGCTGATGGAGTTACCCCAATGGATGTCATTGGCGAAGTCCACCACTCGCTAACCCGCAGACAGTGGACTTAGATGCCCTGGTTGTCTATCAGCTAGACGTTGATATCCTGGCCGGTAACCCCTTCATGACCCACAATGACATTGGTGGTTGCCCTGCCAAACGTCAGATTGAGATAGGTGGCACTGAGATTATCAGCTACAGCTTACCCCCCAGGCATACACGCCAACCAAACGTGCGGCGTACACAAAACTTCCTGCTACGCAACCCAAACCGCACAGTCGTTCTGCCAGGGAAGTATGTCCAGTTCAGTGCCCCTTCCGACGCGGACTCCGACACCCTGTGGGCCCTGGAGCCCCGGCTGGATTGCCCTTCTAACATGCTCCGTAAACCTGAAGATGCGTGGCCTCCACCCCAGCAAATTCAATCTGTCGATCATGCCGTACGCATTCCCAACACGACTGGCTCCCCCATTCTCTTGAAGAGCGGTGAGCAGTTATGCCAGGTTTGTCACATTCTAACTGTCGAAGCCTCCACCTCCACTTCACCTCCCACCACACATACTGCTGCCTCCCCTTCTCCAGCCACCTGCAAGCCCTTCTCCCCCCCATGTAATCCTTGATCCTGATGGGTGCCTAGATCAGGACATTTGTGACAAATTCATAGCTCTCAATCTGGAGTTTGACGATGTGTTCAATCCCTCCATCTCTAAATACAGCGGTGCAAGCGGCAAAATTGAGGCTGTTGTCAACATCGCCACCACCCTTCCTCCTCAGTGCAAAGGCAGGCTTCCACAGTACAACAGGAACACCCTCAAGGAATTACAAGACAAGTTTGATGAGCTCAAGCTGCCGGTGTCTTTGCAAAACCTCGTTTCTCGTTAAGAAGCCCAATGGTGGTAGCCGGCTCATCACATCCTTCGGAGAAGTCGCCCAGTACAGCAAACCTCAACCCTCCTTAATGCCAAATGTTGACAGTGTGCTGCGTGAAATAGGGAAGTGGAAGTACATTGTTATCACCGATTTGCTGAAGTCTTTCTATCAGATTCCCCTGGCCAATTCATCTATGAAGTACTGTGGTGTTGCGACACCATTTAAAGGCATCCGTGTTTACACTCGTTCTGCCATGGGTATGCCTGGGTCCGAAACTTAAAATGAAGAACTGATGTCCCGAGTTCTGGGAGACCTCATTCAAGAGGGCTGTGTTGCCAAAATTGCTGACGACCTGTAGGTTGGTGGAAACAGCCCCATTGAGGTCCTCAACAATTGGAGAAGAGTTCTTGCTCTACTCCAAAAGAACAATCTTCGCTTATCCGCGGCCAAAACTATCATCTGCCCAAGAAAGGACGTCATACTAGGCTGGGTGTGGTCTAAAGGCACCCTGCAAGCTAGCCCCCACAAATTGGCTGCACTATCCTCGGTCACGCCTCCCTCCACAGTGCAAGGCCTCTGCTCCTTTGTCGGAGCTTACAAGGCTCTAAGCCACGTGCTTTCCAGATTTGCAGAGCTGCTTGATCCCCTCGACCAAGCCACTGCAGGGAAAGACTCCAGAGACAAAATTGTGTGGTGCGATGAATTACTGCTGGCCTTCAAAACCGCCTAACGTGCATTGGTAGACAACTGGACCATCACCATCCCCCAGCCTCAAGACGCCTTATGGATAGTGACTGACGGCTCCGTCAAGAATAGAGGCATCTCAGCCACACTTTACGTACACCGAAATGGTTCGCTGCTCTTGGCTGGGTTCTTCAGTGCCAAGCTTCGTAAGCATCAAGTGACTTGGTTGCCCTGTGAGATTGAAGCCTTGGCTATTGGCGCGGCAATTAGACATTTTGCCCCCTATATCATTCAATCCCCACACACAACCGAGGTACTCACCGACAGCAGACCTTGTGTTCAAGCTTACGAAAAGCTCAAGAGAGGAGAATTCTCAGCCAGCTCAAGGGTCACCACCTTCCTGTCAACAGTCAGCCGCTATTCTGTCCACATACGTCATATCGCCGGAGTTGAGAACCTACCCTCCGATTTTGCAAGCCGTAACCCCAAGGAATGTTTGGACTCTAGAACTCTAGAACTTGAGGACTCCGTTGTTCGCAGCCTCTCTGTTACACTAGCCGTGCTGCCTGGCAGGCTACCCAGCTGGAGTGCTGAGCGCCTAGTTGTCCCTTGCTCCGTCTTAGACGGCCTATTAACAGCTCTTCACATCCGGCTTAGCCACCCGTCAAAGTACCAAACAAAGCGTCTCTTCAGCCGATACTTCTTCGCTCTAGATGTTGACAAAGCCATCGACCTTGTATCTTCCTCTTGTCACACCTGTGAGTCTGTGAAATCAATCCCTAAACACTTTCAGCCCCAGTCAGAAGAAGCTAGAAGCTCCTCGGGCCATTGGCGTCTCATTCGCTGCTGATGTTGCCTGACGTCACCAACAATTAATCCTCGTACTAAGAGAGACTGTCTCCTCGTACACTTTAACCACCCTTGTCAAGAGCGAGAAACATGAGGATCTCCGCAATGCCCTCATAGTCTTATGTTCCCAGCTGCATTCCTTACACGATGGCGGTGTGACAGTCCGTGTCGATCCTGCCCATGGTTTCTGTGCACTTACCTCCGACCCAATCCTCCTCTCCCATGGAATTACCTTGGAGATCGGCAGGGTCAAGAATAAGCCAGCTAACTGGCGAACAGCTTCCCATAGTTGACAGACAACTCATCCTTAGTCAGAATTACTCCCGCCAGCAGAATCATGCATCCAGTGCAAAGTCTAAGGCTCGTGGCCGTACCAACTGACCCTCAGCTGCCATCTCTGTCGGCGACTTAGTTTTCTTGAAAGTTGACCAAGACAAATTGAAAGCCCGTGAGAAATACCTTGTGGTCTGCGTTTATGAGGACCTCAGTTTCGCAGCAAACTCTACTTGGTGCCTATGTCTGAATGTTATCCAGTGGCTTCGGCAGTTTTAGCTCTGTCCCCGCAGGGCCCCATTCGTGCCCTTCTCAAGCCTTCCCCATTTGACTCTGATGATGACGCCGACACCGTTAGTCTACCACCAAGACAGTCCACTGTCCGTGCACCTTCTCCACTGGTTACTCAGACTCCCGCCTATGAACAACCCACGGTTCTGCAACCCATGCACGATGTTGACCCCATTCAGGAACTTCCTCCAGTATCTGCAGCCATTGTCCCACCACCCTGCACCCCAGCCTCTTCTCTAGACTGCTCAGTTCTTTCACGTGCTCCACCAGAGTCTGCTGCTGCTGTTCCTCCCAGGAGGTCTGGCTGTCATCGAAGCGCCCCGTTTTGACAAAATCAGGACTGGGACTTAAAGTAGTGTGCTCGGCTTTTGCATTCTTTCTAGTAACACTAGTCCGTGCCCTTTCACCTTACTGTGGTGATTTTATTTTACTCACTACATTTAGAAGGACAAATCTAAGGGACCAGAGACTGCACCTGTTGTGCGTATACCAGTTTAGTTTCAGGTTTGCTTTCAGTGTTGTTGTTCTAGGTCAGCCTCTGTACCTTCCTATATTTAGTCGTTTACTTTGCACGCATATTCAGTTTACTTCTGTGCCTAGGTGCTAGGGAGACCGCTAGGAGGCAACCACGCCACTACGTTATTTACATTGTACTCAACGGTTGTTAGCGCTGTGCAGGCTCGTCCGGATGTCTGTTTCACGTGCTCGACATTGCTTTATGTTGACGTTTTATTAAACCTTCGAGTTAACGCAGTGTTTCCTCTTTATTGGCGTAACAAAATTGCAAAGAAATCGACAACGTTGTTAAACATAGTTTTACACACTACTCCGGATATAAAATAAATGCAACTTCGACTTCGACTCTCCTGCCTAGTGTCTTCTTCAGGGTGATCTAAAGCTGTTACACGAGTCCTTTTATATGCTCACTCTTTAGTGTCATTTCTTATTAATGAGGTGTAAAAAGGTGTCAGGTAAAAGACTGCGATCATCATGGTTCAATGGAGTGTGGGCAGAATTAATGAATGCACGCAAGGCTTCCAAACAAAGGCATTGATGGTTTCTACCGCCGTTTGGTGGTGATCATTAAATTTAAAAACTTCTCCGTAGACCCAATTGTACGGTTGGTTTGGCAAGCGTGTTCCAACGAAGCTGAGGTTTCCTTTTTGCAAAGGAATACTGCTCCTTTAAACACAAAGTCATGCCAAAATGACAGTTGGTTTGTCCGATAATAAAACTAATAAAACTTCCATATGCACCACATGAATCTGCTTTTAGAAAACCTTATGTCTTTGAGCAATTAGTCCAAAACCTTAAGCTAAATAATGACACCATATTACATGTAGATTGAGTAAAACTAAATATAATAAATTATAATTAGAAGTACATGTATATCTGTGAGAATTTGGGCTTTCCTGATGTCTTGGATTGTCAATTGAAAAAACAATGAAAAAGAAACCGTAGAGACTTTGTCAGTGAATCATAAATGCCCACTCATAAAGCAATCTCTTAATTGTAAAGTTTGCGGACCAACCTATACCCAAAACGTTTGACACCTTTTAGAGTGGATCTACCATGTGCTGTGAAACGTAGGTGCATTTGTATGTGGTTTGAGTGTATTTGACACCACCTAAAAATTAATTTGTCATAACTTTCAACAATGCTATTCTTCGTTCAATGCCACATGTGCATGTTGGCTTAAGCTTGGCACAAGTGCTCTAAAAGACAAATCAGCCATTGCAAAATCAATGCCACATAATATGTGCTTTACATGCTTGAGTGTGATTTGTGACTTAAGAATGCTGTAAAACAAAAAAAATTAGGCCAAAATTTAAGCCTGAGTAACTAAATTAACTATTAGTTAATTTAGACTAACATCATGTAGACATGTACCTGTCTTCTTTTGTCTAAGTTCTTTAATTGCCTGAATCAGCCTGCCATGTTACTGCAGCACTTATACACGAACTATTATTAGTTGGTCAGCTTCAGTAATTTGCTTATAACAAAAAAAGAAAGAAAAATTGTCTTACCTCTTCATAAACATTTGGAATGTGAGCTTCAGTATCTGCCATGGTGATCAACCACTCTTCACCATTTTTACGTAAAATGCCTTTGTCATCTTTAAATGTTCGAGTGGATCGCAAATGCAGAGCTTTCTATATGGGGGAACAATACCAGTGGGTCATAAAAAAGATGCTTTACAGTACTATAATTACATAAAATTATAATAATAATAATAATAATAATAATAATATTAATATTAATAATTTATTATCATTATCATTATTTTATACCCTATATCCCAGCTTACTGATGGTTAAATTTTTGCAAGAGCCATTTTGTTGTTGTTGCTGTTCTCTTAGTATTCATTTGACAAACATCTTCCCTGTTTTTTGTTTAGCATCACTTTTGATTTAAAAAGTGAAAGGAAAACTTTAAGATTCCCTGTTGCACAGCTGAAACTTGAGATTCACTTAGCTCAAAGTGTTATGTGTAGATACTTACGTAATAATAATTACTATTATGCTAACATTTTTCCGCGTTAATTCACTCACCTTGTCAGTCAAAACATAGGCATCAACAACATCCACCACTTCCTCATAAGCTCCAGGGAGGTAAGCACCAATCTTCTTAACTAGCCACTCCTCACCAGCAACACGTAGGTTACCATCACGATCCTGAGCAAAGATTGTTGAATTAGGCAATTAGTCAAAAATTTAACAGAGGCATTGCTGGCCAGGGATGGGGTGTTACACACTAAGATTGTGGGGCTCCCCACTGTTATAAAGGAACACACAAGGACACACACATTTTCTGGAACCATGCAATGAACTTTTCTTATTGCATTCGAGGTAACTTTGTAAGGGGCAGTGTGCCAAAATGGAATCTACAGGGATCAATCATACCTGCCAACTCCCAGAGTACAAAAATCTTTGCATTATAAAATGTTGTGTTTGACAATATCTGAATACTCTCCGAAAATCACCCGAAGCCCTTCCAAATTTTCCCGACGTTTCTCGGTTAGAACAGCAATTGCTATTGTTCCCATAACCGCGACAACTTTTTACCATGTATTGTGCAATTTCTGACCAATTACGGTACTTGTTAAATATAGCCTGTATCAATTTGATTGCTCTGTTTTACGTTTTCCGAACCAGAACAGCTCAAATGAGAGCACTAGAATCCAGTTCTTGTTTTATTTTCCTTTTTGACATGTCGAAGATAACGAAATTAATGAACAAATTTTGAAAAAGGCCACGGTAGGTATTTCCCGGGAGATTTAGTGCTCTAACCGGGAGATTTGATGAAAAACTTGGAGACTCCCGGGAAAACCGGGAGAGTTGGCAGGTATGGGTCAATTCAAAGTTGACACAAGTGTGTTCCAAATTCAATACATTTTCTACAGTTGTAAGCCTGGCACTTGGTGTCTGTTATCTGAAATGCTGTATCACATAATTGATTATCTGCAGGTTTACCCTTGTTTCCTTTCTTGCTCTGAGTCTGATGGCCTGGTTTGGCTGAATTATGGTGGCACGGATTGTTTCAATAACTTCAACTTCTTTCTTTGGTATATAAGTACCTGAGTAGTTTTGGTGAGGAAACAAGATAATACAAACTATATTAGCTAGAAATTTACCGTTAACTGACAGGTTCAAAACACTAAATCAATACCCTCACAAAAAAGAAAGAGAATTTTTACTTTGTAGAAAGGGGATATGTATCATCCTAAAATCTGATCATTATCACTTCCTTATGCAATGTAAAGCTGCATTTAAAACCTATCCACCTTTTTGTCTTTAAAGCATCCTCAGACTGATACTCTTCAATCAAGACCTTTATCTCTTGTTAAAAATACATGAAATTATGGAAAGGTGTAATATGCACCCATGAGAACAACAGAATACAAGTTGCTTGACAACAGGCAAAAGTTCAAATAAAAATCAGTTTCCCAGGCAGGATTGAAATTTTTCAGTTGTCCTTTTGCCTGCGGCATTTTATTTCATTTTATGTTGTTCCACGTGCATGGCTGAAGATGGGGCTTTTGTTGTCTTCTCAATCAGATAAGCTAGGCCCATGTTTTTGCTGCTTGCAGACTTTCTTCCTCCTTGACCCTTGACTGTGAAAATGACTTTTATGATGCTTTTCTGGTTTTGGCTTTGGGAAGCCATGAAACAGCCAATTACAGAAAACACCAGTCCTGAGCCATCTCCAGAAAAACTCCTGATGACCACTTTTATTGGTTGGAGGCGGCTTGTTCCTTTGATACTCTCAAAGTGTTTCTCAGTGATAACGGTATCATGTGCTTGCGTGCCCAGGTGTAATATGACAGGTACCTTATTTTAATATTTACTTACATTGTACATATAGGGCTTGATAACTTTCCCTGGGTTACTTGGAACAGATAGACCTCTTCGACTGCCACACTTTCCTCCTCAGGGTGGTTTTCACTTGGAACCAGTCCACTCTCTAGATCTCTGACTTATATACCACAACAGCTTGACTATACATGTATATCTACTGTCCAGAATACTCTCTTGTGAAGTGATTACTCTTTCCACATGTGCAGCAAGTCTTACCTCTGGCACAGCAAAAAGCTTCCTTTTGGATGGGCACCATATCCATATCCCATGCAGCATAATTTGGTTGTTGGTCTGCCTGTGGTGTTTCCAGACCCGTTGTTCCTCAAACTATACTCATACATTCCAACTCTCCCGGATTATCCGGGAGTCTCCCGGATACGGAACGAATCTCCCGGTCTCCCGTACGGGTCATTAAATCTCCCGGATAAAAACGACTCTGAACCTTTCACAGACGTTTCTCCATTCTAGACTCAAATTGCATCCCCAAGTTTAAAAAAGATCGATTGTTTCAAACTCGTTTCATTGTTTCTTAATGCATTTCGTCATCTCTGAGTTTCAAACACACGTTAATAGAACTAAACAAAATGACTTCCTTTAGCTATCATAGCCATATAACCGATTGTTTGATTGGATCTCCGATTCACCAATAAAAATTCTTGACATAAGTACCCTGTTTTCCCGCAAATTCACAATGGTGGCAGAATATTCTTGTATTCTGATGGAGCTGCTGGGGGATGGGTGGGAGCGTTTAGGTGGGGAGAGGAGGGGAGGGGGAGTGGGTAGGTTGATCGAGGGGGGAGGGGTGGGGAGACCGGATGGAAAAAATCTCCAGATTTTAGATCTCCATAGGTTGGCATCTCTGTATACTGTCCTGGCAACCTTTGTTCACCTCACTGTTGTCATTTCTATTCTGCTGTTCACCTTCACAGGCCTTAGAATTGTCCCTTGTCATCATCTCACCTCCTTGCTTAGCTACATGTATTTCACATACTTTTGCCATTTCACACACAATTTTCAGGTCTCCAAAACTTTCATATCAATTTGTTGCAGAGGCTACCATTCCTTGTCTTCCAACACTGCTATCATGATGGCATTTTGTTTGAAAAAGTTTGTGAATGTAATGGGGGGGGGGGGGGGGCAGCCAATGTTGAAAATCTTGTTTAACATCTGGATGTGAGACTTATAGTTCATAAGCAGTTCTGGTACTGTTTGATTAATTTCTGGAGTTCCTCTCTGCCAACTATATTGTACTGAAATAAATCAGGGTAATCTGTTCCTGGGGTCAGTAATATCCATGACATTGCTAGCCCAAATCGAATCCACCACAGCTTACACACTTTCTAGCATGGACCCAACTCTCCTTGCAGATCCATGGTGCCCACATTTGCCTGGACTCCAGTCAGCACCTCAATCTCGCCTTAAGTTTGTGTGAGTTGTTTTCTTCTTGTAAGACTTTGTTTGTCATTGTATTCTGCCTTTGCCTCCAATTTAACGGATCAACAGCTTAGTTTTACAATACAGATCCAATGCGCTCTCATGTAATTGATAACCTAGCCCATATCATTACAATGTCCAATGAGTGTACGCTTAAAATAAAGAGGCCTGTAAAAGCCACCCGGAATAATAACATTAAAGGTTAAAAGTTCAAAGGCTGTTACAAATATGCACCACAACATCACATTTATTTATTTCTTGAAAAGATAGACATTTTATTGAAGACCATTTTCACCATCACCTCACCTCTCAAGTGAGGTGTCTGAGCCAATCAAAAAGGAAAAACATTTAGAATTAAAGAAATGGCAAACTGCTTTATAGACTGTCATGATGATACTATATTTTTGCCACAGCACAACAAGTTCAAGGTCAACAAAAGCATCTTAAATCACCTGGTCCTTCAAACAGCCACTCATCACCAGCAATCCTCTTTTCTCCAGAGTCAGACTCGTAGTCTAGCATGGCACGAAGTCTTATGGCTGAGTTTGCCATCACCACTCTCAAAGCTGAAACACCTAGTTTCAATACTTCACCAGGATACAATGGAAATGGGTCTTGTGCAAGGCGAATATCCTATTTAAAGCATAAACAAGATAATTCTTTTACTGACAATATTGTACAAATTTACATGTAAGAAAAGCAGTATACTGATACTGGTACCTAAATTGATACATGAATAGTCCCAATGGGAAAAATGTATAGCATTTACATAAATATAAACATTTCTTGAACTGGAAACTCACAAATACATAAAGAAAATGTAAATGCACTATCTGGTATTGTGATCATAGAAAAGTACAAAACAGATCAATGCACACAAATTTTAAAAATTAATTGTTGATGCCACTGTAAAACAATGAACTGATTTATAAAGAAAGGATAACGCTTTGACTTTTAGTGAAGCACAAAGGAAACCTTAAGGCCAAAAGGTTCTGCAACATATCTGCTGCACATGGAGTTTTAAGAGACTCTGAAACTGATAAATGTCAGCTCTGATCACCACCGTCCCATACAAAATAATGGCTAAAAAAAATGCTGTGTTTAATTTATTGGGAAGCTGTTGCATAGAAGTTGCATGATTTTGAAGGAGGTTAACACCAGCTGGTCAGTACTCGTGTGCTTAAACCTCTAGAATTGTAGGACTACCAGTGTTTTTGCTTTGAGAACCTACCAGAAAAGAAAGCATTCAAACAAAAGAATACATTGTGTACTTTTTGCATTCAAAAGTACATCCAAGAAACATAAAAATAATGTCATTTCATTCTCTTAGCATAAATACTGATGAAATAAGAATGTTTTAAAAAACTGGCACCTCAAATTACTATGATGATGACCAAGTTACCTGACTGATCATGACCATGGTAGTATGATGGCGCTACATAATTATGACCATGAGCATATAAATTATATACATGTAGACAGTTGTTACTAAAGCTACCATGAATTACTAAACCATACAAAGCACCTGATCAGCATGTGCAAGTTTGATTTGTCCGTTGCCATCCACCACCACCCTGTCATCTTTGTCCCTTAACACTGGATTCTCAACAATACAGTAATGCCGAGGGGGTATGGTAATCATTTTCTCTGGACCAAGAATAACCTAAACCATCAAGAAAACATTATAGACCATGAGTACTCTTTTACAATGAGTTTTAAGCAGCAACTTGCAGAAAGGTCAATCTCAAGTGATATTACTCCTTTCTTTTGTGTACCTTACAATTGCCACTCAATGGAAGTATATAGTCTTCGGAAAAATTAAACCTCGCCAAATGAACTAGATCCATAAAGATGAGTGAAGACCAATGTACTGCGGTAACTTCTTACCTTTTCATTGTCTTGCCGAATAAAAGTCTTTG
>NC_090886.1:19950833-19970833 GCF_036669925.1 Montipora capricornis
GAGCCTAGCGAAGGCATCTGGATGGTTTTTATGGCAAAACATGGCAATAGTAAACGATATTCATGGGCAAAATTATAAAGGTGCGCTTCTGATTCTGTTGCGTAAATATCATTACTACGTGGCTACATTTCTATAACTTCGGCCGTTCACTTGTTTTCTACTCATGAGCTATTGACCCGTAGTAAGTAAGACAAAGCGAGTATAAAAATGTGCACAAGCTTTGGGATTATCGCGGAATCAATGCAATAGTCAATAACCCACGAGGCACAGGGTATCTCACAATAGCACACCTGACCCGCCCCCTTCCTTGAGAGTATTTTTTTTTCTTGTTCTTCTTCTTATTATTTTGTTTGATGTTTCATAAAACTATGTGGCAGTCAGCAGAGAAAGAAATTCCTAACAATCTTCTACTAGCACTTGGTGTATGCGACGAGCCTGCTTTTCCAAACACCTCATTGCATGCACCCTACGCGAACCTACCAATCAATAGTGCCTTACGGTTCATGAAAGGGATCAAGACCTGCTCCGGATCAACGTTTGCTGAAGAGCGCTGTTCAGATCTCGCTGCCGATGATTGCTATGCATTAGTTGAGAGATTTGAGGTAAAGAAGACTCTTTCAGGCTTCATTGTTTGATTAATGAGATATGAAGAGAAACGACAAATGGCTATTGTTGATACTCCTGTCCCTTTTAATTACGCATTATCATTTTTGGTTTTCTGGCTGACAAATAAGGTGAACTCCAGATTTTATTTCATGCTTTCCCAACACTTTTCAAGTCTCAGAATTGTTGGAAATGGCGTTTTGGAAGGAAAAGCAGAACTTCGGGTGTTTGGGGAGGTGGGGGAGGGGAGGAAATGACCCCGGACCCACTTAATTAACAGCTCACGCCAGCGTTACTCGCCCTCCATGACACCGATGGCGTTGAAAGTTAATTGTTAGTTTTCAGCCATGTTTTTCAACGAAAACAAAAGAAAACGTTTGCATAATAATAGGGTTGAATTCCCGGAGGATTTGGTCAGGGCTCCAACATGGCCGCCGTTTCTTTGTTTAGGGGCTCCAACATGGCGGCCGTCATGTGAAAACCGAGAATAAGATGAACAACCCCCCTTCAGAACCGCCCTTCCCTGGGAAACGCTCTTCCTTTACCTCCGCTTGGCAATAAAAATTAAGAAATACCAAAAGCCCATCAACAGAAGCGTAACTTATTTTTACCACATGGTCTTTGTAGAACGAGTTACCCTGTTAGATTCAGTAAGATTGAGTTTCTCCGCGAAGATTGTCATGTCTAGTGTGGCAAAACTTTGACGTTGAAACTGACAGTTTGTAATCTAAAATAGGGCCTGGGCCCCATTTCTCGAACATCCCGAAACTTTTCGGGTGTGACAATTACCTCTGTACCTTAAGAACGGAGAGGTTTAAAGAGAAAACTTCACAATCATCTTTTTTATAATCTTGAAAACATGTTTTTAAAAAATACTAGCTTATCAAAACAAGCGGATGACAGTTTCGTAAATGGCTTTTCGGGACCGAAAAGTTATCGGGACTTTCGAGACACGGGACCCCGGTCAATGAAAGCGTAAATGCTGCAGGGCGCTGCATGCCCTTTGGGAAACTACATCTCTCTGTTCTGTAAAATTATTCAGTTATTGTAAAGGCTTTAAAACATATAGTCAATAATGAAACACAAACTTATAAATCAGTCCTTTTATGGGAATGAATGAGCCCAACAAATTGACCTGCTCCCAATTGAGTTGTTTTTCATAGTTCATTTGGTAGAGCATTGAATCAGCATCGCAGAGGTAACGGGTTCGAATCCCATTGAAGCTACCTGAATTTTTCAGGTGTGTATAAAGTGACAATTGCTAAAATTGCCCAGTTAAGTGCAAGGGTCACTTCTACCTTTCGCAAAAAAAAAACACCTGACCACAGGTACAGCCAGCCTGTCTAAGAAATTTTTGAGGAGGATAGTTTGTCTTGTTGAAAAACCTAAAAAAATCTACACTGTTGGTCAATGAGATATTTTGCAACTAATGCAAGGCACTCACGAACACTTTATTGAGAAATGTGACACCGCACAAATACTACAGCAATAAAGGAAACCTTCACTGATAGTTACTCAAAAATATTCTGTACAAAAATTACCTGTTGAACACAGCAAGTTAAAGAAGTATTTTATAATACTCAGTGAACTCATTAGCTGTATGATCTACTTTAATTCCACAAAGAAATAAAGATTACAATGATTAATGCATGCTTCTATTAAAGCAAGGTGTACGTGTACATAAACTTTGTATTTCTTATATTACAAACATTATACTGCTACCTGCTATTTGCTTGGTTAAAAGCAGAGGTATTTTAACCAAATTTAAAACACCTGCATGTGAAAATTACATTTTTCCAAGGCAGTAGTTGCACAAAGGAATTATAACCTGATTTGTATCTGATAACTATTAATTTTAGTAAAATAAGCCATTTTTGAAAATACCACAATACTTTTGTTTGCCCCTACAAATTTTGCATAAGCATTGTTTCCAGTTTCTCTTGGGACTTACAATGGCACCAAGAGAGAATAAAAACAATGCTTATGCAAAATTTGGAGGGACAAAAGAGTATTATGGTATATTCACTCCACTTATAATTGTCCCAAATTTCACTCACCGACAGCTCATAAAATTACCAGTATGTATACACTTCAATACTATTACTAAACTACTATCAGTTATCATGCGAACGGGCTCTTGAGTATGTGGCGCCTGATGGCACTCATAAATGGCTAACTCAAGGTGCTAGTCAATACTGCAAAATGCAAAATGACAGCACACGCTCAGGATAATCATGGACTCTCAGTCTCTGCCAATGCACAAATAAATCTGTCCCCAAACCGGACTGACATTTTCTTCTTTTGCAGGCATTGGTCCTTGGTCCACTTCGAAATTCCAAAGAGCAGCTCTGATTTAGGAGTAGTGACAGCAGATTATTGTATGGAACCTACAGTACGTATGACACTATCCTTACATTACAAGACACACAATCACACAGCCAAAAGAGAAGGGAAAAGTACTTCTGTGAAGGTTTCCTCCCACATTTCACAACCCAGCATTCCAGACTCAATATCAAGTTCTTTGAAATCCTTAGGAAAATCTTTTAAGTTCAAGATGTCATCCAAAGAAGATTCAAATGCATCACATCCCATTCCGACCATATCTTCTAATTTCAAGTCACTGCCGCTGGATTGTGGCACTGCCTCTTCATCTGTGTCACAGATTTTTTCTTCGGTGACTGAGAAGGAAGCATGTTGGCAACAGGGTGAACTGGAGCTGTCTTCTTGTTTTGGTCGAATGAAAGATTCTTCTGTGTCATCAAGAAAGCTAAAATCCACGTCAGTCTGCAAGAGTTTCAAGAGCAAAGTTAAACAGTCATGCAAAAAAAAAGTTTGTGCTCTTATTACAATTTGTGCTACTAAGAACTTTTGGTGACATTTTATATGCTTTCAAACATAACACACCCACACATGGGATTGACTGAGTTCCACCACAGATGAAAGATTTCCCACCAATTAGGTGTCAGCTTAAGTTTCAAGAAAGCTATCATAACTGCAACAGTGGGACTTGAGATTTAGTAAAAAGAGGCAACATCAAATTCCCCAAGAAACAACTGGTGGATTTTTAGGAAAAATGTCTCAAACTACTGAGTTTAAACACCTGAAATAAAATATATTTTCAGGTGATACTTAAGATGCAAATTTGTCTCACTCCTACTGACAATTCAACTGACATTTGAAAAATTCCATCATAACAGTTATGATACCTGGCAACATTATAAATGGAGTATGAAGTTTCTCTGTTGTAAGGATTAGGAAAATTGCAACACAGGGGAGACTGTTGGTTTTTTCTTTAAACTGACAACTAAGGTTTTAGTGTGATAATCCTACACAGCAATACATTGATACACTATATCTTATTACAGGAAGTTTTTCTCTTGGATTTCACCAAAATTACATGTAGATCTACAAGTGGAATAGAGGAGTTTCCTGCCTTTTAACCGAGTGCAAGTGTAAAAAGAGTTTTTTGTTACAACCAAAACATACTGTAAACAATCATCCTATTCTTTGGAGATTTTTTTGCATTTACCTGTTGTTGATTGTCATCCACATCGTGATCAGAGAAAGAAACAGAATCAGGCGTTCCTGCTGCTGAGAAACTGAGAGTGATGCATACTCATTATATTCTGCTTCTTTCTTGATCACAACTGGATTGTTTGGTTGGGAGGCTGATGAAACTTTAGAGGTGGGTGCAATTGAATGGCTGACTGGTTCTGGCGAAACTGGAGGAGTGAGGCCAAGACGAACTCTCAACTCTGAATTCTCAACTGCTACAGCTTCAGAGTGTTTCCTTAGGCTTTCATTGTCGAGTCGAAGGGCTTTGTTCTGAAAATATGGATCAGCATTAAAAATGACGTCTTTGTACCCCGATATTGCATGCATTTTAAATACCCAACCAAATCTTGGAATAGAATCTAACATATTACATTTAGCAAAATTATATGGGGCTCGGATATTTTTTCTCATTTTTCACGACAATAAATAATGTCTTTCTTCTCTCCTTTAACACCGATGGTCATAGTGTACTCACAGACGAAACCGAAAACGAGAAAAAACACGATAAATAATTAAAATTACACCACTATAAACAAAGACACAACTTAAATAAGCTTAAGCCGAAACTAGTACAAAATGAAAGAGCAATCGAAAAGACAGACTTTCAATCATACCAAATAACCACTAAGGTCTTAAACAATGAATTTGAAAATTTTATTCTTAGAAAGAAATATTTTCTCGTTCACTCGCTGTTCTTAAATGATAGTTGAAGTTCTTGCTTCGCTGACAGGAAGAGGAATTTACTTTTGTATTCGATCAGTTTAATGCTAAGAACATAGCCACAATTGTATCAAATAGGTAACACCAAAAGGACATTGATCTATTAAAAGTAATTTAAAAATCTAACTTAAGAACAAATAGCAAGGTATAGCATACAGTATTAACACTTAGAATACCTCCTTTTCCAGGTGAGCCACCATTTCTTCGAGTTCCGTCATTCTCGCTTTCTTTCTATCACGCGCTGTTTGGGCAGCCACACGATTCTTTAATTTTCTGAATAAAACAACGAGGATAAATTAAACAGAGCGAAGAGCAGCCATCCGAAAGAGGATATCAGACTTTGAAACAGTGAAACCAACAAGATCTTTTGTCGTGGACAAACCTTCGAAGTGCTCTTTCCTCCGCCGATAGGTTATCCAGACGTTTTCTTTTTCGGGGCTGTCCATCTGTCGTTGAATTGTTTAACACAAGTGAATTTATTACGGCTTCTCTGTCAATGGTTTTCGACTCCATTTTATGTCTCAAACAACCTTCCGTGCACCTCTGTTACTGTAGACCTCTTTATCACTGTTTCAGGAACTGGACACGAAATTTACAGAAAGACTTTCATCATACTTCCAAATATGGAGATACATTTTGTAAATACAAAGTTACTTAGCCAATCGGAGGCTGCCACGAGCCAACATTAGAAAACAAACAAAAGACCTGAATTTAATTTATGTTGACCATTTCTGATGAAACATTTGCTGTTAACTGCATGACTTTCGTTTGTTTTTCTAAGAGGTCGTTTTACGCAAGTACCCAGAAAAATCACGAAGAGAAACTTGCCTCTCGATAAAAACATGTAAAAAGTGTAAGAAATCGGCATTTTGAATCTCAGGTTTGCAGGTTAAATTGCACAGTCGCAACGGGGAAGTACTTTGTCTTTATTCACTTTATTGAGAAAAAAAAATCCCAAAATCATACCGGATGTTGCAACGGCGGTCACAGCATAACTTACATCATACCTTATTATAGGAAATTAACAGCGCACTTTATTAACGCGATTTTACAAAATTCGCGTTTATTTAATGTATAATGTCGATGTAAGTTTAATGCACGCTATTTTACAACATTGTTATTTTAAAGCACCTTTATTTCATTACAAAACCTTATTAGTTCCTCACTAGATCCATTTGAGCAATCCTAAAAGCTAACTACTGTAAATGCTTCTTTTTCTCCATGAGACATATGCATGTTAATTATGCATGTTGAGATTTTGCAAGTGCATACGCAAATTCGTGTTACTGCAACAAACTGAGGCTTTGAAAGATCTTTTGAAGTGATAGGGTCTAGTTAGGCTTCAAAACAAAATTTTTGCCTGTAAAAAAAACTTAGAAACATCCGTGGACTTGTCTTCGAAGGTTTTATTCACGAAAGCCAAAACGCAGTTTGGCGTTCAGAAATGTAAAGTGCGAGTTCGCAGAATTATGAAAATCGCAGTGAGTAAAGCAAGATGCTTATCGAAAAATTCACGTTAATTTAATGCATGTGAACCTAACTTTTGAAAACTTCGCTTTAATTTAGTGAAACCTAAATTTTCATCGCGTTGTCAAAGTGCATTGTTAATTTCCAATAATAAGGTAGTTCCCAAATAGTACACCCGCTGTACAAGTCGCCGTGATTGAAAAAAAATGCTCTTGTTACCTGATTCAAAGATCTGGAAATATAATAAATATCTTACCCACTTCGTTTTCTCGAGCCAAACGGTCTTTAAGCGTGCGTTCCTTTGGGATGATCCGAAAAAGGATCACTTGGATCATGGTGCATCAAAGGAACCGAAAAATCCTTTCCCAGAGTGGAATAATCGATTCCTTTGAGCACCGTGATCTAAGCGATCATGGTTATTTTTTTCGGATTATCACAAAGGAACGCACCCTAAGTTAACATACCTTGTTTTTTTCAATTTATCACTCGCAAAGTTAAACACGAAAATGCCCGCTGTAAATAGGAGATACTCTAATAGTATTAACTTTGATTGCATTCACGTGATACGACGGTCATGTTGGTGCCAAAACAAGAGTCAAATTCCCAAAAGACTATGTTCTTTCCACCAACATGGCGGCCGTGACGTCATGTGCAATCAAAGAAATATTGACCAATCACAAGCAACGATACAAAATACGAAAAATTTTCAATTGACTCCATCTTGTGATTTTCGTTACTGAAGGAGACGAAGTTCATATATCGTGACCAAGAAAGGTACAAAAAGTGTGGTATGCCTCGTAAAGGTAAATGTTGAAGAAAAGCATGTTCCAATGTAATGTTCACATACAAGCACCGTACAGAAATGACGCATTCCCGCTGAAGTCCACTGTCCTATTGATGTGTCCTACAGTGTTTTCACTAAGAAAAATGCACATTCCACTACATCTTCACAAGATCGGTTTATTAAGAAATGTAAGCTTTTAACTCTGCCGTCAAAGCGCCATCTTGTGGCACTGGTTACAAAGAAAGTGTTTGTATCTGATAAGAAATTGTTCCAGAACCCCTTATTTTTGCTTTTTATGGTGCTGCCATCCTGAATAAGAATTGTGCTTTGTTTTGGTTGTTTTCATGTGTCAGAACAAAAGGGCAACCATGAAACATTGTTGGAATTGTGCAAAGAAATGTGTAAGGCATTAACTTGACAGTGCTCTGAAAGAGGCTTTTTGCCACAAGGAAATAGGGTTCCATAAAACACTGGGCAACCATCGGTTTGTTTAGCTGGTGTAGGACTTTGACCTTCTTTACATGTATATCCATTTACCACAGGGAAAGTAAAAGGACATCATACTTTCACAAGTGAAAAGTCCATACTGGACACTATCCAGAGGCAAATCAGCAGACAGCAAGAATCAACAAGCCAACCTAACAGTGAGGTGATGATATGAAACCTGCATGTGGTGTATGTCTTGCTTTGTCGTGCCAAACAAATATTTTGGAATAAATAGAGAGTTGAATAATTTGACAATTTAGTGATTTTTGACTGATGGAGCGGTGTCGCCTGTTTCAGGTAACAGATTTTCGCTATGTTTCTAAAATTATCTCCAGACTCGTTTGAGTCTGAAGGATAGTTAGAGCTTTTAGTTGAGCGCTTTGCAAAGTTTTAACAGCTCGGTGGTATTTTGTGCCATTAACCGCTGTTAGGGAAAAAGAAAACAAATAACTAGGCACAAAAAAATAATGATATTGCTATGGTGTGAACAACTGCACATGATTATAATAATAATAATAAGAATTAGCTCTTAACCAACCATAAAACTCCTTTACGTTTACTTGTAAATGAAGAGTAATTTTGTCTCAGTTGTGTAAAGGGGACAGTACCGTGTGCCAAGGAAACTTGGGTTGCTGGTTTGCACATTGTGCATACACTTTACACAGTTCAATTTTTTTTTCCTTTAATATTTTGAACCAAAATTTGTGACAGGCCAATGTAAATGATGGATCATCCACTGAAGAAGACACAAGTAAACATGTGATTTCCACAGCAGCATCAGGGTCTGCACAACAAATTCTAGATAAATCTGTGTCATTGGATGTGGAACAGAGGAATTTTGGTGGAAATGAAAAAGGCAATGTAGCTGAAAGTATTCCTGATGAAAAGGTCACTGCAAAGTCTGAGAAAATTCCCTATAAAGATGACCTATCACCAATGCAGCATTTCAATGATAAGGAAATTACAAAATCAGACATGAAGAATGTGAAAAGCAAATCAGCAAATCAGTCTGTCAGTTCTGGTCTGCTGAGATGGGACAATAAGCAACCAGCTCAAATTAAAGGGAGAAAAAAGAAAGAGTAAGTAGTCTTTGTCGCTGCAATATTATAATTACCTGACTCACTTTTCAGTTATAATCCAGGTCAATATACTGTAGCAGAACATGATTTCCTTAAGGAAGTCAAAGGTATACATCACATGATTATAATGTTGGTTTCATGTTTTAAGTTGTCCCCACATTATTGGTAGTTTCATTTTTAATTATAAGATAATTAGGATAGTACACACACTCTCATTGGTCAATACAGTAGCTGTGTTTAGATGAGAGTATGTAAGCATGGCTGTGACATCACACAAATTTTGATTGGTTATGTGTTGTCAGACATGCATTTTGATTGGCTGGTAGGAAATATAAGCGTGTATTAAGAAAATCTGTTTCAATCAAGAAGTAAAAAAAAGCAGCATTTTCCTTCATTTGTTGAATTATTTTTGAGGAATATTCTCCCATCTCCCCCTCATGTTTAGATTCATGAGGCTATGTAAATATTAGGAATATTAGAAGAAGCAAGCCAAGAGTTTTATGGTATTTTCTGAAGTGGCCTATTGACCATAACGTGGATGTTTAAGACATAAGGGTGAAGTGATGATACTCGCACTTAACTGGACAATTTAAGCAATTTTCTCTTATAGACACCTGAAACATTCTGTACCCTGCGCTTCAAGTATATACATTATTTTATTTTATCGAGTCCTTTCATGGGAACACATGAGCCCAGCAAATTGACCTACTCCCAACTGAGTGGCTTCTTAGCTCAGTTGGTCGAGCATTGCACCAGCATCTCAGGCGTCATGGATTCGAATCCCATTGAACAGTACATACGTAAATTGTCGAGTTAAGTGCAAGGATCACTTCATCCTAAGCTTACATTTTAAATTATTGTCACAGACCAGACAATGGACTCTGGAGAACAGATTTTAATCTCTTACAGCTTATTAGCATTAGCTTACAGCTACAGCTTACAGTATTTACAGTAATGTCAAGAGTGTTGTTTTCTTAAATATAACTACATGTATCGCTGAGGTGTGTTCATTTTGGTTTGTTCAAGGGAGGATTTTTAGAAGACGGATGGAGGGATGCTGAATAATGCTGTTTGTCTTTAAACACTGTTAAAGGACAAGTTACTGAAGTTGTAGCATACATGTTTCAGGGACATTATCTACACAACAAAACGATAAAAAGAAAAAATAAAGACAAGTTTTAATTATAATTTTTGTAGCCATAATTTTTAAAGTTAGCTAATTAGAATTTGTTATTTCAGGAAAAAGAGGGAAGATAAGGAATCCCGTCAGACGGAGGTGTCTGAATATTTTGCTGTTAGGAGAAGTAGCAGGAAATGTAAATCAGCTGTAGAGGTAGGAATTCATTTTGACAAAGGTGCCTAGGGTATAGCTGAATCATAAACTAACCCCAAGATAAAAAGTCAGCCAAACTGATATGTTAAGAGTATGGAGTTATATCTCCACCAAAATTCAACATCGGAATTTGACATCTAAATTTCAAATTTGAGTCTTGATTTGCATATTTGGCATCACAGTTTTATATCCAACATTGAAGTTTTGAATTTGACTTGAAAGGTTTAAATTCTGCATTTCACATTTGACTTTCAAGTTTCAAATTCAACTTTTAAGTTGAACTTCACACATAAATGACTTGAATGATGATGATGTCGTATCCTTGGTAACGGTAACCACTGATGTAGTTGACTGAGGGCTTGCAAGGCTTGGTGGTAAAGAAGTCAGGACTGGATTCTCATTTCTTTTGAGTGGTTTGGTAGGCTGCGTACGGCCTGATCTTAGGTTATACGGTATAGGCTCCAACATAGGCAACAGCACCAGGAATACCAATGGTCTTCTCTACTCTCCGCCACCTCTGTCAAACTTCTTACGTAAACCGTCTCATCTATTCATTATAGTGTCTCCATTAGTTAGCACCAAAGCTTGATTCTCTGCTATGTCACGGCTATGTCACGCCGCAGAGAAAACGTTTAAGTTCTAATCAGAAGAAAGCCAACAACACGTTGAATTAGGAAGGACACGACCAGTTGTGTTTATTGGGGACGAGAAAAAGCTAACATACAAGAAATAAAGTAGTGGCGGAGAAAAAACGAATTACATCACTGTAAACTACGAGATTAAACGTAAACAGCATACTAGAAAAATTAAGCTCGGCAAGGTGCGAGCGGTAAAACTGGCTGTGTCGAGTGACTAACGCGAGAGGCGACAAGGCTTAAATACCGAGATGTGGCGTAAAATCCCTAGAGGATCAAACTGCGGCCATAAATGCAAATTCCGAACATAAACACATTTCTCTGCTATGTCACTGCGTTCCGCCGCGGAGAAAACGTTTTAAGTTCTAATCAGCAGAAAGGCAACAACACGTTGAAATAGGAAGGACACGACCAGTTGTGTCGAGAAAAACAAAGAACGAGAGCGAGCGCGCGTAACTCAGAGACCTATGCGCGAAGTAGCAAGAAGCTGTCGTCGGAGATTTTCACGGCAATATAATTCCTTGGCAGAGTCATATTTCCACCTGCCGTGGTTTTTAATGACGTGATCGGCAACTCCGCTATTAAGCGCAGCCGAAGCGCCCCCTATCCTAAGCGAGTGCAAACCTATACCCGACGTATCAACACCGATGGCCCGAAACTTAGCCAAAACGACTTCCCTCGCCCTGGTGTAAGACAAAATCGTACCGGAACGAAGGGAATAACCCTTGGAAGAGGAAAAACTAAGGTTTTGAAAGACAAACTCAACCGAATCAAGATTACGCTTAGCCAGCGCGGCATAACGGAGCAGCATAGCGCAGGGGCATGTGGGGGTACCAGTACTAGCGATAACTAAAGTACACCCTTTACCCAATTGATCAACTTTGCTTTTGGAAACGTAGAGCTCAATATGATCTTGAAAGAAAGAAATGTCAGACCACCTAAGACGACTTAACTCGTCAAAGCGCAAAAAACCAGCAAAAGCAAGCAAACAAAAACAAACGTCTCTGATATCCCCGAGGGATGCTGAGGGCGTAGCAAATCTATTAACTAACGCGACTAAATGCTCAGGCAAAATGGGTACCCTATTCAACTTAGACGGTTTCGAAGCAACGTGCTTACAACCTTCTAGAATAGCCAGAAGAAAAGCTGATTTACAAGGATTCGAGACCCCGCAAGCATTATGAAAAAAGCTTATACTGTAGAACGCGTGCTGAACGGAGGAACATGAAGACCCTCATTGAACTAACGAAATTAAATACAAGGCTACGTGTTCCTCTTGAGCCGGGAAGTAAATAACCTCTGGGAAACCACTAGCCCAAGATTTCCAACGTTTGAAACAACCGTGGTAGGTCTTGAACGTGCTAGGATCCTTGCTGTGGGCAAGAACCGCTGGAATGTGCGTACGCAGGCTCTCCAAAGCGTGATACCCTGGAACTTGTAAACAAATAAAGGAAAAAATAAGGAAATGAGAAAAAAATGGTAGACGTGGAATACCGATTGCAATTTATTAAGTGTGGACAGCCAATAACGCGTACATCCTAAGTATAGGCAATAACAACAATATATGGAGAAAACAAAAACCCCTAAAATCCGTACAACGTTGCCAACAAAGGCCATACGTTTACAAAAGATAAGCAAACACGCTCTAGAGCGACCGTCAATAAGGCACTAGCCTGTAAAAAAAAAACTATGAAAAAAACGAACTGGAATAAACCGAAAAAGGACACGCGCTATAAAGCGCTAAATTTCGTACGTGAACCGCTATAAAGCGACAAGGGACACACGAACCGCTATAAAGCGCTACACAGCGTAGGTGAACCGCTATAAAGCAACGAGAGTCGTCCGTGAACCGCTAAAAGCGCTACATGGAATAGCGCGAAAAGCTCTGCAATAAAGTACCAATGCTTGAATCCAAATAAATAACAAGTACAGGAGCGCGAAAACCGCAAGCGCTCAAAATAGTAGGGAACCCCAAGTGGGAATCGTCAAAAATACCTGACGGGTCAGAAAATTCTATGATTCGGGAAACTGAATCCCGAGGGTGACCTGGAGGAAAGAGGTAAGGCCAAAAACTAGCAGAAGGCCATTTGGGGGCGATAAGCGTACCGCGCGCGTGAGACGTTTCCAAATGCGCTAACGCACGCGCGACAAGAAAGACTGGAGGAACCAAATAGTTGTTAACGCCGCCCCAACTGGCACTAAAAGCGTCCACGCCTTCGCAACCGGGACACCAGAACTTAGAGTAAAAACGCTCGCACTTAGCGGAAAGATAGGATGCGAAACGATCGACGTCAAAAGGACCGTTGGAAGAAAATAGTGGAAACAGCCCAATCATCATAATCGGGGCTGACCGAATCCGCGTAAGAGTTGAGTGAGCGTGGGATCCACTCAACTTCAAGTGAAATATCATGTGCGGCACAATAGGCGAAAATTTCGAGAGCTAAAGCATGCAAACGAAGGCTGTTGCTGCCCTTGGCGGAAATAGACGCCGCGTTCTTACTATCCGTAAAGACCTTGACCACTTTGCCCGTAAGGGAAGCCCGAAACGATTTCAGGCCGTAAAGAATGGCTAACAATTCCCTGGCGTTACTATCTAAACCGGACTCCAAAGAGGAAAACGCTTGAAAGAAAAGATCGAACTCCTCGCTATCAACGCGGAAGGCACACCCACCGCAGGCGAAACTGCTGGCGTCGGAAAACACGAGAGTCACGGGAAGCGAATATCTGGTGAGAGACCTCCCATTGAGTCTGGCACAGTTAGAAAGCCAGAAATCAATTTCCTGAAGGCATTCGGAGAAAAACTGATAGGACCTAAAATCCAAAGAACAATCCCACATGGACATAAGGAGTGCAATGTTACCAAAACCCGCGGTGAGGGAAATAATTTGCCCTGTAACAGAGGCAACCGCGCGTGGGGTAACGGAGCGAGACCCAGATTTTAATGATAGGAGTGCCCTAAGCAACTTGACAATGCGGCGATGAGGAATAAATATGCGGCCACGCGACAGATCCCAGACAATGCCCAACCATTCTAAAACCTGGGTAGGAACCCAAATAGATTTCTCCTCATTGGCGACCACGCCCGCATTGGCCCAATCGGATCTAACAGCTGAAGCAGTACTCTGAGCTACCGAAAAATCATGGAGGCATCCGGCGCCGTCGTCTAAATACAAGACCAAGGGTATGCCCCGGGAGCGCCAATGCTTAACTAACGACCTAAAAACCTTTGTGAACACGTAAGGCGCTGACGAGAGACCGAACGGGAGCACGGCGAAAACAAAAAACCTGGGCTCTACAGAGCTACCGAGGGGCCACTGAAAGCCTAATAATGTTTGAGATTCCTCATGAATGCTTACGTGGTGATACCCAGACTTCATATCGAATTTAAACATATAACCTGGCGAGTGTACGTAATTAAGAAAAGTCCTACTATCCTCCATTTTAAACTTAACTTTGGGAATAAACTTATTGACGTGACGGAGGTCGAGAATAAGCCGGCACTTTCCCACAGAGCTAACGGATACCGTTAAAGGATTGACAACCGTGGGAGGCGTAAAATCTTCAATAACAGAACCCGCAAGCAGCAGATCAGAAATAGCACTGTCAACAAAACTGGCGTGATCTAAGGCAGACCTATTGTTACAGAAAAACGCTCTAGGAGGCCATGAAAGAAAAGGAATGCGACACCCGAAACGGATGATATAAAGAACCCAAGGGGAGGAACCGATGCTAACCCAAAAATCAACCTTGCTCCTGAGCCTATCCTTATAAATTATGGGCGCTGACCCCTGCTTATACTCAAAACCACGAGAGGACAAAAATTGTTCGTATTCAGAGTCGAAACAGTACTTATCTTGTGAGAGTAAGTCAGCAAACTCCTCCTCCACACGGGCGTTGACATCACCCTCCTTCGGGCCAGAATGCGAAGCTGAATAGTGAACGCCTAGAGCGCCGGAAGCCTCCTGCTGTAAAGACGCCATAAACAAATTTTCAGGAACGGTTAACGGCGCCTGTGGAACTAGCTGGCAGCTGGCTAGATGAGCAGCCGACGTGAAACCTTGCGAGACGAACCGGGCACTCCTTCCACCAGTGGCCTGAAGAACCGCAGTATCGACAAGGCCCTCGGGTGAATTCACGGTTACTGGTGAAACTGTGTTGGTTTGTCGAAGAGGAAGCGAACGGCTGTGAAAATTGCCAAGAACGCTGGCTCCCGTAGAAGTGTCTTGAGTAAGGGGAGAAGAAAGGTTGAGATTGACGATTTCGGACCGCACATCTCTCAACATTACGCTTCTTTCTTTGTCGAACTTGATCTCTCAGAGCCTGCCTCTCTGCAGCGCGAATTCTCTTGTCGTCGTCCTCGTCAACGAGACGGGATTAGATTCGTAGTGTTTAACGGTCAACCAACCGGCCTCGGACGAATCCGCGATCCGTATCTTACGGTTACGTTCCTGTAATAGTTCTACGGTTTCGTTAAGAATTGAAAACGCCTCAGACTCGGGAGGTAGATCGGCCAAATGATCCTTAAGTGAAACAAGCTTGGCTAACACTTGACCGTTAAATTTAAAATTACGTTCGTTGCCGGTGTGATTAAACTTGATCTCCGACTGTTCCTTCAAAGAATTAGAAGCAGAAAGGGCGGCTGAGGCAACCTCTTGCGATTTCTGTACCTCGGACGAAATAACTGATTTGTGAAGGGCGAGCTGACTAACAACGAAATCTTTGAAACTATCAAGATCTTGCTTTGTAACAGGCTCGTCTCCCATACTACAAAATTAAGCTCGGCAAGGTGCGAGCGGTAAAACTGGCTGTGTCGAGTGACTAACGCGAGAGGCGACAAGGCTTAAATACCGAGATGTGGCGTAAAATCCCTAGAGGATCAAACTGCGGGCATAAATGCAAATTCCGAACATAAACACATTAATAATGAGCAGTCCGGGTAAATGATCTTAAAAGCCCTTTTTTGAATTGATTCAATCCTATGACAGAGGTACTCAGGGATATCTTGCCAAACTTGGTCGGTATATTCTAGGATAAACCTAAACCTAACACAGTCTACATTGACACTACTCCTGCAGACATTCAATAAGTCGGATGTGCTCTCACCGCTCGTTTCAGAAATGGTAAGGCATAGAGTCTCTTAGATGCCTTGGTAACAAGGTAATCTTTTTGATGATTCCATTTGAGTTCTTCGCTGATAACTACACCTAAGAACTTTCACGAGGAAACGCGCTCAATTTGACAATTGCCCGCACATAACGATCTCATTACGATGTTTGAATTTTTCATAAAGTTCACCAGCATTTCTTCACATTTTTTGGGTCAAGTTTCATACTATGGTTAACACAGTACAGTATTTGAAAATGTCCCGAATCGCTGGATCTAGCAAACTGATTGTATTACGTGGGTAGACTTAATTCAAAAGGGCGAACTTGAAGTTCCTTCGTACGTAACAGAACAACTTATCAGCTGTTGCGGAAAGTTTAAATAACGTTCCCTTTCCGAAGGAAAAGGAAAGAGTTTTGCCAGAGTACATGTACTTATATATCGCAAAGTTGAATACAGTCAGCAACGATGGAGCTTTGTGTTAACTCGTTCTTTCAACTAGACATGCATTGAGCAGGAACTGTTATACATTTTCATTGGATAGGATTGTTTTCTTGTCTTTTTCTAAGTGGAACGATCTGAGTCCTTTGTTGAAAGAATTGACTATGCAGGAACGATCTGACCTTGAACTAGAGACCGTATTTTGCCATCCTTCCCTTGAAGGTGCGTGTGGATACTCTAAGGAGTTGAGCTATGACGCCAACTTGAAAACCCTGTTCCGTAAGCAAAGGTACTGGTACCCTCTTACGTTAAAGGTAGGTCACCCGATTCCCAGAAAATACCCGATGAGCTGAATGATGGAAAGAGAGAGGGAGGCTCAGAATGTCTAACAATTTTGTCAAGTTCCTGAAGTCCGCTATTAATGTTCACTCGTGTTCGAGCCACATAATCTAGTCTTAGAACTACTCAATCAATGTCGAAGGGATAAAAGGGAAAGTACTGTTAATGTGTCTTCCAGTCTCTTCAATATTTCAGCCGCCATTCCTAAATTTCAGAGCCTCGCGAGCCCTCAGTCAACTACATCAGTGGTTACCGTTACCAAGGATGTGAAATTGAAGGTCAAGTCATTCATACGTGAAGTTCAATTCAAAAGTTGCAAGTTGAATTTGAAACTTGAAAGTCAAATGTGAAATGCAGAATTTTCCACTTCAATGTCAAATTCAAAACTTCAATCTTGGATATACATTGTAAAACTTTGATCTTAAGGACGTTCGCGCCCAAAATGTTCCCACGTACAGATTTTTTTTAAAACTTGCCACGCAGAAACTTGCCAAAAAGGCAAAAAAATGGGGGGTCACCGTGCTCGTTTTCGAGATCATGAGGTGCACTTTTAGAAGATTGCGTTACTTTAAGACGATTTTAGCTTACAATTGTCAGCAATAAAAAAGCTACATTAGGGAAATTTAGATCCGGTAAACGTACTCAATTCAGCATAGGTAATATAACTAAATTAACCTTTGCAGCTGATGTCTTTTTCTGAGGTGAAATAGACCTTGAAAAACGATACATAGTAGTCTAAGAAAGAAAACTTCAGTCGCACGAGAGCGTAAAAGGCGAAATATTTGTAACTTCTCACGCACAGTTTTTTTTTTGTTTTTTGTTAAAATGGACAAAATCAGAAAAGGAAGTGAGCTACGGAAAGAAAAATAGGGGTCACCGAGCATTCAAGAGAGTAAAATCGCTGCGAAGTTCTCAAAGCGATGGTATATTCGCACTGTCACGTCATTGCGTGACATTTCCGAAAATACGTGGGTCCACAGCTATCCCATGGTGCCATTCACGTTCCATTCTTGTGGAAAATGTTTGCGCCTTTAGCATCGTGTTTACCTTCGTGGTCTGCGATGCATGACATGTGCGTGACATGCGCGAAAAAATTCGCAGTAGCAATGGGCGCGAACGTCCTTAAATATGAAAATCAAGACTCAAATTTGAAACTTGGATGTCAAATTCCGATGTTTAATTTTGGTGGAGATACAACTCCATAATAGAGTTCTCAATAGATTCTTTTGAAAGTGTGTATCTTATAAGGGGTCAAAACGAAGGAGATACACAGTTTACATCGTAAGTATTTTGTGAAGTCACTTTTTACGATCATATCATATCATGTACGTGTTTGGGAAGAAGGATTGGTGTGTTGGCATCAAAGCACTCACCTTCCACTTTAGTCAAGTCCACCCATCCATTACCTTCACAATGGAAATTGCTACTAACAATAAGGTACCCTTCGTTGGAACTGAAAGAGTTGACCAAAGGTCATGAACATGTTTGTGCCGTAACTTAGCTAATGAGAGGGATTGGAGTATTCTTTTGATGACAGCACAAACATCCATGCACTCAAAGCGGTTTGTGATCTCATCAAAAAACTTTACCATAAAACCATACTTCTCATTAGCTCAGTCCTGAGAAAAACAACTGCCAGCTTTGTTAACTTTTATGGTGCATTAAAAGTGGAATTACCAGAAGAAAATGGCAAAATGAATCTGGGATAAGAAACTATAATTTTCTAAAAGAAACAGAAGGTGCCCTTTAAGAAAGACGGGCTTCTTCCAGTCCGGATACCGTGCCTGGTGGGATCTGGAAAGAGTTCACATGGGAGATAGCTCCCATTGTGTGCAGTGCAGTTTCCTTAGCCAGCTCAAGGATTGAGAGGGTGAGACGACAGCTAAAGTGCTTGTTTTATCCCGAGCGATTTTCGACGTCTAACTCTCGCGTGTCATCCACACGTAGAAAAACTCATGGAAGTGTTTACTCTAATTTACTAATGTAGTCGTCAAAATTTACAACACCATGTCCTCACCCAGTTACCCTGAGCGGTGGCATTCTCCAGGGGACTAAGGGCCAAATACGTAGATGATGCAAAGGAGCATGAGAGAGCTTTACTAGGGAGCTTACGAAACGACGACGCTACAAAACAATAGGTTTAGTGAGCAAAAACAATGGCTCTGCCCGTGCGTTTTGCATTTTGGTACATTTCTTTGCCGTCATCTCCAAAATGACGACGTGAAATGACCAAATTCAAGGTTCTTTGGAGGACGTTAGCACATGACGATGAATTTTCAGTTTTCTCTCTACGCTTCCAACTCACTCACACCAGTTTAATTCCTCTACAGGCACTACAGATTTTTAACGCGAAACGACATGAATTAGTTTCGTAGGGATATAAATAACGCGAACTCGTATTTTAAAATGAAGTCGTCGTTGCCGTCGCCGTCCTCGTGTCGTAAGCTCCCTACTATCGATGACGGTAACGGTAACGGCAACGGCAACGAGAACGTCGTCGTGCGTGAAATGTGAATTCGCGTTATTGTTATCATTTCGTGACTATTCCAAGCATTTTAATGAGACAAAGGTGTGGCAAACCATCAAGAACGAGACTAGTATGAACGGCGCTTAGTTTAGGGCAGAAAGAGCTCTCGTTCTCCCCAAATATTGGTCATTTCACGTTGTTGTTTTGCTGACGACGGTAAAGAAATAGACAAAAATGAAAAGATGCACGTGCAGAGCGTGCAAAGCTATTGCTTTTGCTCACTAAAAGCGCTGTTACACTTTGAAATGTTTCGTGCAACTTGTCTCGCAATGTTTTGGCGACATTGTGGCGGAACAAGTTGCACGAAACATTTCACAGTTGACATTCCCTGCAACGGCCAAAATCGTTGCGAGACAAGTTGCACGAAAAGTAGAACTTAATTCTACTTGTGCAACTTGTCCCGCCCGGCATAATGTCGTCAAAACATTGCGAGACAAGTTGCACGAAACATTTCACAGTGTAACAGCGCCTTAAATATGCAAAGTTGTGACGTTCTCGTTGCCGTCGCCGTTGTTTTTGCTAAAGCTCCTTAATATCTCCAATGAATGGAACCAACAGATTTGCTGCACATCACGGCATGCATCTCAATGCATCGGAATGAAAGGGGACGCTCAGGGCTCATCCACTTCTCAAGCAGCTGTGCACCCCTCGTGCTCTAAGGAGGTCTGGCCTGCGTAGCAAGGAGGTATCATTATTGGGTCCATGCTAGAATTGGCGGCTTTACGTGTACATACGCAGCTTGGTTGAGTCGGTCCAGAAGGATACACTTTTATCATGTTTTATGACCTGTCCTCTTGACTTCTGACGTCGTGTTGGTTTACTCTGGTCTGCAATACTTGTGGGAACGCCAAGAACACTCGTGCAAGAGATTTGTCCAAACAATTTGCGGTACGAGTTCCCTGGCTAAGTGGCTTCCTAAGACCAAGAC
>NC_090886.1:19975833-19978333 GCF_036669925.1 Montipora capricornis
CCTTGGGAACAACGGTGACAAAAATGAACTCTTCCATAAATCAGAATCGCTTGATTGAGGAACTCGTGCCGCATTTGTGTAAAGTAGTTTACGTAACAAGGCTGTCTCCTGTTCAGAGGTGAAAAAACAAAAAATTACAAAGCCAAAAATACCTCAAATGAAGTAATATGGTTCTTGGTAAAGAAAAGATATTATTTGATCTGAATTTATACAAATAAATTTTTTAAATCAAGGCCAAAATATCGTGAAGTTGCCTTTTAATGAGCAAAACGATTGTTGTGAGTGTCCGTTTTGAACTTTTAATTGTATATTTCTTTCCCATTCTCACCAAATCAGCAATCATCACTACGCTCAAGAAGTATTGTTATTGTTGTTGTTGTTGGAACACTTAGGCAAAAGTAGCAATTTTAACTTATGTGTTAGTTTCAGCACCGTTTTCCCAGTTTATTTCCAAAGTGGTTCGGCGTGGTGCCTTAGACACATGCAAATCATTTATCAATCCAAGCTCTGTGATGATTTGTCCAATAAAGAAGCGCCTTATCGCAATGCGTCTGTAATATGTTATCTGTCGTTCTTTTTTAATCTCCCGCTAGAAATATCCTTAAGGGATTCCGTGTCTGCGTTGCTGTTTGTTGATCACCATCTTGGGTAATTAATCAGTTGTGTTTGAGTGAATTCGAACAAAAGCAGAGCGTGAAGCCACATTTTTTTATAGTGCGTCTTCGTGTTTAAGGTCTTTAATAGCAGAGTTAATAACTCTGTTAATAGTAAGCAACGATCTAACTTGGAACAGGCTTATCTTCTGAACAAAGAGCTCATTTTACTTGGAGACTGGAACATTAATGCACTTGATCGGCTAAAATTCAAGAAACATCATCTCAGCAAAGGTTTATTGGCTATGAATCTTAATCAACTTGTGCTTGAAATAACACGTCCAATGAGCGGAACCTGTTTGGACCATATCTATTCAAACCATTCTCATAGGATCCATAATATTGTTTGTCCTGTTGTTGGACTTGCTGATCATCTACCTTTGTTTGCGGTGAGAAAATATAGTAATCAACGTGAACGTCCCAACGCCAGAAAGATCAATAACTATATACGATACCGCAACATGAAAAGGTTTGATGCTGAACTTTTTAAACAAACTCTAATGCAGACCCCTTGGGATTCTGTTTTTGTTTTTGATGACATTGATGACATGTTGGACTCCTGGGAGAAACTATTTAATGACGCTCTTGAACAACACTGTCCATGGAGAATTAAACGTGTTGCTCGTGTTAATCAAGCTCCTTGGATAACACCTCCGATTATAAAGCAACTACAGTTTAGGGATGCCTTACTGAAAAAGTTTAAACATCATCGCAATCCATGTGTTTGGGCTGATTATAAAAAGGCGAGAAATAAAGCAGTAAGCATGTTAAGAAGTGCTAAACGCAAGTTTTATGTCTCTAAACTGGAGCAAAATGTAAACAACGCAAAAGGAACATGGAAAATAATTAAATCAATCTCAGGAATGGTTAATCAGTCCAAACGTGTGAACAGCCTTCGAGTTGAGGATCGCATTATCGAGGATACAGCTGAAATGGCGTCTGAGTTTAATTCTCATTTTACATCTGTTGCCGATAAACTCAGGTCGTTACTTCCTCAAACAAACTTTGACATGTCTAAACTGAACAATTTTGTCTGCTCAAAAAAGGATAATAACGTACTCTTTTCCATTCCACCTATTACAGAGTCCAAGGTCATTGGCTGCCTTAAGAGCATTAATTTACACAAAGCCTGTGGTATCGACAAGCTCAGTCCACGAATGCTCAAGTTAGCAGCTCCTATAATAGCTCCATCTATTGCCAAGCTAATAAATCATTCCTTCAATACGGCCTCGTTTCCTCAACGCTGGAAGACTGCGAAAGTCTCTCCTTTATTTAAAGGTGGGGACTCAGAGGACTTAAATAATTATCGACCAATTTCGGTTTTGCCTGTACTCTCAAAAGTAATTGAACGGCATGTACATGACTCACTCTCTCGCTATCTTTGTGAAAACAACTTGATCTACTCTAAACAATCTGCTTTCCGGAAGCTTCATAGTACAGAAACAGCCCTGATCAGAATTATAGATGAACTTTTATTTAACTTGGATAATAATCGTGTAAGTGGCATGATCTTAATCGATTACTGCAAGGCCTTTGACATGGTTGATCATGTTATCCTGTTGGACAAACTACATGCCTATGGTTTAGACAACACATCATTATCGTGGTTTCAATCCTATCTCAGTGACAGGCGTCAATTTGTATCCATGAGTGAAAAGGAATCTACTACATCTATTATTCCGCATGGTGTACCTCAGGGCTCTATTTTGGGCCCTTTACTGTTTGTCTTGTTCATTAACGACCTTCCGTTACATGTTAGTTCTGCTAATACTGATCTATATGCTGACGACACGACATTAACTTGTTCCGTCAATTGGATGGATATGGATCGTCTGCAAATTTCTTTA
>NC_090886.1:19983333-19985833 GCF_036669925.1 Montipora capricornis
GTCGTTTGATTGATTGCGTCGGCCGTCATTGACCAAAACAATTTACTTTGTTTTTGTTTCAATGGCATTCACTTAGAAGATATACTTTATCGTGCTACCATTATCATTAGCAAGTATTAGTGAGATTTAAAACGTATCCGAAAGCAATTATAGGGACCTTTAATAGGAGCACAAGTACGGCTAACCCAAGTGACTAAGGCTACAAATTTTCAGTTGTGAGCATCCATCAATAGACCACTTTGGATAAAATACAGCTTGGTAGTGAGGCTTAGAGGACACAGAAAAAAAAGAAATGAATAAACATGTTTATTCAGTTACCTTTGGTTGCGTTTTTACAAACGTTGGCCGTGTAGCACTTCAGTTCCCACGGCCTGCTCCCGTCTGACCTTGTAGCTCAGTCGGTAGAGCAGCGGTGATCTAACCCGAAGGTCGTGGGTTTAATTCCCACCATGGTCAGAGTTTTTCTCTGTCCTTGTGTGGGCCCATTTCCATTAGTAGGGCTAACGCTCACATGGTTCATATGAGGTACAAAACTAGCACTTCTCATTACACTCTAATCAATTAAGTCTGTTAAAATATAAAGTGCTACACGGGCAACGTTTGTAAAACCGTAACCCATCCTTGTACTAACAAACAATGTTTGTGTGGGGAGGAGCGTTGCGTGACCACACAAAGAACGGCTGCGTAGGAGACTATGGATCCCCTGTTTCGCAATAGCGGTCGATTGGTAATCGACGAAACAAGGCTCCTAATACGTAATACGTGCTGGTAGACAAGATTTCTGGCACAGTTCTGGTACTAACCAATAGCTTTTACGGTGAAGTAAAGCGTCCAGCCAGAAGAGAAACATAATTTCATAAAAGAGTGTAAACAAATAGGAAATAGATAAAGGTAAATATCCAAAAAACAAAAAAAACAAAAAAGGAATAAAGCCAGTATTCTGTTTATCTAACAAGAAAATTTACGAACTTGAGGCAGAGCGCCTTAAAAGTAATTTGAAAGCCTTGTTTCGTGGATTACCAAATGACCGCTATTGGTATTTTGCGAAACAGGGGATCTAGCGAGGACAATAATTAGTACCCGGCATCCTTCACTCTTCTAGCATGTGTAATATAATAATTTTTTTTTTGTTTTGCTTTGTTTCGTTTCGTTTCGCAGAATACCGTAAGCTGTAGTTGAGGCAGCTGCTAAACTGAAACCGTAAAGGCAAAAAGGGATTCACAAGCGTTTCTATTTTGAGCAGACTTGGCAGAGCAAAGCGCCCAGAGAGAAGAAAGCACTTTAACGACGTTTTAGCAAGAGTGATGAATGTATGGAGCAGCTTATATATATGTGTGAAAACTATTCTACATTCCTGGGTAGACAGCTCACAAGATAAAATGGCACCAGCGTTTTCGGCGTGTACCTTTGACTCTTTCATGTGACCAAGAAGCATGATGGCTTGTAAGGATTCTCTAAGGTCAAAAAATGGCGGACCGCATTCCCCTTCACGCTTCAGCTTTAGGTCATGCGAGGTGCGAAACATGTAACCAAAGACTCTGAAACATCAAAGGGTAAAGAATGACCATTTAAGATGATTTAGCATTCCTTCTAAGAAACGTTGGAACGTTTGGCGAATTTTCTGGAAAAAACAACAGCGACAATTTGAAACCTTGATAGTAACGTACCTTCACTAAATAAAATGAAATTTACCGGTATCGATGCTGATTAAATAAACGTCAAAGCCACTCTCTCAGCGGACACCCCTGGGACCAGCTTGATCTCGTATGTCCGCCTCAAAGAGAGACATGGAGAGCTTAAAACCGACAAAGTCACAGCTAGGAGAACGTTACGTCACCTTAGCCGGAATACATCTGCGTTGTTTGAACCGTTTCGCAATCAATCCAAGTCTTATGGCATGAAAAGTGTGTACTAACTTTCCAGGAATAAAATAGGCTTCAACGGTGGATGTTTGGAGATCGCCGGGTGCACACGACTTCCCTATAATCTTGACTTTAGTCATTTCACATCGTTATCACGACATGAACGGAAACGAAATGAACAAAACGCCAAACGCACCTTGTTTTGTGGCGTTCTCATTGCCGTCGTAGTCGTCGTAGATTAGTAAGTAATTGGCCAATGATGAAAGCTGAGAGCTGAAAAGAGATCCGCTTTATCGAGGCAAGATATAATTGCGTCTAATAATCACTGTACTATATGATGTAAATCTAAAAGTCAAACTGATCACAGAGCAGCTGTCTCCGCTCCAATGGATTACATACCCCGCTGAATCGCTGAAACTAATATCCCATAATGGCAGAGCGTGAAATGGCACTGGTGCAGGGCATTGGATGACCAGTTCACCCACTGTTCCTTCTTCAGACTTAGGAATGTGGCAGAATATCTTTCCCTGTTTTCGTGAAATCTGAAACTTTGATGAATTTCCATCAACACAACAGGAAAAGCACATGGTACATCCACTCTCCCTTTTCTTCTTTCTTTTCTCGCTTCAGGGTAAAGG
>NC_090886.1:19993333-20015833 GCF_036669925.1 Montipora capricornis
GAAATTGTCTTTAAAATTAGTCGATAACTGAAAAGTAGTTTGCTCTGAAGGAATAATGTCAATAATTGGAACTTAGGAAATGACTGAAAGTTAGCATATATTTTATTAACATTGTAGCCAATGTTATTATTTTTGTAAAAACTGCATTCTGATAATTCTGGTAAGACTATACAAAATCTTTAAAGAGAGAGTTTTTTAAACGCAAATGATGACTGCTACTACTGCTAGTCTGCTACTACTATGGCCGAGCAAAAGCACGCCCTTGGCTCAACACGCCTCTTCCCGGTCTCCCTCTTCAACATAGCTCAGTTCTTCCGCGCTTTCCAAACTAGTATCGCTTTTCAGGTTGTCTCTATAGGTCAGTAAGAGCTCGTCTTCTCACGTTCATAGACTGCCAAAGTACTAGTTTAGATGCTTCTTCCTCAGGGTGTCTAACACAATAACTGGCCAGCTTCAACCCTCTGCATGAAACCCACTTTTGATGATACTGGTGGCAAATTTCCACATAGTTCCTTGTTGGACAATTTATCTTGCCAAGACACATTAAATACCATACGCTGCATTTTGGTATCTTTTTAAAAGAACATTAGGAGAATAGACGTAAAGTCATTTTTAAACAACAACAGTAATGGCTGTAACCTTTGCAATTCTTAGAGACTACTGATTTATAAATTTATTGTCTTACTTTGTACATGTTCATTTGATATATATTTCACAATTGTATTTTAATTATTCAATCTTTTATCTGTACATTTTTCTTATTCTGTTAAGTTCCCAATCAGTTGTACAAACTCAGTAAATACATCGACACATTATAAAGTCATTATTTGCTAATTTCTTTTCCATTACTGCTTTCGTGACTGTCCATGTATCCCTTCTTTAACGCAGGATAGATTCTACAGAGGCGGCATAATGAAAAGAAGCTTCTTGATGTTTCTTCCTAAATTTGATTTCTATATTCTCCTCAACCTGTGACAAGCTGACCATGCCAGAGCCTTTCGGACTTCACATCGTTTGCAGAGCTTTCAAGCCATCCACCGAGATATTTGAAATTGTCCACAGATTTTATTTCCTCACCATTCTTTGCCTTGATGGTAGTTCCTCTTCCCTTGTTGAAATGCATCGCTTCCGTCTTCTTGGAGTGAAGATGTATCTCCTCTTTGGTGATGGCAATGTCGTCAGAGACGTCTATGTCAGTTATGACCACTGGATGATGACCACGACTCCTCCTTCGACTCAATCTTGAAGCCAAGTTCTTCCTCTCTCCCATCTATGGCTCGTGTCATTGCACAGTCCAGGCCCCAATTGTTCAAACGATTGATAGCGTTATCCGCCGGATAAATCACCATCCAATGGATAAGTAATAGCGAAACCAATTGCGCAATCCAATTGACAGTGATTTATCCGATGAATAGCGTTATCCACCTTTTTGAACAACTGGGGCCCGCACGATAGCAAAGATGTATGGTGCCAAGGTATCCCCCTGCAAAACCTCTGCCTGTATCAGTTTCTCCAACAAACGTTATGATTCTGGCTTTCGCCTCCTGGTAAAGTAAGCCAATTGCATCTATCAGTTTTTCTGGAATGTCGTAAGCACAGTCTGTGTACACTGTCAAAGGCTTTTTGAAGTCTATGAATACCAGAACTCCTTTCAAGTTAGAACTTTTCACACCCTCAATTAGTCGTCTCAATGCGCAGTATGTGCGCTGTTGTTGCCGACCGAGGTGTTTATCAATTTTTGACCCGATTCTGTTCAAAATCATTTTATTTACCAATTTTTCAGCAATACAACAAGACATATCCCCCTGTAATTCTCCGTTCTTCCTAGGTCTCCAGCTTTCGGCAGTGGTATAAGATCGTTTCCGGACCAATTTTCTGGTTTCTTTCCAACAACCAATTTGTTTGCAAAAGAAAGGATGACATTGCCTGGGTCACAGTGTTTTTAAACACTATGACCTGGACACTTCCAGTGGCATAACATCAGGTCCCTCCATTTTAATTTCAGCCGATTTCAGATCGAGATCGTTGAAAAAGAACTCAAAAAGCTGAAACCTTCAAAGGCTACTGGTTGGGATGGAATTTCTCCTACGATTCTAAAGCTATCCGCGAGAGGAATAGCACCATCACTAACAATGCTGTTTAACACCATAATCGAAAAGGAGCAATGGCCAAGCAGTTGGAAGACGGGGGAATGGACCCCAGTACAGTATTCAAGAATGGTGATAGAATGGATCGGAGTAATTACGACATATAACTGTCTTGAACTCAAACAACAACAAGGTGTTCGAGTAACTGCTTTGTAAGCAAGTTACGGCAACCTTGGACCTCCATGCTTTTATATCAAAAACTGTCGGCATACAGAAAACAGCACAGTTGCGAGACATGATTTGTGGACTGGAAAATAGCAGCTGACAGGCGGGACTGCGTGACTGTACTATCAAGTGATATGAGTAAAGCGTCGACTCGTTACACCCTGGCTTAATGATCAGGAAACTCTAGGCATCCGGCGTCACATACAAATCTATCACCCTAATGCGATCTTTCTTTGAGCCCAGAAAAATTCGAGTGAAGCTACAAAACCTGCAAAGTGAGTGGAAAGAGCAAACAAGAGGATGTCCACAGGGTTCGTCTTTTGGCCCTCTTTTGTGGAATCTATTTCCCATTACACACAGAACCTCTTTGTGTACGCAGATAATTACCACATTTATACGATCGGAGACACCATCAAGGGCTGTTCAAGATCTAAAGAACGAAACAGAGAAGATCACAGTGGTACAGTGGTACAAATAAAATCTGCTGCTACTACTACCACTACTAGCTGTACTTATGCATGATCTACGGGGAAATTACATCATCATTTTGTCTGTCCCTCAATAAACCTAAAACAACCAGTTATGGTCTTAGATCTTTTTCTTACGTACGTATCAGCTAAGTTGCGGAATGCGCTACCTGTTTTTATCCACTGGTTTTAAAAGAGAATCCAGGGCCGCATTTGATACAGCGGCTTTTCCTTTTAATAATAATAATAATAATAATAATAATAATAATAATAATAATAATAATAATAATAATAATAATAATAATAATAATAATAATAATAATAATAATAAAAATAATAACAATAAATTAATAATAAAATGTTGCTTATATAGCGCTATTTACAATAAAAAGATCAATAGCGCTTTACATAATAAGATATTTAAAATCAACAAGTAAAATAATTAGGATATTTATAATAAGTTAAAAACGTAAAAGTAATACCATTTAAAAGGTGATTACAAGTCTAAATGGCAATATAACATTCATACATTTTACTACTAATCAAGGAAAAATTGTTTAAAAAGGAATGATTTAATTGACTTCTTGAAAATTTCTCCAGATTGAATAGTACGTAATTGTGATGGGAGCTCATTCCACAAATGCGGTGCTGCTGCCTGGAATGCGCGCCCACTCAAGGTTACAAGCATCTTCCCATCTGGTGGCTTCAACAGAATTCCTGAGTTGGATCTAAGATTATACGAGGGCTTGCATTTAATAGATAAAAGATTGATGATGTAACTAGACTTTTTAATTAATATATCTTGAAATATTATGTATTTAGTCATGTATCTGTAGATGCTATGTATTTGTAACAACACAAAAAGGCCCCATGCACACTGAGGTGCTTTCATTTGAACACATCTCCTGCGTGTCTTTTAGCCTTTCATTCACATTAAAAATCCGGAAAACACCTACGAAAATCAAGGATAAAGTTTTTCTCTTCCACTCGAGGAAGAACCCTGATTGCGCTTGGGAAGGGGAAGGGCAAACAGTGTAGCGGGTTCACGCCTGAATTTTGTTAATTGAACGATCACTGCAATCTAAGGTGGCGAGAAATTAAAGTCTCATTCAAAATTGTGCTCGAAAGTGGTGAATGTTGCTGTCGGCTGGCTGTGGTAACCTTATATATATTGAAGGCAAAACAGGTAACTAGTTAGAAAGTTTGTATATGGAAAAAGCCCTGAGTGCGGTGTTACCATCAAGATACGAAAAAATCCTTAGTATTTACTTCAAGTTTTGCCTGCTTACTGAAGGAATCTGAACTTCATACGCAGAAATTCCATGTAATCGTTGAACTTGATGGATTGACAGCCACATGTGCAGGCCCAACCAGGGATTCCGGGAACGCATTTTAGTGAGAAAAGGCGAAAACGCCGGGGTAACAACGGATAATTTCGAAGCGCATCATTGAGGATGAGGCCTCAGTACCAACCACACAAATTCTCAGATATATTTCAGATAAATTGAAACTTTTCAGAATAAAAACTAGCGATAAAAAACGACGTTTCGATCTCTCTGAGATCATTTTCAAGTAGTAAAAGAAGCGAATAAAATCTGCATATATAAGTACAAATTAAGACGTGAGAATGTCCAAAGATAAAATATGTAAATACAAGCGCTAAAATGTAAGTGTTAAAATATTAAAATAATATATAAATAACTTGCACGGATTAAATCTACATGACTGTTGGTTAAAACGCTAAAGCGTGAGTGTTAAGATACCAAAACGCTATAAAGAACTATATAAATAACTTCGCACGGATTGAATCTGACTGTTTGTTCAAAGTTGGTTTAAGCTCCTTTATAAAAAGCATTTCGTAGATGAGGCAATCGAATTTACTTTCGCACTTTCTCAAGATCTTAAAGTCACGATATATGTCACTCGGGACTATTTTACTAATTGAAACTTAGTAAAAAAAACAACTCTGAGCTAAAATAAATCGGCAGCCGCGTATTCTAAAGTTAAGCCCAAATTTGTAGAAAAAAATGTTTGGACAATTGCGCACCGGAATAGGTTCCAGGTTTATCCAACACAGAAATGAATTTTATTAAGGTAAATCTTTTCTTTTCTGATGCAAATTAAAGGTATCTGCAAACCGACTCGTTTTAAGATTTTTACACCGGCCCACGCAAAGATAAACTGCAGGAAAATAAAGCTAATTTCTTACCTCATTTTTCTCTGCCTTTCCCTAGCTCTTCCGTACACATTTCATATTGGGCGATATGATGTTTATCAATTTCAATTCTTGCAAGTCATAAGAACCTGTTTCTTACACTAAGGCCCCGTCTACACGTACCCGGATATTTTTGAATCCGCAACTTGTTCTTTACGGATTCAAAAATATTTTCATCCACACGTAGCGTAATCAAATCGAATTTGCCCGTCCACACGTATCCAAAACGTATCCGCATTAACTCTAGTACTCAGGACTCCTCAAGGAAACAGAGGTAACAGAGCATGCGCCATGAAGCCTTCGCCAGCCATCTTGAAAATTAATTTCACGGTAAGCAACTGGGCTCGATCTTGTTACGTCATCCGGATAAAAAAAATTCCGGATTTGGCGTCCACACTGTTCCGGATTCATATCGTATTCAAAAATATCCACTCTGGAAAGCGTATTCAAAAAGTTCCGGATTCGCCAGCGAATTCGCCGGATACGTGTGGCCCGGACGTGTGGACGGAAGGCGTATCCGGGAAGAAAAAGTTGCGAATTCAAAAATATCCGGATACTTTTGGACGAGGCCAAACTGGACAAGCCTTTCATCGTAAATTTTGTTTACGTAAAGTTATTGTGCTAATCATCGTCACAAATTCCTTTGTATTTTGTTCGTGCTAATGTTAGTGAGGATGATTAGCATAAAGACAAAAGAATAATTCCTTAGCTGCCATTTATGAATACGGTCTATACCTTCAAAATGTTGGCACTACTTTCGTTTGAATCCACGATGTTGAAAGATTGCTCAGAATTCAAACAAAATATTTGGACAGGGTCAACGCGTCCAATGTTCTTAACTCTTCCATCTCCAAGAAATATCTTGTGACACTCAATGACCTCGAAAAATTCACAAGAAGAGAACCACATCCAACCACGTGACTTGAGCTGATTCCAGTCTTTTTCGCAGAGATGAAATGTTGCAACATCCGCTATGTCATCGTATCGTAAGCTGTGGTAAATCACTGAATATGGTGGCTCCATCGAAAACAGTGGCAGACCAAATAGTGCCTTTGAGAAAAATTAAGGAAAGTAATCCATGCTTTGCCAAGAATTAAGAAATACGAAAGAAAGAAAAAAATATGAAGAAGGAAAAGAAGAAGGACCGATGAAAGAAGATTAAAAAGTAAGAAGACGAAGAAAACTGAGACCAAGAGGAAGACAACTGAATGATTATGGAAAGACGAACGGCTGAAAAATACTAAAGTCTATGCTTGAGTGAAAGGGTCAAATTAAAACTTAGGAATTCTAAGTAGGATTTGTCTTCCCGGCCTTTTATTGGGAAAGTTAAAGTGAATCCTTCACTCCTACAAAAGAACAACTTTCAATCACAGGCTGACTGTTTGCAACCAAATTCATTGAACACTGTTCAAACGGACAGCGTTTGAATACGAAATAAGTGAATTTCAGAATGGCTTTTCATACTTTCAAATTTCCTAGGTAAAGCCCCTGCTTTCTCCCTCTCCAAACGCCGTTAATCCCCATTTTGTTCAAGTTGGTATCATTGGGTCACATTTTAAAGACAACAAAGAACAATCGAGAAACAGGATCGAACTAAGAAACTTTGTTGATCCCGAGTGACTTAAGTGACAAGCTTACGCCCCGTGGTTCCGGAACAGCATAATAAGTACCAATTATTAATAATAAATGGCTCCAATAAACAAGAGAGATGAGAAAGCAGGATACCTGGAATCCTACTGATTCAAACTGCTGTCTGTCCCTCGCTATGCAAATGGAGGGTAGAGGCGTTCCTTTGCACCAAGGAGCAAGCGGTATTTTGGTGGAAACTTGTATTTCAACAATAGGCTCTGAATTGAACATGAGTGATGAGACATGTTAGAATTACAATCTGATTATTGTTTATCCTTTTACGAAGATCAGGATTTGACTGCCATTAATTAGAGGCCCTTACTACATCATGTTTTAGTTCAATTGATTGCCATGATTGGAAGTGATCTATTCTTACCGAGGGTCAAGTGTCACAGAGCGCAAATTACGATTAACTGTTATAACGAATTTGTTTACTCTTAGACGTTAAATTTTCTCGTTTTAAGTCATAAATTAGCTAAAAAAAAATCGGAATCACTAGTTCTGTAGATCTACCCCCTTCTTCGTGTCTGTTGTTTCCTTTGGACCCTGTTGATTTTGCCGACCGCCTATATACCGCTTCATAATGGAGTACCCGACTCATGGACAAATAATAGAGGGTATAAATGAACTTGTTGCCTCTTAACGACAGGTGCAAATGTTCAGAGTCTCTCGAAGGACGATTATGCCCCGTCTTACGACACTTGCTAAAAAATCTGTGATACTGTCAAAAAACCATTCGCGAAGGACATTTCAATGGTTTCGCATAGGATTCAATGTAAACTCTCATTGTACTTGAAGAAGACTGGTTTGGTGGTGGTAGTTTGTTAGTTGTAGTGGTGGTGGTGGTGGTGGTAGTGGTAGTTATAGTGGTATTACATTCCTGGCCCCAGTTGTTCAAACGATGGATAGCGCTATCCAACGGATAAACTCACTATCCAGTGGATAAGTAATAGTGAAATTTCCAATTGCGCTATCCAATGGATAGTGATTTATCCGGTGGATAGCGTTATTCACCTTTTGAACAAACTGGGGCCTGTTGTTTATTAAAGAGAAAAGTTAATTCTGAAAGTGCAAATGCGATACGGCCAATTCTTTTCGGCCAGTTGATGACCGTATTAACGGGGTTCCACTGTAGTGGTGGTGGTGGTGTTAGTAGTAACGTGTTACCTTGTTTACTCCCAACAGATGCTTTCAACAAATTCCATGACAGCCCAAACTTGGGATGAAAGTCAGCTGGTAACTCACTTTCAAGGAGATCAAATATGCAAGTGGCTAAAAAAGACGAAAAATCCCAATACAAGATTCACATCCAAAAAAATGGAATATCTTGAAACATTTCATTAGGAAGCCAGGGGTCCTTATGGGATTTAAAAACCGAAAACCTATCTAATACCGAAGACTGCATAAGGCACGCTGTGAAGGCCACCGTCTTTTCGGTTTTTTGAAATTTCTCCCCCACAAACTGGAAAAACAATCCGTGGTCTTTTCACGTTTCAAAACAGGAAACCGGAGACCAGCAAAAAAAATGCGATACAGTGGGAAAATCCAAGGCAACTGTCTTCTTGTAAACGCGCTGTGTCGATCACAAGCAGGCTAGCTAAACATGGTGCAACAAAATGATATCAAATTACGCACCTTTAGGATAAACACGAACACATACCTCCACCTGAAATGAGTGGCTGTATTTGGTGAACAATTCTCAGGAATGTAAGTGGTGAGGAAAGTGTTACTCCGTATACTTGAGCATCTGGTACATTCGGTAAATTGAAGCATCGCTCTAAAAGCCGTAGTAAGCCCTTTAGAATGTCACTGTTTTTATCTGCATTATTAGCACAAAAAAAAAGAAAAAATACCCTTTAAAGTTGCACCCATGATAGTCCAGGAGCTGTGTTAGCTTCCAGAGCTTTGGTATCGGTGACATTTAGAACATAATGATAATTTTAATTTACTCTTTAAACACTAAGCAAAATATTCGTTTTTAAGTTGCAAAGCTGCAATTGTAGCGTGCCGGGAAAATTCAATGTGTTGGGGCTTAACAGGCATCAAGCTCCAAGGCAGGGCTGTAACCAGTATGAGGCACTTGCCTCAGTCATTATTTTGTGATTTTTTAAAATAAAGCGTGATTACAGTGTTGTCTCTAAAATGTACTACTTTTATTGCCTACGGCCCTGCAAGGGGACTATGTCATCCAATTTTAGTTACCTTCATGGAACAAAAATGACGATAAAATAGAATGGAACATAGTGATGAAGAACAAAAAGCTGTAGATTAACATGAAAAAGAGAAGACGGGTGGCCGGCAGATGTAGTTGCAGCTACAGGGAGTATAATAAAGTCAACTAGATGCATGTATAGACAAAACCTCGACCGACAAAGAAATGGATTGCATTTGGTTAATCTTGAAGTTTTCGACGACTCGCCTGGCTAAAGATTGTCTCTTCTTCGTGTAACTATAATTTTATCGGTAAAGGAATTCCATAGTAACTCCCCAAAATATAGTGACATTGTCCCGGAGAAGCCGCTAAGCCACTTTGGGGGTGGGAGAAGGAGTTCCTGGTGGAGGTATCCCAAATCCCAAATGCATGCGTGTCAAAAATTTCCGCATTTCGGAAGAAATTACTTTCCAAGCGAAAACAAATTAGCGCATAGTATAGCCTACGGAAAGTAAAGTAAAATAAAGTGGTGCATTTATATAGCGCCCTTATTATTAAGTCTCAAAGGCACTTTACAATGATCAATTTACCCCAAGCGGACTGGAAGCACATACAGGCGCAAATTGCAGCCGCTTCTAAGCAGTCCATGCATGCTGGTACTCATTTTAGCGACCTCGGAAGGATGGAAAGCTGAGTGAACTTTAGCGGGAAAGAAGGTCGCCAAATATTCCAATCTCGGCAGAACCGGGAATGGAACCCGGGACCTTAGGGTTGGAAGGCAGAGATCTTACCACTGCGCCAACCCCTCCGCCACTAAGTGATTATTCGTAGGGAAAACTATCGCCAATGGAAAATACAGAGCAGAAATGAATTTGGTAACCTACCAATTGTAAGGATCGATCTCTTAGCTTCCGCTTTCACCCAGCAAAGAATTTCTTCAGAAGATTCCATCCTGTCTGGCAGTTTACTAAATCATGAATCAAAAATACAAAATTTGACAATATTGACGAAATCAGTAAAATTATTTTTTTCTCATAGCAATGTTTGAAGTAAACAACAGATACAGAACCTGCTTCCCAGCTCTAGATCGACGGCCAGCTTCAAACCCAGTAGAGTTGGTAGAAGATGGAATGGAACACCCACGCATTGATTGTAAAAATCTTCAATACTTTGACAGCCATTACTCCATAGCATACTCGATGTGAACAAAATCGACTGACCTGGCCTGAGAAAATATAAATATATTGCCTTCTAAAATTTGATTCTGGCTTATTATTGATCTTAAATTCGAACGCTTCCGACTTCGGAAGTCATTTTCTCTGCCTTATTAATATCTCTTGAATCTATTTAACTTGTTGTGTGGTTGAGAAAGCTTGCTTTGTGTGATAATTTTGTAAACTTGGAATTCCCAGGAGTTTCAACGTAGTCAAAAACTTCGGAGCACCTAGCATTGTTTCATATATGCACATTTACAATAACACTGTTATTTGAATAAAACTATTTGCGGTCTTCTGGTACTCTGGGAGGCTCCAAATTAGACAAACCAAATGACCGATATCGAAGGTCGTTCAATCTGTCCTCTGGCGCTCTCGTTCTTTTCTTCAGAAACTTCCATCCATTGAAACATCGCCAAGTTGCGTAAGGTGTACTGTAGTAGGTTCCATTCTTATTCGAAAGCGCCACTTCGCGAGAGAGAACACCGAATAAAAAAAATAAATGAAGAAAATAAAGGAGAATAAAATACAACTCACATTTTTAGCCTAGGAGCGCAGCAAACGAGAACATTGAGCAAACCAATATGATCACCAGCATTACTGGAATCGATTACGTCAAACAACTGTTCAGGGGGCAAACCACTAGTACACAAGCTTAAGGCATCGCCAGTCCAAAGGGTAACCTAAGAAAATGATGTTTAAAAAAAACATTACCACAGACATTTTATGTGCGGGGCTAGCAAAATATGAGTAGTGGCTCCCGGGCTTACTTTGCCTATAGCCATCTTTATGCTTTGAAGTCATTGTTTTTACAATAATAATTGTAATAAATTGTCTGGCCATCATAATATAAAAGAATTGGAATGAAACCAAGAAGCTAAGCCCTTGAAAACGAAAATGACCAGAATGAGAGTGAAAAAGAATCCTAGTTGTTGTCAAATCAGCCAAATGGGGAAAACGAAAAACAAATGAAACGTTAATAGAACTATTTACAAGGCGAAAAAACCCTGATGATGACTTACTGTCGAAAACATTCGGTTTTTTACTTTTAAATTTGTTGTCCTTGTAAATAGTTCTTTTAAACTTAAGCGAAGTTTATGGACAAATCAAACGTTCTTTGTTAACAGGAGCAAACAAAAGACAAACTAAATTACCTGACAGCAAAAAAAAAATAAAAACAACAACAACAACAACAAAAACGAAACTGACCATCAAAGCAGACGGGTGACTCCTGTACTGCCTGTAGCGTTTTACCAGCAATTGTAAGGTCTCCTTACACGCACCGGTCAGCGAGCCACATCGTCGGAGAACCTTTCTAGAGAATCGGAAAAGATAAGAGAAGACTGAGATGTTGTGCCTTACTATACCAGGCCCGGTGCAATTGGTCGGCATGTTTGCAACAAACCTTTTTACTTTAGGGTGGTTAGATGTCTGATTGTTTGTATGCTTGTAGATGTGGAAGGTTTCAGTTTATAATACAAGTCTCTCTAAGAGCTTTTTAGTGTTGTTAGACGACTGATGACTTACGATTCAAAGGGAAGGTAACCTTCAAATGGACAGGCACAATAATGCTGCTTCCACTTGTGTACAAACGGACGAATCAAGGTCGGGTTTACTTTCTCAGACTCATCATTTGTGGACCCTTCTTCAAACCAATGCTTTATTTCCTTGTAAAATTGGTTGGTCGTCGTATCTTTATAAGAAGATGTAATTCCCATCGTCATCTGGGAAAGAACAAAATGGCACTGATTCTCAACTTTGAATCCCTTTTGTGCCAATTTGATCCCCATGTAATTTTTTCTCTCTACTTTCATACTCTGTAGGTCAAGATCAAGCCCTCTCCAGTCCTTCCATATATCTCGACACTCTTTGAGAACGGCGACATCGTCAAACCTAAGAATACACTGTTCACGACCATCAAAGTTCTTTTCGGCAAAGACTGAAAGAATGTTCTGAAGCCTGTCAAAGTCAGATTCAGAAAGTGCCATATTATACCAGATGTTCCACAAGAAGTCAAGGTCTTCTGCAACATTTGGATCAATCGAACTAGCGACCTCGAGCAGAACTGCGTTACGAGCGACTATTGTCGGGTCGTAATCATTAAGATGAAAATTCAAACATTTGGCTCGTTCTTGAGGTTTCCTCAATGACATTTCTGACGCTGTATACAAAATATTTCTCACATCACCGGATGCCAAAAGCAGTAAATCCAACTGTTGATGTGTGGAGGTGGATATTAACTCTGTCAAGTCTCTGGCTCTTGTATTTCCCATCGAGTAAGAGAACAGACCTTCAGGATAAAGAATCATTCCTGCCGGATTATGGAACCCCAGAATCGGAACCCCTTGGCTGTCATATTTTGCCATATTGAAAGTCGCACACGAAATACAGTAAGAAACAGTTTGTTACCGGTATTTCTTCAGAGCTGTTTATATTCTACGAAACAATACTAAATTCCTGGAAAAGTGTCCGCGGGACAACTGGGCTCTACATTGTATTCATAAGAAATGACATAAACGACGTCCAATATGACGGATATTTGACATTAATGTATAGATTTAGCCACCAGCTAAAAGCTCAGCTCCCTGCATGGTTGGTTATTCTTACGGCCTGTAGGGTTAGTGAAAATAAAAGCTTTTGAATTGTCCGCGTTTTGATGTTTCCGGTTGCAGCTTTAATAATTAAATCATTTTCTTTCCTTTCTTCTATAGAGAAATTCATTGGCTAACTAGTGAACTCCACGGTACATTTTACGCTAAAAACCATGAATCACAAAGCGATGAGTACGATATCGGTTTTTCGAGTGAAATTTACTTTGAAATTCACCAGTTTGGCAATGAATTTTTCTTGAACCGCATGAGTTTTAAAAGAAAACAAGCACACCCTCAGCGAGCGAATGGAAAAGGAAAAACAGCCATTTCAGATTCAACTGTCAATAGCCAGCGAATAGGCATCACGCTAAAATTAGAAGCCATATAGAAATTTTCATTGGCTATTAAACTAGTGAATTCCATAGTAAATTTTACGCTAAAAACCGATATCGCATCACGAAGCGAAAAGTACGATATCGGTTTTTCGAGTGAAATTTACTTTGCAATTCACCAGTTTGGCAATAAATTTTTCTTGAACCGCATGAGTTTTAAACGAAAAATCGCTCGCCAAAACATTTTCTCCTGGGATTCTCGTGAGGTAGTCTAATCCTAAGCGAGCGAATGGAAAGGAAAAAAAGCCATTTCAGAGTCAACTGTCAATTGCCAGCGAATAGGAATCACGCTAAAATTAGAGGTCAAAAAAGAGTTTTACTGATGTACTTCATTCCACTTTATCTCTGAAAACGAGATCATTCACATTTTGATGTATTTCATTGAAACACGCAAGGTTGACTTGGAACAAGAATCGGCAAAATACGGCAATGCAACAAGAAAGGACAAACTTCAAACAAGATCCGTTCCAATACTTAAATAAAGCACTTGTTCGCTCGCATTTTGGAGCAAAAGAAAAAAATGAAAATTTTCTTAATGTCCAAAAGTGTACAGATAATTGTTACTTAATTCAAGTTGACAGTAAAAAATCGAGTTTCATTCCTGAACAAAGGAAAAACCGATTAAACCACTTTTTGAAAGTAACAAACGGTTTAGTGCCGAAGGAAAGATTTTGTGGAGTATAACGAGGTTGGAATATAACTTCTTCCACTAAGCATGAGCTATTACTGGTATTCTGTTTTGTCGTTGTCGTTCTCTGTCGCTCTCCTTTCGTTTCTGTTCTAGGCATAGTTCCTCCAGGCATCATGTAACCTTATCAGAGCTTCTAAAGATATGCCAAAAATTGCAATGCAGAGAAAAAAGCAGCTCTAAGCAAATTAAAAATAAACACTCAGCTTTAAGTTTATATCCCTCCTATGCTTGACTTGAATAACTGCATAGCCGCCAGTGTGGACCACAGCTATCATGATATGTCAAACTGAATTGAAGCCAGCGAAAATTGCAGAACGAAAGCATTTTCCAAACAGTTTTCCACCCGAACTCGAAAAGGGCTGACTGGGTAGGAACTACAGTTGACGTAATATGGCCGTGTAGCCGCGTCGAAGAACAGAAAGCGCGCCCAAAATTAAGCCTCGCTTACGTTTAAAATTTAGGTGAGTTAACCTAGGTTGACCTGCAATCCAATCGCAAATCAGAACCTGGTCAGCGGTCAACTTAAAAAAAAAAACAGCTGACCTCGGTGAGCTCTAAGCTTGAGCCTGCGATATGGTCACGTGATACTGGTCAGCGGATACCTTGTTTTGATAGGTGTCACTTGATCAAAACATGGAAGATGTATGCCGTAAACTAGCATGATACTGGTCGCATTGGCATACATGGAGGGGTGGACGTACGTACGTACGGTCGAGACGTCATGGCCCCGCGCGCGCGCGCCGCGGAGCTCCGCTATTACTTACTCGGTTGGGAACGATTAACTTTCAGGCTTAAGACATTTCGAGGCAAAGAGAGGAATCTTCAAATTCAACCTTTTTCCGTAGTTTCTCTTTCAGAGTCTTGCCTGTTTTAATGCCGAGTGAAAACCACCGGCTATTGAGTATTTATCGGAGGCGTTTCATAGACGGTCCCGGTGTTAATGTCAGGCTATTAATTAAGAAAGATATCGCCCACCGAATAGCACTTCTACTACATATTATACGGTATGCTACTTTCGGTATGCACCATCGTACATTTGTGATTACATTTGTGATTGTGAAAAAATTTTAACCTAGGTGAAATAGTTTTTAAACTAGTTTAAAATAAAATGACCTAGTTTGAAAATCATTTTAACAGGGACAGGGTGTTGTAAACTTTGACCCTCTGTGGCCCACGCATGTTATAAGATCTTTGCGGACCCCCACAACACGTCTGCAGTTAATTCTTCCAACAACAAACTTTGAGCGCGTTCCATTGACCCTATTCCGGAATAAGAATACGAGGAGTGATTATTAAAATGGTATGTGTGGTGCGTTTGGAAGCAGCAAGGATAATGAAAATATGCTTAAAATCACATTTTAGTAGATGTTTGACATTTTTAATGTGAATCTCCGTAAAAACGAAGGATTTCTAACTTATATTCCATGTATTCCTATTCCGGAATTCGGTCAATCGAACGCACCCTTGGTCTAAGCCAAAGCCCACTGTACAGTCAGTGATAAGAATAAGGGCTAAGTAGTTACTCTATCAAGAGAACCTTAGAAACTCGATCCATGTCACCGTGACAGAGACAAAACAGAAATTTGTACAAACGTCTAAGATTGAAATTTGCTAGAAAGTTACAATTAATTTTCTTTACCTCGCTATGCAAACTACGCCAGGAAGAAGGGAGCATTACTAGTCACTGCAAGAGAACCATGATAAATCCAATTCAAGCATCCGGTTTTCTTTTTCAATGTGCAAGTAGATCTGATTTATTCTTAACCTGTAAGTGTTTTAAGGAGCATAACTGGGTTCTTCACGTTGAAGATCCTTCGGGCAAAGTACTCGTGGGTATTTCCTCTCAAATATATAGAAACGTGAAAAGTTGCCAGAATCCTGGAACGTCTACATGTTTTCGGGCATGGATGGTGGGGTTTCCGATAAAGTTGCAATCTGACACTAATGGAAAAGAATTTGTGAGTTAAGTGATGACTGATTTGGCCACAAACACAGCATTAACCATGCTCGTGGTGAGCCAAGGAATCCCCTGGTCGACTCAGGGTCTACTGGAACAGGCAAACATTTGCAGTTTAATTAAAGAAAAGAACTTGTCACATTGAAGAAAAAGTCGAATTTGTTAGCAGGACAAAAGTTCAACCCAGCACAGCAGATAATCTTCCCGCCAAAGTGAAAATAAAAATATTACAGGAAAAAGTACACACATCACAAAGAATATAACAAAGAAAAGAGAGAAGGAAGGCCCAAAAAGCAGAGGTTCGAACTTTAGGATTATGTCAGTGGCGCTGAAATCAATAAAGAGGACAATGAAACGCCTCACCCTAATGTACTACTTGCGCAAATTGAAGAACTCACGGCTTGAATAAGACCATACCCAAATGATAGTTGGATTTTTTTGGATATCCACAAACGGAATGAGCAAAAAAGCCAAACACTTTATTTGATCGTTTCAAGTAAATAATACTTACAAGAGCCTGCAAATTGCCTTCTGAACAGTAGAAAAAAATTCCTTTTTCCACCTACGCAATCAGGGGTTCGACTTAGTTTTGTTATTGTGACTTCAAAACCTTTGAGAATATATTGGTTATCATGCACAGTATGCCTAACCCCAACCACTTAAAATCAGTGCATAGACGTAAGAACAACCAAAGGGGGTTTTATATACGAACTCATGAAAAACGTAAGCTAACCACATCCCCTTACCTCCAGCACCGATTTACTTACCAATGTACACACGCTTGCTAATAATTGATGGACTTTTTGTTGATGTTAGCTTTCCTACTTTCAATTTTCAACCTACGTAGTTTAAATAAAAATAACCCAGGTTGAAATCATTTTATCCTGAATTTAAATTTAACCTGTAACATCTGCACCAGTTATCCTGAGTGGTGGCATTCCCTACCGTTTGTACTTGTCGTTCTTTTAAACAAAAAGGAGTGAAATAAAAGGGCCAAATACGTAGGTGATCTAATGGTGGTAAAGATCACCGCGTGGTGGTCAAGGAGCATTCTACACATTATCTCCAATGAAACCAACTAATTTGGTGCAGATCACGGTATGAGTCTCAATGCAATCGGTGTCACGAATTTTCTAATGTGAATTTCAACTGCAAATGGCAGGCAAAACCAAAAACTGAGGCGATCACACATTTTAATCTTCATTTATGTAGGGCTTGCTTCACCTGCGTCTCAAACGGCGTCTGGCAAACGGCTTCAACATTTGCTTAAACGTCCGTTCGATTTTGTTGAATGATGTTGAACAGCAATGTTGACTACTGGGGTGGGGTGGGCAAAAGGTCTCAACACACCATCAACATTTGATTCAACAAAGCTTCACGAGAGGCCCGGTATTCAGTCCCAAGCTGCAGCCGCAGTTGTTACTGTGGATACGGACTTGCTTGAATGGACACGGGCATGGATACGTCATTAAAGGCCGTTAAGTGCGCACGCGCATACCCAACAATGTTGAAAGAGCGGGGCAAACTGCTTCAACTTCATTCAACATTAGCGGTAACAAAAGAAATGTTGAATGGTTGTTTAAGCAAAGTTGAAACGCTTTTACACTCATTCAACACCGATTCAACTTCGTTTCAACATGTTTCAACACGGTTGAAAGAATGTGGCAAAAGGTTTCAACATCGCTGTTCAACAAAATAGAACGCGGTTGAAAGCGTTTCCTTGGCCTTTACATTTCTTTTGCAAATTTAATCGTTAATATTCTTTTTACATGTTTTTCTACATCTGACTGGTTATCTCGGAGGTGATAACAAAGTGTAATTCACTCCAGATGCAACTTCGAAGGCATCTGCCGATTTTGAATGATAAAATAGAAACAATATCATCAATATTGGCCTGTTTCGTTAGTTCTTCAGTCTTATCTTATCATGTCACTCTTTAATTACTGCATCCGAGTTGGGGGTGTTGCTGCTTACAGTAAATACTTGAGTCAATTAAATAGGCTTCAGCCAAGGACAATGATTTACATTTGCATGGGTATAATTTATTCAGCATGTAACTCCGATCCAACAGGTTATTACAGAAAGGGAATCAAGTTAGTATGTGGAATCCTAAAAAGATGGCATAAACTCATTTGAAAACTTCTTCCAAAACCAAAGTTCACAAAACTCTTTTTGAGTACCAGTATGTTGTGCGTTTCTAGGTTTCTAAGAGTATTGTGTTGAAATCTCACAGTCACCCAAGTTGTCAACCCCTCTGAGTATGACTTTCTGTGACGAGTGACCACGTATAGTGTACATAGGCCGAGGGGTTGTCAGTCGAGGGGTTTATATAAATGAACCTGCCCATTATTTATACAGATGAATCCCTCCTTTTAAGGATTAAGATGTGGCTTGACAGTCGGCCTTGTGATCGCTCCAGTGATTCGTCTGACATTCCTTACCACAGTAAAACACTTTCTTACATCCCATGCATTTCTTTAATTTGTTTTCTGTTGGTTTTGAATGACAAAAGGCGCATTCGGCCTCTTGGAGAGGAGGACACCAATTCTGCTGACCAAACATAGCTGATGATGGATCCACTTGCGAGAACAATGAGGCCATCTCTTCTGGAAATAGGTTTGCCAGGAAACTAGAGAGCCCCTCTGGATCGAATTGTTGACCTGTTGCCATGCTTTCTGGACGGGTCTTGGGAAAGTACTCTGTGATATAAGCAGACATTGAGAACGGCATCACACACTTGAAACGCAATCGAATTTCATTTTTAAAAAGCCCAGCTAGCGCGCAAAACAAAACAACATAATTTGTTTATTTAACTCAATTCAAGTCAGCATTACAAGGATAAAGACTATAACCGGGAGCCTACAACTGCAATACTTGGTCTATGGAATGGCATTTTCACAGATACAGCTATTTTTAGATTTGTCTCACACGAGCGACCATTCTCAATCCCATGGGTAATAATTTCTCGTGCAAGACTTGTGATTAGCTGGAATTCAAGGGGTCTGATTTCGCGGGAAAATCAATCTAAAAATAACTCGGTCCATAAACACGTCGTTCCACAAATACAATATTAGGGAGCTTACGAAACGACGACGCCGACGGCAACGACGACGCTATAAAACAATAGGTTTAGTGAGCAAAAACAATGGCTCTGCACGTGCGTTTTACATTTTGGTACATTTCTTTGCCGTCATCTCCTAAATGACGAAGTGAAATGACCAAATTCAAGGTTCTGTGGAGGACGTTAGCACATGACGATGAATTTTCAGTTCTCTCTCTACGCTTCCAACTCACTCATACCAGGTTAATTCCTCGACAGTTACTACACATTTTTAACGCGAAACGACATGAAATAGTTTCGTAGTGATATGAATAACGCGAACTCGCATTTTTAAATGAAGTCCTCGTAGCCGTCGTCGTCCTCGTTTCGTAAGCTCCCTATTCATGAAGCTGTACGCTCCTACTCATGGGCTCCTTCTAAAGATAAGGAGATTTAAGGAGGCAGCGTGGTCCAGTGGTTAGAGCGTTGGGTTTGCACGTGGTTGCCCTGGGTTTAAATCCCGTTCTAACCTCTGACTTGGATTTGTGTTTTCGGTTGTCCCGGATTAAACTCTACCACGCTCTGTAAATAGCCAACTGGTTGCCTCGTGCCAGTTGGGGTTCTGAATCATGTTTCTGTTCAGTTTGAATTGTTTCTTTGAGATTATTAAAAGTGGGGTGCCACTATAACAAAGTACTTACATGTAGTATCGTATAAACTCTTGCTCTTGGCCATCCTAGCTTGATTAAGAAAATAGCACAAACAGCGGTGATAAACATTGTATTCCAACGCATTTTTATAGAACTGTGATGAATTCTACATTGGAAAAACAAAACGAAGACTCCATGACAGAAAAACAGAACATTTCAAGGCCCTCGCTAAAAGTGACCATTCATCAGCCATTTCTGATCATGTGAAAACCACTGGTCACGACATTAAATGGGATCATTTTGACATTTTAGCGTCCGGAAAAACTGACTTTCACTGCAAAATTAAATAGACTTTTTTAGTAGTGAGAAGTTGTTGCTGTTTTAGCTATTACTCCTCATTATGTCTAGACACCTACTGCTGCAGATCATTTTTCTCAGTCTAGGTTCCACACCTTTAATGTTTACGATATATATATATATATATATTGCAGTTTGCAATATATATATATATTGCTTGCAGTTTGAGCACTCTTGTGACTCCACAATGCAATCCAACAATGTGTAACCGTACATCCTGTGCCCAAGTTCAGGAGTTGCCATAAAGCCATTATGGTGACAACCGGGAGGGCACATTGTATACATATTGTATATTATGCTCACTGTTCATACAGTTTGAGCACTCTCTGGATTGGGTGGAGAGCCTCATAATAGGTGTTCACTATTGGCACAATGCTTCGCTCACTGCTTGCAGTTTGAGCACTCTTGTGACTCCACAATGCAATCCAACAATGTGTAACCGTACATCCTGTGCCCAAGTTCAGGAGTTGCCATAAAGCCATTATGGTGACAACCGGGAGGGCACATTGTATACATATTGTACATATTGTGTATATATATATATATATATCTATATCTATATATCTATATATATATATATATATATATATATATATATATAGTTTTCAAAAATTGTAACGGTCACTTTTGAAAATGTATGTGGACTAGCATACGAAACGTCAAGTTCTATAAAAAATGCGTTGGAATACAATGTGTATCATAGCTGTTTGTGTTATTTTCTTAATCAAAGTACTTTCATTAATTAATTAACATGATAACCAATTAAAGTAAAAGAAGTAAAATAAAGTAAGTGTAACTTCTATTCTTAATTCTGATGAAGTTCACGCGCTTCTATTCAGACCTTTGATGAACCTATTGAAGCGTTTTTTAAACAACATTTTTTAGATTCCCTTGAAAAATTCCGTTCTCCCCGTCAACGCGCTTCGTGCTAGGGATCGGTCCTTGCCACTGTCAATTGAACTTTATCTTCGTTTTTGGGAGACTTTGGGTCTCGTTTGACTCCGTGTTTCTAACCAGTGTTTCTCCCATGGCGAGCTTTGTGGGTCGATGAAAGGTAGCGTGACCCGCCTTATTTTTTAAGAAGCGCGGTGACATTAAGTACCGAAAAAACTGAGGACCCATCTCTCTTTTGAATGTAGACTATAAGATTATTTTGAAAGCGATCACTTCCCGTCTTTCCAAAGTTCTTGAATATATTGTCCATCCTGATCAGATTTGCTCCGTTCCTGGCCGAAGTATTTTTTCTAATGTCACTCTTTTGCGTGACGTTTTGGACTACATTCAACGGACGGATGAATCCGCCATCTTAGTCAGTCTTAATCAGGAGAACGGCTTTGATGGTGTCAACCATTCCTTTCTTTTGTAACTTCTCCAGGTTTATGGTTTTGGAGAGTTTGCCGGTGAATCTCAACATTTTACAATGGTGTCTTTATGAAGATTATCTTAAAAGGTTGGCTATCTCAGAGGATTTCTCGTGAGCGCGGGGTACGTCAGGGGGACCCTTTGTCTCTCTTACATTACGTCCTCCGTGTTGAGGTTTTGGCTTTTCTCATTTGGTGTGTTGTCCGGGGGGTGAGGGGTTGCTCATCTCTGGTGCCAGAGGGAGGAGAAAAGCTCGTGTTCGCTTGTATGCCGACGACACTACGACTGTACTTCACTAATCTTTTCAACTGTGTTCATGTTTATGAAAGGGGCACCGGTGCCAAACTCAATCGCTCAAAAAACTGTAGAAAAGTGGCTGGGGGGCTGGAGGCTTCGTTCTGAAGCAAGATCCGTTGCTAAGTTATTCAGCATCAACAAAACCCCCCTTGTTGGAGACAGGAAAAAAACTGGAGGTCTAGACGTCAAAAGGTTACAGAACTGACAGAAATGTGCACAAAGATCTGCTTACGAGTGACACGCAAAGACTCCTCAATAAAGTCTTCAAAGAGGATAAATAAGGAATAATCGAAGGAGGGCGTGTTTGGGAAGCAAAAAGCTGTAAGGAGGCTAGTGAAAGAAAATAGCCACCCAAAGAACTCGAAGGTTTTGTTTGGTTGTAAATATTTTGCTGTAATTAAGTTAATTATAAAGCTTTAAGCTGTACGTTGTCCATAGTAGAACTTGCTAGGATTCAAGAACTTAATTTACTTTAGAATTAGCTTAGGATTTTCTTTTCCCTATAATTTTCTTGTATTGTATACTTTTAGGCTTAATTGCCCTTTTCACGGTTAGTTTTTCTTATTTGCATTACAATGTAATCTAACGTGGATGCGAGGCAATTTCGGGTTAAAACTACAAAATAGCCCGAAATTGCCTTGCATACATGCTAGATTATATTGTAATGCAAATGAGAAAAACTAACCGAGAAAAGGGCTATTGTAATACTTGGTCAATCCAGTTCATGCATGTGCTTTGTTCAATTGTGGGAAGGGGCGTGAGGGTGTTGTTTTCATTCTTCGTTTTGTGTGCGAGCTCACCTTCACAGGGGCTCAAAAATGGAGACCGTTAGTCGTAATATTTGCTTTTTGAAATTGACGTTTGGGGGTATCAATCTTGCCAGTCTCGTCTTAATTAAAGGCCCAGGCTTTGAGATTGGCGAAGATGGCCTTTGTTCTTAATTTCCCTGATGATTTTAGTTTTTTTTTTCTGTCAAATACTTTGTGGGGCGTCGCTTGTCCTTCCTGCGTCCCAAATGGTCCTCCTTACTCGATAACTCTGGTCCATGTGCTTCTTCTCCAACTTCCTTTTACGAGGCCTGTCTTGATAGCCTATCCAGGGTGGGAGACAACGCCGTAGTTTGTAAAACCTTGTATCGAAAGCTCCTTTCAATCAAGTCATCCCCGCCAATCTT
>NC_090886.1:20028333-20043333 GCF_036669925.1 Montipora capricornis
TAAAGACGGAATAGAGAGTTAGAGTGCTTTTCAATTGAGTATTAAGTGATTTCTTCGATTGCTTTCATTTTGCATTTAGCGTTTACTGATTGGCGTAAACGTCTCGCACTCGTTTTCCGGTGTGCAGTAGCGGTGGCACGTTCCTGCTTATTTTTATTCTCAGGGTGGCCTGGCTCGTTTTATTTTCGGCGCTTGGAGTTCTTGTTTTGGGCACTCAATGCTTAAAAAAGTGGAGAATGTCATGCAAGCATCAGCAAGTATTGCATGGGGCGAAGAGATGTTGAAGAGGGCATCATGCTGCTGAGGCACTGGATCAACAACTTTAAAACGTATCGCAGTGCGACGTGCTCTATCTTTACCAGAGTAAGATAGTTTAGTGGCACTAACTTAATATTTCGATTTGCCTCCACGACAATCGACATTTTTGGGTTGGCAGATGATTTTTAAAAGATTACGTAGTCCTTGATATCCTTGCATATACCTTTGACTCTTTCATGTGACCATGTATTATGTGAGTTATGGATTCTCTGAGGTCAAAGAATGGCGGACCGCCTTGTCTGTTAGACTTCAACTCTTGGTCACTCTTTGTGCGAAACATTCTACCAAAGACTCTGAAATGACATACATAACAGGAATGAGGTGGCATTCTTCTCAGAAAAAAAACATAACTGATTTAAGTTTACCTGTTTCAATGTGGATTTAACTTTATTTGGTATAGAGGAAAGCTGGTGTGCGCGTTCATACACTGACCCAGTTTTCAGTCAAGTTAACTGAATAATCCTCTACTAAATTAAGTTCCCATCTGTTAACCGTTTCTGGTGGAGTTAATTCTGGTAGGGCGTGAGTCCCAACTTCCAACTTACATACGCAAACACATATGATGTCTTGTCATAGCTTTTCAAAATTTCCCTCGGATTGTATAGTAGCTTGTACTTATTCTTTGTTCAGTTTCATTCACGGTGATCAGCTCTACCATGTTACTTAATCCCCTATTAACTTGCCTTGACACTGTCACGTTTTTATTTCTAAGTATCTTTCCACTATTGCAGACCATTAGTTTAAACCATCTGGCAGAGACTACTTTCCTGGCATGTGAAATGACCACTTCCGATTCCGTCCTTAGCTCAAAATCGTTGCGCGCTGCAGGAGAAGAGTATCCACTTGTCTGAAGATGAAGTTGGGACACCAACTTAATATGACAGACGTTTCCTTGTTTTAGGGCACAACCACGGCCTCCGTTAGGATATTCTTGGTTCATTTGCCCAGCTAATTATGATAAACCACAAAGACCAGACCACTACACCCAAAAACCATGCGCCCCAATCACAGCAAACAGTGGGTCCTAAGGTCCCAAAGGCGATGTTTTTAATGTTGAAATCGTTTTTCATTCTTATCATAGAGAAAGTAACGGCGGCATTTTCTTCTCAGTTCGTTAAAATTTACGAAAATGGTGTCACCAGGGATTTCCTCTCACTTCCCCCCTCCCCTCAAATATAACTATTTCAGGTCAAAAAGATATTAAGCGTTAAGCAGTATGTACATACGTCACAGAATCGCTGGGACCAACATCCCATAATGGCAGAGCGTGGAATGGCACCGGCGCAGGGCACTGAATGACCAGCTCACCAACGGTCCCTTCTTCCGCCTTAGGAAGGTGGCAAAATATCTTTCCTTGTTTCCGTGAAATCTGGAACTTTGATGAATTCCCATCAACAGAACAGGAAAAACTCATTATGCAGGTCTCCTTTGTTTTCTTCCTTTTTCTTGAACATAGAATAAAGGAAAAATTGCTAATCATACTAATTTCTCTACACATTGCACAGGGTGCAGAAGAAAATTGTTGGATCGTACACGACAAAGTCTCACCTCGTCAATTCCAAAATGTGTTTACTTTGTACAATAAAGATTACAAAAATGAAATCCTCCTGAACTGCGAACGTTTTCTGCTTCCATATCCTTCTATAGAGGTTTTGCACGGCAGCCATGTTGCACGGCAGGAACAATAGATTCTTTTTCCTATGGGAATAAACGTTCTTTCTAATGCAAAACATTTTCATTGTTCCTGCCATGCAACATGGCTGCCGCAAAACCTCTATATCCCCAGATCTTGCCGTCGTACCACGAAAACTACGAAAACTAAGACCCGGTCGTAGCTTTCGAGGGTCTTCTTTTTCGTAACACCCGAACCATAGCGTTAAATTGTGATTTTTTTAGGCTGCTCAAAACGACGATCAACAGCTCAAGGTCTTAGTTGCAAAACGTTTTTATGTTGTATTTATCTGAGGTAAGACACGAAAGTAATTTATGGAATCCTTCGCGGGTCACCAGCTTTACGTTTGGAAATCGAGAAATTTGAAGGACTTCAGTGGAAGATGCCATGGTGATAGACATCAAGTCTATGCCTAAAATGTTTCCGTTCTTCCCCATAAGAGTTTTTCCACTTCTTCTAGTGTTAAACTCGTGGAGTAAAGTACAATTAAACATAAAATCTCTAATCTTACTTTCTCTAGCCCGGTCGATGTTGTAACTGAGTATTTCTATGTACGTCACACGGAATAAGAAGACTCAAGGCCTTTTTTAAAATTCTATCTGGGCCAGTGCAATCCTAGTTTTTCTATACTCAGTCCTTGTTTCATACTTAATCCGCAGTCCGCCTTTTATCACCCAGTCCGCAGTCCACGTTTTATACTGACCGTGACGGAAAGTAATCTGTTCACGACCGGAAGGTTTTCGATTGACATGGAAATAGAAACACATGCTAAGTAAAATCACATAGGCCGTTTTTGTACTAGAGACGCATAATTCGTCTGGGACGAGCTTGCAAACATTTTTTCTCCGTCTGTTAAATTCGTCTAGTATAAAGACTGGCACAAGACGCATTATGCGTCTGGACGAGGTATCCCCTTTAGTGCGTCTTCGCACTAGTTCGTCCAGACGCATTACGTTTGCCCAAGTTCGTTCCAGACGAATTTTGCGTCTTAAATAGCTCGTCACGTCTTTACACTAGACGGATAACGTAAGAGACGTACAATGGACGGATTACGCGTCTCTAATATAAAAACGGACATTTTCCGGAATCAAAGGATCAAATTAGCGGAATTTGCCATCGAAGGTACTTTAGTAAACAGAGCTTTAATTTCATTCGTGATTTTGTTTTGATATAGTCGCTTCAGTCTATCCTTCATGTGATCTGACGTGGAGGAACCGTTACTAATTTGAACCGTTGCTAATAATTCAAATTAGTGATAATACCCCTTTTCACCGTAAGTTTTTCTCATTTGCATTACAACGTAATCTAACGTGGGTGCGAGGCAATTTCGGGTTAAAACTACAAAACAGCCCGAAATTGCCTCACATACATGCTAGATTATATCGGTTATGCAAATGAGAAAAACTAACCGTGAAAAGGCTCTTGAACTGAATTCGAATTAGGAAAAAATAACAATTTGCAATGAACCGTTACTAATACTAACGGTTCATTGCTGTTCCGTTTCCGGTCACTGTGCACTTCCGTCACCAGTTATGTATTGCGGTTCACATCGAACTAGTCACGTGATGCTTGTTTCCTCCCTTTCCTCTTCTTTTACTTGGCACTTCGTGCCTCGTTCTGAAAGACTCGCTTTCCGAAGCTTATTCGTTTCCCCTCGGGCAAACATCACTGCGTCCGCGGTTGACCGTAAAATAATGATGGGGGAAACCGTGCAAGTCTAGAGGCATTCGAGAGAAACAAAATCGAGGAATATAGAAGGATACAGAAGCAGAAAACGTTCGCAATTTAGGAAGATTTTGTTTTTGCAATCTTTATTGTACAAAGTAAACACATTTTGGAATTAACGAGGTCAGACTTTGTCGTGTAGGATCCAACAAAATTCCTCTGCACCCTGTGCACATTGTTTAAAAAAGTCGCTTGTATTTCATCGCGTCCTTCACGGAACAAACGAGCCCAACAAATTGACCTGCAGCTGCTCCCAAGCAAGTGGCTTCATAGCTCAGTTGGTAGAGCAGTGCGCTGGCATCGCAGAGGGCATGGGTTCGAATTCCGTTCAAGCCTTCTGAAGTTTTCAGATGTCTCAGTAAAAGCCGCCGACAAGTGCTAAAATTGTCCAGCTAAGAACCGTGGATCCTTCAGTTTTCTCATTCGCTTGGATTTGTTGCAAAGAAAGCTATTTTTGGTAAATTTAATGCCGCCTGTAAAAATGAAACAAACATTATGGAACACATAAAGAAAACCTTGGCACTAAATTAGGAATTGAGAGCCATTTATCATTGCGTCTTCTTTTTTTTAATCGCTATCACTGCTTTAACTTTATTTGACTTAAAACGTAGGTGCTGGTGTCAAACAGCTGTATTACAAACTACAACAATAAATCAATCAATCAATCAGGTCGAGCTAGCTCGGCTCTCACTGATAAGTTCTTTCCATCTATCTCTGTCGTCCATTAAGTTTGCGAGATCTTCGTAGGTGCACGCTGTATCAGCAATCAGTTGGTCAACGTATAAAAATTACAATAAAACAATAAACAACAATAAAAATTACACTGAACTTAATATATGTTGTGTCATCAACTCCGTTGGGGTTCAATTTTTATTGGAGGAGGAAGGGGAGAAGGAATGGTACCTAAGGAATCAATTATCTGGGGAAATTATCTTGGGAATTCTACGGCTGTTTCAACACAACTACATTGCGGGATTTACTAGTCTTTTTTATCGATAGTCATACTAGATACATTTTAAGGAAGCCAAAAATCCCTCTAGACAATGGTATTAGTTTTTAAGATTCTTAAGATTAGTTTAATTGAACGGAATTTCACCCTTCATCTTCTTCAAAGTCTATGACGACTCTAGTTGCTCTCCTATCCGGCTGAAAGCTGACATTCATAGTCGCTGCTTTGCATCGAACTGGGTCCAAGATTTCAAGCTCTGCACTGTATGAAAACTGGCTTTCCTCTATCTTCAGAACCTGCAATTAAATGACTGGCGTCAGCAGAGTTGGTTGTGTTATTCCAAACCGAAACCGCGGCGAGCTTGGAGCAGAGGTAGCCGAGCAAATGAAATACAGCACGAGGTCGCAAGCAACCGTGGACAATAATAACCCTGCCGGTGTTGTGCCTTAAATCAACTGACTTGATCTGATCGGAGTAATTACAAGTTGAAAAAGTAAATGTTTTGAGCAAGGGCCGATAAAAGAAGACGTAACGTAAATTCTATTACTCAGTAATGTGCTATATAATTGTGTGCTTAAATAGTCAGGGCGCTGGAAAGCATGCGGTTGCAGGCGAGTTCAGTCCGAATACGATTCTGTCACGCTCTTTAAATTGCTATCTAGTTCTTCCTTCCAGTTTTGAGCATTTTAAACGGTTTACATTTGATTCGAAATACTTCTTTCACGGCTCACGCGTTTGTAAAGCGCATAACTGTCTCGAATTCTCCCAACTCCCCCAAGTGTTAAGATGAGGCTATGGAAACACGGAAAAAAGTCCTCTATTGCTTTTATAAAATATTTCTCAATTATTACACGCTCATATTTCAAATCAAAACGTGCGGCTGACTACATACCCAATCAAAACTCGTGTGATGTCACAGCCGTGTTTCCATACTCTCATCAAAACACAGCTATTGACCAATGAGAGTGCACGTACTATCCTAATTACTGGGATGTCGTTAGTTGTTAAGAGGGGAAATGACAACTAACGACATCGCAAAAATTCGTAAGCCACAAACCCGTCTAAAACGGACACAGTTTGCCCTCCGATTGCACAGAATAGACGAGGGCAACTGTACGTAGAGGTAAGTGAATTACCGCTTACTGTAATATTTATAAGCTCAATGTATATTTTCCCATATAAAGTCTATAAATCGTACACCGAGCTTGGGCTGCCTGTGTTTCCCGTAGTTTATTCAGTTGACACAAGGTGATCACGTGCACCTTTATGGTTGCCCAGCACGTGATCAATTTCTTCCTTTTAACAAAACATCATGACCTTTCCGTTTATTCATAAAAGTCAGAGACTGCAGAAATTTTCGTGTTTTTAAGATCGATTGTCATTAATCTTTCGATGAGAATTCGATTCAGAGTTATACAGAAAAACTATGTTATTTTTTTTCTTCATCTGACTTTTGGCTTGTCTTTTTCTGGCGCAAACGTAAAGCCAAACAATGTTTTGCCCTGGCATCAGATTAGACTAACAAGAAGAGGAATTATGAAGCGGAAACAACACCTTCAGTCCTTTCTTAGTGTGTGCAATAAACGTTTGCTTAGTGCAACTGCAAGATATGCTGAAAATCGTCTGTCAGAGCAATTTGCAGTTAGTTTTTTGCAGACTATTTATTTATAGAAGAAACGAGTGAATTTTACTTAAGACCTTGTTTTGTTATCTTTAAACTGAATTACCAAAGCTTAAAAAAACTAAAAGACCTCAAAATGGGACAGGACATTATAAAATAATTAAGACGGAATCCACCAGACGTTCGAGTAACAAGTGGACAAAAACCTTGTACCAAGATTATAAACATCGTATTGCAAACTTCTGTTGGACTGTTTTAAATATCCTCTCAAAAAAATCATTTCTAGCAACACCAAACGTTGAAAACAACTGTTCAACTTCGTAAGAAACACTTGAGAGTACTGGTGAAATGAAACTGAGGATGAAATTTTACCTGTGTTTGCACAATTTCTCTGAACGTTGAAATTTAATTTTTCTCGTTCCCATGGGAAATTGTTTTCGGTGTTATTTCAGGCAAATATTTATATCTTTAGCTTTCAGAAAATGTAAAAAGGACTGTAAAATACTTAAAATTATTCTGGTACAAGATTTTTGTCCACTAAAAACTGAAATTGCTCGATTTTCTATCGGATTTCGTCTTACACGTGTGAACGTGTGAGCCAAAGGGCCTCTGCTGGCGCGACATGTGGGTGACCCCTAAAATGGTCTTAATGACCCCCCACTTGAAAAAATTAACTGGAACGCTGCAGTTCAATACCACCCAATTCAGTGCCTTCCTTTTTTGTGTAATACGTACCACAGGAAACCCAGTGTACGCTTTATGGAGCGTCTAGTTATTTTAGAACTCAACATAGAAAATGCGCCATATAAATTGCACACCATTATTATTTCACAATATTATGACCGAGTTATTCCTGAGCAACGAGACAACTTTGGCAACCTAGTCTCATACAGGAAACAGGTATGGTATCCTACCCGAAATGCGACATCATAATTTTTCTGTTTATAGTCACGCGAAACATAGTTTGAGGGCCATTTCTCATTTTCTGATCACGGAAGTTTGAAACATTTGGCCCCAGTTGTTGAAACGATGGATAGCGCTATCCGGCGGATAAATCACTATTCACTGGATAACTCAATCGGTTTTGCTAGTGTTTATCCGCTGGATAGTGAGTTATCCGGTGGATAGCACTATCCATCGTTTGAACAACTGGGGCCTGTTGTGTAATTTTATGCACAATCCTTCCACTGTGAGGTTATTTGGGTAACTGTTGTTGGGTAAAGCCGTGAGCCTGAATACTGAAAACATACCCTCAAAATGTGGCCTGTAGCTTCGCTTGATTCTACGATGGTGAAAGGTTGCACAGAGAACAAACCAAATGTTTGAACGGGATCAACACGCCCAATTTTCTTAACTCTTTCATCTCCCAAAAAGATCCTCTGACACTCAATGACTTTGATCAGTTCGCGAGAAGAGAACCACATCCAACCACGCGACTTGAGTTGATTCCAGTCTCGTTCGCGAAGATGAAATGTTACAACACCCGCTGAGTCATCGTATCTTAAGCTGTTGTAAATCACTGACGATGGTGGCTCCATTGGGAAAAGTGGCGAACCAAATGGCGCCTTTAAGTCAAAGAAGAGAGACGTGTGCTATGTTATATAAATGAGAAAGAAGGACAAATAAATGTGGAGAAGGGAAGGAGACTGATGCGAGGAGAGGAAAGACTGAGCGAAGGGAAGGAAAAGATAAAAGGAAGTCGTGAAAAACGAGTCAGGGGAATATCAAAAGTCTTGAAACTTTTCGGGCGTATTTTAGGGAGATATAAAGCGCTTGCTTCAAAGGTAAAACGTTCCAAGTCATGGAACTTTGCAATTGTCCTTTTTCTTTGGTCTTGACGACATGTTCAAAGATCAGTTTTTTTCAACCGATAAGCAGGTCCTGGTTTCACGAATTCTTTTGCGGACCCGAACATTTTCCAGACTTCTGAGAAACAGACTCCACTGAGGAGCCTATCATTGTAGTTTGTGGTTGATGAATCTGAGTGAAAGACTCAAAGTAAAAGTTATGGTATTTAATTGAGCTGAGGAGATAGAACAACGAGAAAAATAAACTTGGAGAACTGGCTTACTGAGAAGTAAAATGATTAACACGTAGCCGCTACGTGCTGTGTTTCTTTCTCTTCATGTGGACTCGATCGTATTTCACTCACCGATAAAGATAGTGGAGTTGCTTTTGTTCCGATTGGCTATCCTTGGAAAAAGTATTTTCCGATCGAAACCAAGCTGTGTCCTCTACAGATATTGACTAAATGATTCGATCTTTTGTTAGACTGATTATCTGCTCTTTCGTTTAAGTTTATCATCGAAAGGAATATAACAGCACCATTATAAAATCCTCGACTAACATAACGCGAAAAACTAAGTGTATACTGAGAAAACAGAATACCTGAGATGGCAGCGATTCAAACTGACGTCTATTATCTGTGATGTTAATGGTTGGCATAGGTGTTCCTTTGAACCAAGAGACAAGTGGTATTTTGGTGGACACTTGTATTTCAACAATGGGTTCTGAATTTAGTAAAAGGGATAAAAGAAATTAAGAATATAAACTGTATAGCATATGCTTTTTACCCTTTTACAAAGGTCAGCGTTTGACTGCCATTAGCTTCACGTTCGCTGCATCTGGTTTCAGTTCTGTTTGATAGACATTGAGGATAAAATAAGTAATCAGTAAGCAGTCTCCGATTATTCAAGTGCGTTCGACAGTTGCTTTGGAAGCAAAGGAGAAGGGTAGGGAAGGAAACAATCTTATAGCACCGAAATTTGAGGATACGAGCACGTGCTTGGTTTCAATAAGCTACTATGATTCGAAGGACAGGATTGAAATACTTTGCCCTTGGCTAAACTCTGAATCATCAGTCAGTGCGGTCTGTTTGATTTAAGAAGGTAAGTTGTGGTCAACATAACTACGCATCGTTTCTGAGGAAACAAGACAACGTAAATAGCTCCCTGAGAGAACATGTGGTTACTAGTACGCAGAAAGATGGAAGAAAATAAAAGGAATCGAGTAACATTGGCATCGAGGCCGACATGTTGATCATTTCCGAGTTTACTTCAACTCTTTGTCACAGCAAGTTAAAGCGCGAATTACTGTGGTTATTAATTAGTTCTACTTTTTCGTGTGCATTAATATACATAAGAAAGACTTTTGAATCACGAAATTCAACTTGACAGTGGTCAAAAATAATTATACTCGTCTTTTAAATTCCTTTGATGTGCTTTCACGAAAAACGTTTACTGAAATAATCTCTGCCGGGCAGGGTTGATATCTAGATGGGAGACTATCGAGATATACGTTAAACGTGTGATTGCCTTTCGTAGACGGCATATCCATCGTAAAGCCTTTTTTCAAACGGAATACTGGTTCGCCCTGTTCTCGGATACGCCAGTCAAGTGTGGTCCCCTCAATCATACATCGAGCTCATCAGGCGTACAGAGCGCATTTCAGAGACGAGCCTCTAAGTTCATCTTTGGGCTACCGTTTGTGTGTGACGAAACCTACTGCGAGAGGCTGATCACCATTTAGCCGTTTAAATACTGGCATGGATACTTAGACTTTTTTAAATGTGTTAACGGGCTAGTTAATGTATCTAGCGAAGTCCTTCCAACTCATATAGTTCCTGTGCGTGTAACTAGATCCACTAGGGATGAGAATGCGCTAGCGTGTTGCCCTTCGAAATGTAAGACCGTAACGTACCAGCACTCGTTTTTTAGCCGGGCCTCTAGAACTTGGTCTTGCCCGCACAGCAGTGCTCGAAATTAGCGGCCACCCGGTCGTCCCCGCAGACGACCAGAAAGTTTACCGGCCGACAAGGTTTTGGATAAATGAAAAGGTTGGTTGCCGGAAGAAAAAACAGCGGGCAAACGAGTCAAAAATAGAAAATGTATTACATAAAGAGCACCCGACTCAGACGGTTTTCTGATGTCAATCAGAAAACTAAAAGCGCAATATCCGAGGTCCGAAATTCAATAATGCTGCATAGTGGGGCATGATTGTGGCCAAGAAAATGAAATGATATATGAAATGAATCATATATTGAAATGCGATATGGAATCAAGTGAAGCTATGATCCTCGCAGTTGTGAACGCAATTTGAGCAACTGCATAGAGAAGCCTGAAAAATTCAGGGCCGGTAGCTCAAAACCTATAGGTTTCCATGGCATTTAACGCTGGTTAGCGCTAACCATGCTTCGAGCAACCCGGGCCAGGACTTCCACGGGGCTTGAACCCGTGACCTCGCGATGCCGGTGCGACGGTCTAACCAACTGAGCTATGAAGCCATTGAGCTTGGGAGCTGGTCATTTGTGGGATGAAATGTTCCCGTGATGAATGAATCAACGAATGAAAGGAATAAAATGACTTCATAGCTCAGTTGGTAAGAGCGTCGCACCGGCATCGCGAAGGCAAGGGTTCAAACCCCGTTGAAATCCTGAATTTTTCAGGCTTCTCTACGCAATTGCTCAAATTCCGTTCATAAGTGTAGAGCTTCAATTAATAATCGATCTGCTGGCATTTCATTCACGCGATAACTTTTTTTCCCTCTTTTTCCTCCAATCTCAAGAACGTAAACAGCATTTCTGAGGGTTTCATTTCTAGGGGACCGAGGGTTTACTCCTAAGACACTTGCAATTGAAACCTTACAATAACGGAAAATAACGGTGTCCTGTACTTTCATTATCAATTCCGGTACTTTGAAAAGCTATCCGGCGAAAACCCTGAGAAACGCGATATTCTTTTGAGTATACAACAAGTTAGTTTATCAGTTGAAATTTTTCCTCTTCATTTACTTCGTAAACACCGGCCTTCGTGCAGGAAGTCATATTGGGACCCAAGGGCGTAACCAGGCTGGCTCCTGGGATGCCCGTGACCCCCCCCCCCCTCCCCCCTTTGTAAGCCGTTTTTTACTCAAACAACCCACAATATTCAGGTTGCGAAAACGCGAGTACCCTTTGTTTGACAGAGTGTGACCCCCCCCCCCCCCCCTTTGAAAAGTCCTGGCTACGCCCATGTTGGGACCATTACTCATGCAGCGATTTTAAAGTTGAGGTTAGAGTTCTTTGGATAATCATGATAATGATCTGTCTCAAGACACTTGCCTGAGTAACGTTGCGTTTTAGTCCAAGTTATTTTATAATTTCTCTCTTCCAAGTCCAAGTCGTTCCCTTACTAATTTCTTGTCGTTTCACTTGTCTTTTGCCTCACTTATTTTCAGTTTTATTAAATGGTATACGTAAAGCATAATGAGTACAAATGAGACAATGATTATTAGGTTTTACCTTGTTTACTCCCGACTGATGATTTCAACAAATTCCATGACAACCCAAACTTTTGATAAAAATCAGCTGGTAATTCACCTTCAAGGAGATCGAATATGCAGGTCGCTATAAAAGACAAAGAACCTGATTGTGACCAAAATAGAAAACTATAGATTCTAGTAACAGTTTGTTACAAGGCCGTACGTCCCTAACGTGAGCTAGGAAAGCAACCGTGAGCCTTTAATTATACCTATGACTGGTACTGGGGCAGCGGATAGGGAGGGGCTCGAGCTCCCCATCCCCCTCCCCCACGGTGTTGTTTTCTCCTAAACCTTTCTACGTGATCCATAACAAAACCTACCTAGCGCCCCAACCCAACCCACTTTCAAACATACTCCGTTGCCCCTGTGGTAAAAAAATACTGCCGGAGACCTTTCAAGTCCACCAAAGCAAAACGCAAAAGGAAGGGAATGAGATAAAAAAATAAAATATGTAGACTAAAATCAGTCCATTCGCGCTTTTGAAAGTTCTATAGCCTCTCGTGGAAAGCGAAACGCAACAACAAGCAGCATTATTTTATCATGATGTGAGTTGTATCACGAAAAAATAAATGTTCATTGTCAACTGATTGTAAACAAAGTGATTATTACTCAGTAGTTCTCTTATGGCTTCTACTGTATTTGGTGGTTCTTTATTTTCTTGAAAAAATTTCCCAAAGAAGTGAAAATATTTAGAGCTGTGGGTTCGGGGTAATGTCGATTACGTGCTATGAGCTGATTATTTAAACCTATCAACTTAGCCAAACGATACGCTCATTTAGGATAAACACGAAGACACATACCTCCTCCTGAAATGAGTGGCTGTATCTGGTGAACAATTCTCAGGAATGTAAATGGTGACGAAAGCGTTACTCCGCACAATTGAGCATTTGGTATTACTCCGTACTCTTGAGCATTTCGTTCGTTTGGTAAATTGAAGCACCGCTCCACAAGCTGTAGTAAGCCTTTCAAAAGGTCACTGTCTTTATCTGCATTTTTAACAGAAAAATGCCCTCAGATGTCGCCCCATGCATTTCTGTCGAGGAGAGAAGTTGGCTCCAGAGATTTTGCATCAGCGAAATTTTGAGGCAACGTCACTACAATTTAGTGAGATAACCTAAACACAGCTCTGGATACTTACCAAACTTACATTGACTCTCTGAAAACAAAATCCCCATTTTTCAATACTAAAATGTCGTAACGTAGCCTTAACATACCAGTAAGTAGTATATGCCGCAGGATGCGGAGGTTTTCTTATCAATCTTGTCTCTTTGCTCGTGAAACGCCTTTTTTGACACACACCTCCGCATGTTTGCAGCAAAATACTACTTTGGGCAGTCTGCCCCAAAAGTGTCCTGTGAACACGGTAAAAAGCACTTCGTTACGCGTTCCACAACGACATGAAGTTGTCACATGTTCAGAAATTGACGTGATGCACGACGATGATAAGCGTTACGAAGTGTCCAGTTAATTAAAGAGAAAAAGCTGCATCAACCCTTACCAAAAAACCCGGTAACCCTTGCATTTACCTTACTGCTAGAAATAGGTAGCAAATGCCTAAAATTAAAAATCGGGCCTGCATGTATCTAATTACGAGCATTTCTGGACATAAGAAGCTGTTGTCAAGCTTTATACACCTCATTCCAAAATGGCCGCTGATTTATGTGCATACAAATTGGCCCTTGTTGCCTCGTTCAAGATAAAATATTCCTTTAAATTTTAAGCTTTAGAACGAGGCATCCAGGGCTAATTTGAATAAAAACAAAAGAATATTTAAATGGCGGCCATTTTGGAATTAGGTGTATGCCTGTCAGCTATTCTACGATCATCTTTGAGATCTTAAAATTTCGTTAGTTTGTATCTGAGCAACATATTACAACACAAGAACTGCAGAGCTCCAGCACTTAACTCTTGACCCATGTAGAATAAATATTGGTCGACATGGTCGATGGTTGGTCGACATTTTTGGAATAACATTCCCTTAACTATAATAATTGGGAGTCTTAGGAAGAAGCCATCCAAGCGATTATTTAAACACGTACTGCATCGTCATTATTTTGCTCAGTACTAAAAATATTTCTGCTTGTTTGCTATCGTTATTTAGCTAAAGTATCTGCTTTTCTCTTTACCTTGTTTAGTGTTCGTATCACACGTGTACCTATCTATACTCTCATTGACCACAAATTCTCGTTTTAAAAAGGGCATCTAATTACAGTGGAACCTCCATTCAAGGAACACCCTCGGGACCAGGGCAGGTGTCACCTGTATAGAGGTTGGGTTGGAGTCAAAGATTAGTCATGATAGACATTTTTCGTGGAGCAAATTCTGTATCCCCTGAATAGAGGTGTGCCAAAGGAGAGATTGCAATGTAGTTCTCTAAATTTTGCCCTTTCTCCACTTCAATTCCAATTCAAATTATTATTTTTAAGAACTACGCGAGATCAACAAAAAAAATTGAATTTAATGGTAAACATTACTTGCAGAAAAGAGGTACTGCTATTGGTAAAAAAAAAAACCCGACAGCAGTAACTGTAAGGGAAGAAAAATACAATAACGTAAACAAAAACAAAAACAAGTAAAAGAGCTTTCGCGTACTATAGCTTTATGCTAACACAATCTGAAACACTATTACTAAATACCGTTCTCGCAGAGCTAGTTCTTAAAACTAATAATTTTGAATTTAATGGGAAACATTACTTGCAGAAAAGAGGTACTGCTATTGGCACGAGAATGTCACCCTCTTACGCCAATTTGTTTATGCATGATCTTGAAAGTAACTTATTCGCTTGGGCACCTGTTAAGCCCTTTATTTGGTTAAGGTATACTGATGATATCTTCATGGTATGGACAGAGGGGGAGGAAAAAAACTTTTCGCATTCCTTGAGAAGATCAATCAATTTCATGACACCATTAAGTTCACTTGGGTTGGTCACGTGACAGTTAGTCTATGAAACGCCTTAGGTTTCTAATAAGTCTAAGCACTGATTTTAAATGGTTAGGATAAAGTTGGGTTAGGCATACTGTGCATGATAACCAATTCTGCTTTTTTTTATCTCAGAGCAGCAGAAAAACAGAACCTTGTTTAATAAAAATTACCTTTATGTGACTTTATTTTTCTGGTTTTTGAAAGAAAAAAGACATCAGAAAATCGACTTTTTTATAGCGTAGATTAATGAATGATGTGCAGCTACTTGTACAGATGTAGTTCAGCATAAAACCTCACTGCGATTATAATTACTTGAACAATCAAATTCAAAATTTTTTTTTTCAGTTCAAAAACTTTGTAACCTTTATTAAACAGTCATTATTTGTCTGTAGTTGAACAATGATGCAATAAAGTCATTTCCTTGTTTTTGCACCTCTTGAACATGTCTCACTGGTAAAGTGCTTTTTTGCATGCGGCGGTGAAGCTAATATTTA
>NC_090886.1:20050833-20080833 GCF_036669925.1 Montipora capricornis
GTTTCGACCGAGTAGTCGGTCGCCATCAAGCTAAAAGTGAAGATAAACGTTTTCGCATAAGTTTAAATATAAGAAAACGAAGTAAGAGTATGTAAAGTATGAAAACGTAAAAAAGGGGTGTTAAGAACATGCAAAAATAACATAATTAGAAAGGATTGAAAAACTTTCGCTTGAATTTAGTCGGACTGTACATTGAGACTTGGTCTCAGTTCATTAATAAAAAAATTTCAGACATGAGACAGTGAAACTTGTTCTTGCACTTTTTTAAGATGGTAAGATCATTAGGCACATAAAATGTTTCACATGGAAATGTTTTCCATTAGAGGAAGACGCATTCTTGTGCTCGTCTACGCGTTGATGCAAATGCCGCCGCGTGTAACCAACATAACCTGCATCACACAGGTCACATTTAAATTGATAAACAAGGGATTAATTGGTTGACAACAGACGGCTTGACTTCGTGCGATTTCAGATGTTGTTTGATCTTATGGCTGACAAACGTGTGCTGGACGGTAAATTGTCTTTTCTGGCTCAGATGGACCGAAGTTCGGTCGCGTATTTTTACCGTTAGTTTTTACTTCAAATTGCTTTAAGAAACCTTTACTTGTAAGGATTTTGAAAGGCGATATATCCAGCTCCACTTGTTCCGAAGATTAGAGCAGTGCAGCAAAAAGCAGATAAATTGCAATTCGTCTTTGTGAAGCGAGTTTGATCTTATACAGCCACTTTCGCCAAAGTTGACTAAGACAAAGGTCTCAAATGAAAACATTCTTCTGAAATCTGCGCCAAGAACGTCCTGACTGAAGAACTTCGCCATAACAAAAAACCTCAGCGAATCACTCAAGTTGGAGATTAACACAATTTATAACGTGATACGTCAAACTTGCAGTTTCTTCCGTTATGTCTGCATTTTAAGGAGCTTTAGCAACGACGACGGGAATGAACGGCAAGGAGAACGTCATCTCAAAACATAAATTCTCATTGTTGTAATCACTTCACGACTATTCCATCCTTTTTAATATGACAAAGGTATGAAAGTCCCTCAGGAATGGAAACTTTATGAGCGGCGCTTAATTTAGGGGAGAAAATGAACATTTATCTTTAGTGTTGACGTCCTCCATGAAAGCTCAAATTTGGCTATTTCACGTTGTTGTTTTGCTGACGACCGCAAAGAAATGGACAAAAATGAAAAACGCACGTGCAGAGCGTGCAAGGCTATTGTTTTTTTCCCACTAAATATGCAAATTTGTGGCGTTCTCATTGCCGTCGCCGTTGTCGTTGCTAAAACCCCATTTACACGACAGGAAAAAACAGCAAGGCAAGGATAAAAATTGGCAAGGGTAACTTTTAATCTAGGCAAGGCAAGGGTAAATTGTGTAGTGTAAACCGGCAAAGGATGCCTTACCGTACCAATTTAATTTTCGGTTTTGGGACCACGTTTAGAGGTTGACCCGTTTTTGAAGAAATCGGTAAGGCAAGGACGAAAACTGGCACCTTGCCCTTTTTAAAGAAGTGTAAACGTTCCCGCTTGCCTAGAAGCCAATTTCTGATCAATCTGCGCATGTTACAGCTCCACAACGCATGCTCAGAAGTGGTAGTAGATTCAAAATGGCGGAGAAAGGGAAGTGGACTGACGAGGAGGTAGGAAAGTTAATGGACTTTTGGGCTGAGGAAACTATTCAATTTTCCTTGGATAATGCTAAAACTCCGAAGGAGAAAACGTCAGTGTACAAGACTCTACAAATGCAACTTGAGCAACAAGGTAGGAAACCTAGTTTTTATACGATATTCACGGATCAGTCAGTGTCAATATTTCTGAGAATTGTTTATAGAAAATCAAACACTTGTAAAAGACAGCGTCTCTTCTATTTTCAATAGGCGTCAAATGTGATGTAAAGGCGATTATAAGCAAAATACGGAAACTTCGTCAAAAGTATAAACAGGAGAAAAATAAAACAAAGAAGAGTGGGAGAGCTCGAGAGCGAAAATGGAAATTCTTCGATAAAATGGACGGCATAATGGGTCACAGGGCTAACATTTCGCCACCTCTGGTCCTTGATTCAAGTACTGACCAGACTGAGGAAGGCAACATGTCATATTCGGAAGATGTCAACATGCATCATGGTAATTCCATTTTGCTTTATCTAAAAGTTATATGAAACTGTTGATTGGCCATGGGTATGTGCAGGGTGCACATAGACCAGCATGTGAAAGGAGTAAGAGGTTCCTCACTTGCTTCGAGGGAGTAAGGATACTGTGGTGATGTACTTTTGTTTAATGATTTCGTAGTTATGAGTGATGCTGAAAGTGATGGTGCTGTCGCGGATGGAGGAGCTACCCCTCCTGTACAAATGGATTCACTTACTGGGGGTCCATCCGAATCATGTTCATCCACTACTCCAAGTACAGGTTCGAAGGCAGTCATAAATAAGGTACCCAGTGGGAAAGCACTACCAAAAAGCTGCAGCACCAAAAGGACTAAGTTGGAGAGATCTCTTGAGCTTCTCTGTGACAAGATGATAACCTCGGCAGCTTCAGAAATGGACAGGTACTGAACTTTGAAATTCACTATGTTCAAGCAAGCACAGTGTTGTTGAAAAGTGCTTGCCTTTGCTGAGTAGTTATTATTCCTTACCACAAAGAATGTAAGAAATTCATTGATGTTATTATCAACATTTCAAACGCCATACGATCCTGTCAGAGTGGCATAATAATAGCAACTCAGCTGAAATCATAGCAGTCTACTGTTTGCCTTGAAACTTGCAAAATTATTTCTTTGGAGTGTCAGATTTTGAGATAATACAAACTGTGGTTGTGAAGCTACAGTCAGGATTCTTAAGATCTGAGTTCTATCAAGTCCTGCCTATGATATCAGTGCAATGTGCGCTTTGTTAGTTTTGACTAAATTATGAGATATATCTTCATATTGTTACATAATGGTCTTACAGAGCCTAAGAAATATGACACGTTTGCACAATTTCATACAACTCATGTGTGTGGTCATCAGTCGTTGAAATATTGTATCCAAAGAGGTTGTTTTTTTCTCCAAAGATTTTTCAAGATTGAAGAAGAACGGCACAAGCGGGAAATGGCATTACAGTTGGAGCAGACAAAGATAGAGGCCGAGAGGCGACGAGAGGAAAGGCAACACGAGTTAGCGGTTCTTCAACTCTTAACACGCAATGCATATACGCCTTCGACAAGCATGCAGTCATCAGCTGGACCTGTGGTATACAGTCCAACTGGGTATGATGATCCAGGCCAACGTGATAGCAGATTGTTTGGATGGGGCTATGGGACCATGGGTGGAGTAGTAGACGAAAGTGCGCGTTCATATTCGTCATCAGAGTCCAGCTACACACCGTTGTAATGAAAGGCTTTTTTTGCAAGTCATACAGTCACGTTTTGTTAAGTGTTTTACGTTCGAAATAGTCTAGGTAACTGCAAGTGTTTTAATATTAATTTTAAAAAGTTGTTTTGCTTTGTATTTAACATTTGAAAAAAAGGTTCTCCACGCGATACTCGAAACCTTAGTTATTACGCACTTTACCAAACGAAATCCGGGTAATCCTTGACAGTTCATGAACACAAGTCTTTTCTTCGTGAACAAAAAGACATTTAAAAGGACTCAACATATGTACACTGAGGAAACTAAATTATAGACATCAAGAACGGCATTATTGAGTAGCTTCATAAGAGTAATAAGCCTTCATCTGATTATTTTTCTCCTGTTTTCTTATGTTGTGTTTAACATTTAATTTCATTGCTAACAACGTAACTGACTGTTTCAATAAAGCTTCATTGACTCTTATGTATATTTGACAGTTCAAGGTTTCGTCCAAGTTGCTAGGAATGTGTGCCCCTCTCGCAACAAACAATTTTTCAGTACACCAATTTTTTGGTACCATAAATTTCCATTACATTGGGTTGCAATATTTTCTAGCATACAGGTTGTGACCCTGTTCCAATGTTCTCACCATCTTGAGACATAAAAAAGGTCTTAAATGCTGAGCGAATGTCTGTGGCATCGTCTCCTCCTTCAAGCTCATTTGGAGGTGACTGAGGCTGAAGAAGTGCAATTGTTCCATCCATCCAGTCTTCCAAGACTTCATTTTTTTGTAATTCACACATGTTGTGAAGAACACAGGATGCAGCAGTTAAGTTTACCACTCCAGGTACCTCCATATCTATCCTCTTGGAAAATCTGCGAAATCGATCCTTCCATCGCCCGAAAGTGTTTTCGACTGTCATGCGCGCTCTGCTCAATCTGTAATTAAACACCCTTTGGCTCTGGGGAGTGTTCGGGTTTTCAGGATATGCCTTCAAAAGCCAAGGCAGCAATGGATAAGCAGGGTCACCGAGTATGACAATCGGAACATCTTGATCCCCAATCCTTTCTCTAATATCTGGGAACAATGTTTTGTTGTTCCCTTTCTCATAGACACTAGAATTTGACAAGATGCGAGCGTCGTGAACACTACCTGGCCATCCAATGACAACATCCCTAAAAAGGTAGTTACAGTCTACCACAGCCTGCATGACAACACTGTGGTAACCTTTTCTGTTTACATAGTCGGTGTGGTCCTCCTTTGGTGCAATAATAGGGATATGTGTCCCATCAATAGCCCCAGCACACATTGGGAAACCCCATTTTTCTCTGTAAGTCTCAAGGATAGATTTCAGCTCGTCATTCTTTGGAATGTAAATTAATCTTCCCTGCAGACTTTTAATAATGGCACAAGACACATCTTTGATGGAATTACAAAGGAATGCCTTTGATACTCCAAAGAGGTTTGCAATCGTTCGGTACTCGGACGTAGAGGCGAGGTAGTAGAGTATCATTGCTAACTTCTTCCTCGCTGGAACGGCTTTTCGCATTGGAGTGTCATGTCTTGCTATTTCATGTTCGATTTCACCAAGAATAAACGTAAACGTATTTTTTGTGACACGAAAATTCTCATACCACTGCTCTTGAGTAAAGGTACTGTCAGCCATTCTAAACCAGTCATCTGACTTAGGATTCATCCAGATGTTTCGTTCCCTTGGAGGGTTAATTAGTGTTGACATCGCGAGCATAAAAAGAAACATTTTTTTCCTACGGCAGCCACGGTATCTCATTAAACTCTCTTTCCTCTTCAGTTCCTCACTTTTCTGTTTCTTTATTTCACGTTGTCGTCGTTTCTCTTCAGCCTCGTTTTTTTTCCTTAGCAAGGAGTTTACGAACATCAACAAGCTCGACGCCATGTTTAATTTGCAAAGTGCGCATGCTCTGTTACAATGTTAAGCCTTGCCTGGAGCAAAATAGCCTTGCCCAAAACAACCTTAGCGAGGATAAAAAGATGTATGTGTAAACAATCCTTGCCTTACCAAAATGTTAGCTACCCTTGCCAATTTTCATCCTTGCCTTGCCGTTTTTTCCTGTCGTGTAAATGGGGTTTAAAGCTCCCTATCAGCCAACGCGTCGGCCGACAGTCTACCGGTCGCGTTGACCGACAACTCGGCCGACGCGTTGGTGGGATCAGATTCGTCAGGGGCACCCAACGAGACTATAGTTCAAAACCACTTAAAGATAGCTTTGTTAAACATATTTTAGTATTTAAACGGTAGATATAGGCATATTTTTATCCCCTAAAAAATTTTTTGTCTGTTCAGATTTCCTAGCTGAAAGTCTAGTGATCCGAAAATTATAGGGATCAAGACTTACCTTTTCGAAAATTTCAGCCAGAAAAAAGGCTCCCGAAAATTCTAGGTGACTTTTTTAGGGTGAAAATCCGTTTAAAATGGGCAATTGTACCATTTTTTAGATGTTCGAAAATCCTACAGGCAGGCAAGCAAGAAATTTTACAACAAATGATCCGAAAATTCTAGATTTGAAATCGTCTTCCGAACACTCAGATATCTATTTTCCGAAAATTGACATTGTGTGCCCGTGATTCGTTACCATTACTGAGCTTTTTAGTGTTGTTAGACGACTGATGACTTACGATTCAAAGGGAAGGTAACCTTCAAATGGACAGGCACAATAATGCTGCTTCCACTTGTGTACAAACGGACGAATCAAGGTCGGGTTTACTTTCTCAGACTCATCATTTGTGGACCCTTCTTCAAACCAATGCTTTATTTCCTTGTAAAATTGGTTGGTTGGTTTTGTTGACAAAATATCCATCGTATCTTTTTGAGAAGAAGTAATTCCCATCATCATCTGGGACAGGATAAATAGGCACTGACTTTCAACGTTGAACTTATTTTGTTCCATTTTGTTCCTGATGTAATTTTTTCTGTCAACTCTCACACTCTGTGTGTCAAGATCAAGCCCTCTCCAGTCCTTCCATATATCTCGACACTCTTTGAGTACGGCGTTATCGTGAAACCTAATAATAAACTGTTCATGACCATCAAAGTTCTTTTCGGCAAAGACTGAAAGAATTTTCTGAAGCCTGCCAAAGTGAGATTTAGAAAGCGCCATATTATACCAGATGTTCCACAAGAAGTCAAGGTCTTCTGCAACATTTGGATCGATCGAACCAGCGACCTCGAGCAGAACTGCGTTACGAGCGACTATTGTCGGGTCGTAATCATTAAGATGAAAATTTAAACATTTGGCTCGTTCTTGGGGTTTCCTCAATGACATTTCTGACACGGTATACAATATATTTCTCACATCGCCGGATGCCAAAAGTAGTAAATCCAACTGTTGACGTGTGGAGGTGGATATTAGCTCTGTCAAGTCTCTGGCTCTTGTATTTCCCATCGAGTAAGAGAACAGACCTTCAGGATAAAGAATCATTCCTGCTGGATTATGGAATCCCAGAATCGGAACCCCTTGGCTGTCATATTTTGCCATACTTAAAGTTGCACAATAAATACAGTAAGAAACAGTTTGTTAACTGTATTTGTTCAGAGCTGTTTATATTCTACGAAACAATATAAATTCCTGGAAAAGTGTCCGAGGGACAACTGGGCTCGACAACATTGTCTTCATAAGTAATGACGTAAAGGACCTAATTTAGCATGATACATCCATAAGACGACTTATAACTCATCAAAAACGACTTTTTGGTCTTTAGACTTATTTAATCTTTTACTAATAATAATGGAAACTTTATTTGTCTTCGAATACAGTTGTAAATCTCTCTACGTATAGGCAATTAACAACTGGCTACTTGAAATTGAGTGATAACTTTAAAAACAATGCAGTGCGCAAAAAAAAAAAATACATGAACGTGGTCAAAGACATGAGAAGTAACTACAGATGTGTTAATGATTTGTAAACCTTTCCATGAGCTTCCTTCGTGTTTTCTCCAACGAATACTCTACGTTCTTGAAAATGATGAAAGACATTGGCATTGACAAAAAAGTAACAACACTATATAATAAAAAAAAGAAGATAAATCTAGCCATTAGAGCGACATATTTTATCTTTTCTCGTAGAAATAAGTTTGTAGTCATGCATAGTCCAGACTTAATAAAACTTTAATTTTGGTTTTTTTATTTGATTCATTTGTAAATACAGTATGCAAGTATAGATTCGAAACCAACTGTTAGTTCCAGAATATATAGGCACTTGGACTGTATTAGGAAAGGAAGATCTGGACGATAATTGTTACCAGTTATAATTGAAGGACTTGGAAAACCATTGACATCAGCATAGAGTGAAGAGCGATCATTAATTACAGGTTGAAGTGAATTGGCAATGAAGTTGAGAATTGAGTTGTGTCTCCAGGTGAAGCGATCAAGGTAATGTTGACAACCAGCGACAATATGGAGGAGTGACTCAGGGTTAAGGCAAAAGGAGCAATCAGGACTTTGTGATAATCCCCATCTTGTCATATTCGTTCGTGTAGGATGGGAGTTGTTGATGTAGCGAATGGTAAAATTGTAGATGTTCTTAGGTAGATGAGACTGGGCAGACGACCAAATAGAGTTAACAGATGACAATGAGTGCTTGATAACATTTGTAAAAAAGAAACCTTGAGATGTTAAGTGGTGTTGCAGTTTGTCTTCTTGATTAGAACGGAAGTCTTTAAGAACTTCCTTGGTGGATTTGAAGACATCGTATTGAATATTGGTGTGATTGCTTAACGACTTCCAGAGATCTATTAGGGAATCATTCCGTGATTCTTTCAAGGAATTGCGGGGAACTGTTTGCGACTGAGTGAATTTAACTATAGGAGGGCAAATGTTAAGACCAAATTTATTGCGTACCATGAGGAAAACATTGCTCAGTGTACCAGATATCGGAATATCAAGCCACTTTCGGATATAGCCGTTCACTATAGAATCAAGATTTGCTATTATCCAGGTTTTTGATATGTCAGCTACAGTAAAATGCCAGGACAGTTTAGATAGGGCATAGCGGCTGTACAGCAGAATTTGATTTGTTTTTGGGATGCAGTGGTTTCTCATCAATGACACACATCAAGTCTTATGCAAGAGAGGACAATTCTGACATGTGTTGGTTGTTAGAGATGTTGAAGTCAAAGTAGCGTCCTAAGTAACGAAATGATTCACCCATTTCCACACACGGGACAAGAACTTCATTTATCAACAGTTTAGGTAAATATTGGACAGACTTAGTACACAGTTTCCGTATTCCAAAAGTAAAACATTTGTCAACCCTAGTTATCATATTAGAACATTGACACCAGATTATAAAGCGGTTGATTAGGTGTTGATTTTCTGAATCCTGACCACTTATAACGGCAGCGTCGTCTGCGAACTGGAACCAGTGGATTGGATTTAAGAACCTTAGGGAAAAGCCAAATTGACGATATTTTTAAGATTTAATGTGCTGAAGAAACGTGTTAAACACAAGTTAAAAAGAAGAGGGCTAAGGCAATCACCTTAGAATACGCCACGACCAATAGATACAAACGGAATGCGAAATTCATTGGTAACTATAGAGGTTTTGAAATCAGTGTACAGACTTTTAACCAGAAGTTTGATATGATAAGGGATGTGGTGGTAATCAAGAGTGGTTTGAATCAAATTGTGATGAACTTCCCCAAAGGCGTTTTTGACGCCTAGGAGAGTAATGACAAGAGAACGCTGCTTGGTACGAGGTTTTTTAGAGATGTCAGCCATTTGAGCAGTATGCTCAAAAGTTCCTGAGAGACCAGGTGTAAAACCTTTTAAAATTTCATGTTCAATATCGATAACAATAATAATAGTAATAATAAGGTTCCTCTCATGACCTGATTTTGACGCAGAAGTAGGGATTTTGATCGAGGTAGTTTTTGTCACTACTGCGCATGGCGCGTAGTCACTATTGCCATCGTGTTAGTTTTTCCGAAAATGAGTATGTAACAATAGAATACACTTCGGGGCCAATCCGCATACGAAGAGTACCAAAGTTCGGACTCTGCAAACAGTATGATGAATTGCCGATAGTTCGTGAGGACGAACGAAATGTTCGGGTGCCCCGTGTTCGCAGATGATGATCTGTGAAGAATACGGTTCTGAGGTGAGGCTTTAATTCTTACAACAGTTACTTTAACGTAGCTTTCGTATTTTGTTCTAACCGACCAATTGAGCCCGTTTACGCGTTTAATAAAGCCGCCGTTTTCGAGATAAACAAAGCTTTGCGGTAACACGTAATTGTCAAACTATAGATGGTTTCACAGTGAGAAATTAGCAAGGTCTTCTGAATTGTCATCTATATAGGAGGTTGAAGATACCCGAAAAATAAATCTTTTTCCAAGTTTCCAGTTCCATGACGTCTTTCGTTTCGAAAATACAGTATTTCGAATTTCCTAATTGTCACCTTACGTAGCTTATCATGGTGACACCATGATACCAAGCTACAGTGGAACCCCGTTAATACGGTCATCAACGGGCCCAAAAAAATTGGCCGTATTAACGGGGTGGCCGTATTACCGGGGGTAGGGTGAAATTCATGACTAAAGGGCCTTAATGACAAATATCGCATTTGCACTTCCAGAAAAACTTTTCTCTTTAATAAACAACAGGAATGTACGTACAGTAATTGTATAAAATACTTGAAACTTCGCACAGTAGGTAAAACGCTTAAAATTGTTAAGTGTACTGTACGTTGTGAGTCTAAAATCAAAACAAGAACAGGCCCAGCTTACTATGCTTCTAAAAAACGAAAGCCGCCGTAATTACCTAACCGAAAGACTTAAGTATCAATCGTGTTTTTGAAGAAAGCACAAAGACTTAATCCCTTCGCGATTTGGATTTTACAGTAGTGTCAAGATCATGTTTGTAATGAAAACAGGGAGGAGTGTTCGGCTGTTCGATTACAGCGGTAACTAACGAAGGTCAATGAAATTAACATGTCACAGGCGTTTGGCGGGAGTGGCCGAGTTAACGGGATGAAATTATAGAGGACTCTACTGTCTGGGATTTAAAATTGTGGCCGTTGGCCGTATTAACGGGTGACGGCATTAACGAGGGTTTCCTATAAGAGAATGTATGGCCGTTAGGAGGACTTCCACTGTATTTGATTGAAAAAAAATAAAAAATATCTATCCCTCTTAATCTAAGCAGTTTGAGCCTTTCAAGTACTAGTACATTAGGAGATGTGTTCATACATTTTATCTCATGAGCGAAAAGTAAGCGCTTTCAAGGCAAAGTAAGGTCCACTTTGATCCACCTACACAAGTAAAAGTTGTGTGATTTCAACGCTTCGACAAAGAGCTCAGAAACGATGTACCCCACAGATCTGAGAATTGGAGGTGGTGTCTAAATTTGTTCTTTTCCCCTTGCACATCTCTGGAGTAGTCACATGCGCCTCTCGAGCGCCTATGTTTTAATTTGCCAAGTACGAAACAAAACAAGTAAATGTTTCTGCAGCCAGTTGCTCATTAATAACAACGCAGATAATGTACCAGTGAAAATCGCTTAATGTTTACAATTGCAAATAAATTCAACAGGTGACATAGCTATAGGGGTAGTATGTCTTGGAACTGGTTGTTGGAATGGAAATTACGTGGGCGTTATGTCTATCTTTGCGGGATCTAGTATGTAGCGTGATATCAGATAAACTGGTTTCAATTGTAATTAATATGGGTAAGTGAAAAACGGTATTCATCTGCCACGATCTGCGAAGGTTCCAAATTAAGAGTGTTGTGAATAACGCGGCCGGTGACCTCCAGCTCTAGGTAACTAACATGAAGATCAAGAAACTAACAATAAAAAGAAAAAATAGACATCGGTGGATGATGTTCGTACAAAGAACAGCTGAGGCAGAAAGACTAAGAAATCTCGGCCATTTATAACATACCGCTGCTGGAAGTTCTGTACTGGCGATTTAGTCATGTTGTCAACTGGCAGGATTAAAGTAAATATCTTATTCATAACATTTCAAGACGGCTGAATCCAGCATATTCACGTTTAGCTGCATTGCATTGCGTCAAACGAAATTAACGAGACACGCTGAAGCCCCAAAGTAGAACCCATCATTTAGTTGCTCCACTGCACGTTATAAATTCCGATTTTCATCTAATTCTGTTAGACGTGAGGCTGTTTCAAGTCTCTTGCTGAATGAAATCTACTGCTTCGCGTTTGTGTTGTTGCAGTTCTTTTGTCAAAGAGGGAGGTCAAATGTATTGCTCGGAGGGGTGTAGTACATTGCTTTTAGCCAATGAAATCACCGCCTCCTAATTCTATTGTCCATTTGCTGCACAGAAAACTAAATTCTTCCCAGAATATAACTCGGATACCTTTCAGGTATTCCGAGTAATTTAGGATCTTAAGGCGCTGTTACACTGTGAAATGTTTCGTACAACTTGTCTCGCAATGTTTTGGCGACGTTGTGGCGGAACAAGTTGCACGAAACATTTTACAGTGTAACATTCCCTGCAACGGCCAGAGTTAGTTTTATTTTAAGATGCGTCATCCACATTTGAACTTCTTCAACACCCAACCAACATTTTTTGAGAGATGTAACGTATTTTCTCCTTCAGCACAGGCTTGCTTGAAAGGCTCCCGGTTGTTTACAGCTCAGTTAATGAACAGGCTATTCTTAGGAGTCTGGAGAGACCAGCGCAGGGTGAGCCTGGCAAAGCCTACTTGAATCATTGCAAAAATCTACATCTTTAAAATCTAAAATCAGAAATATTTAACACTCTCTGATTTTCCTGATACATTCTTCAAAAATACTAGTCTACGTAACTTTTGAAGACCCTTTTTCGTAAGATGCTGTATCTCTTCTTTGAACTTTTCATCGTGCCCACTAGTTTATGAAAACTCACACTTCCGGTTCAATTTTACCCACCTCACCCAGGCAAAAGCCAAATCCCCATCCCCGGGGAGGCCTTACCCGTCAAATTCCTCACTTCCCTGAACCAGACGGGAATGCCTGGGATTTGCCCGATGTGGAAATTTCGACAACTTGTACGCTCCCTTTCGTTGCAATTCTCAGGAATCACTCGGAAACGTTTTCGGAACTTTTTCAAGGTGGTATCTTGTGTATCAACAATCTAATACCGAAACATTTACAGTTTTTCACACTGGAAAAGTCGTTCAGTAATGTGTTTGTTACAGTTTTTCGAGTTTGAAGTGTGTCACTGAAAAGGAGGTCCCCACCCCTCACCCCTTGTGGGATAAATTTACCCAGTAGACTCAAAACAACAAAAATGGCTGCGAATACTGTATTCGATGCTTGTGTAATTGGAGCCGGTATAGAAGGAAGCTCCACCGCTCGATATCTTGCTTCCAGGGGTAAAAAAACTCTTCTCTTAGAACAGGTATAACATTCACTTGAGGTGATAAAGTTATCTATGTTTTGCTTCGTTATGTATATTACAGTATGAAGTACGTTGGAATTGAAGTGTTCATGCATGTGATTGGCCATATTAGTTTACTTATACTCCTCATTTTTAAGGTTTCTATAAAACCTTTAACTTAATACAAGTGTCTAGTCGTTGCAGCGCTGGAGCACTAATTGGGGACACTGTAAACTGAAATTAACAATGAAAGCAAATCAAGTCAAATGTTGGGTTTTGAGGAGAGGGAAAACCAGAGTACCGGGCTACCCGGAGAAAAACCTCCCTGAGCAGAGTAGAGAACCAACAAACTCAACCCACATATGATGCCAAGTCTGGGAATTGAACCCGGGCCACATTTGTGGGAGGCGAGTGCTCTAACCCTTGTGCCATCGCTGCACCCCTTATGAAAGACAATAAAACAATAGTATACTAACACCAGGCGGTTCCCTTTCCTCCTCCAATGTTGATTCTCAAATGATTCATAAAGGTCCAGGACCAGGAGGGGAATTAAAAATGAGGGGTGATGTAGCAGCTCTCATAACGTATAATGTGATTGGCTACCTACCCTAGCCCCAAACAGAGGACTAAACAAATTAATTGAAACAATAACTTAGACTTAAAAACAAAAGAAGCTGCTTACAATACCAAACAAGGGCAGGTTACGAGAACTGCTACAGTACTAAAAGGAGGAGGGCTAGAGTGTGAATTACACTCTGTTCTAGGAAAGTCCTACACTTATTTATGAAGGGCATCTCATTGTAGGCCGAGTCCAAGTCACTCAAATCAATTGAGGGTATTGAAATTTTGAAATATCTAGGTTGTCATGGTTTTAAGCCCTGATTTGCTCAAAGGAAGCTTCAAACAACTGGCACCTCATTAGAGTGTCAAGTTGAAGTCGCTAGCAGAACTTAACTTCAAAGAACAAAACACTGGTAGGACTTCTTTGCCACCCACTTTCATATATTTTTATTTCATGGTACAGTTCCCGCTCCCTCATTGCCGTGGCAGCTCACATGGTCAAAGCAGGCTGGTGCGATATGGTTACCCAGAACCATTTCATACTGCATTAATGCCAGAAGCATTTCAAATGTGGGATGAAGTGGGAAAAAAGGCTGGGAGAAACATTATCAGGTTTGGTCTACATGTCGGTTGTTTCTTGCTGCTTAATCTTATTGACGTTGTCATATTAACTGGAGTAATTTGCTCAGGTGGCATTGTCTAGTGTAACACAAAAGTTCTCCATTGGACTTACCGTAATTACATAATTTTATTGTGCTCCTCTTTAGCCACTGTAATGACTTGGTGTTGATTATTGAAATCTCTGAGGTTTAAAATACCTTTGTTTAAATGTTACTCAGCTCAGTCCATCAGCTTTGTATTGGTAATCACATGATTTTGAGTCCAATTTGGAAAAAATAAGCACAAGTAAATTTTTTGTAATGTACATGAAAAAATTTGAGAAGGTTAAGCAGAAGAAACACACACAATTATCACACAATCAGGGAAAAGTTGCACCATAAATTGCATCATCCAGGGGCACACTTGATCTGAAAGCAAATGATTTGATTGGTTCTGACCAAACCCTATTGTTTATTAGCTAATCATAATCCAGAATTTCAATGTGTAATTCACACTCCTATTACACTTATTTTTGCTCTGGTGTTACACCTGAACTGCACTGCTCTTAGCCAATCAGAATCGAGTAATTGTTTCTTGCATATTATTAATAGAGAAACAAAGACTTCAGTTCAATACAGGCTTGACATTAACACCAGTTGGTTTTGCTTTCATCTCAGGGATGTCACACTGGCCATGTAGCATTTTTGTGCTAAATTACCTTCTGGAATGATTTTTAATGGCATTTTTGCTTGACGATGTTTATGTAATGTTTAAAAAACCAGCAGCAGTCACTGTGTTTTAATATCGGGTGTATAAACACAAGGTGTAGCTGCTGAGTGTTTTTGACCTGATAAAACATGTGCTGCAAGTTTTTTGAACAGCTTCAACACTCCACAAAAAGCATGTCACTCTGGAGCTGGAACAAAGATTCAAATTGTGAGAGGAGAACATTAGCATAAAAGAAAAACAAGCTATGACTTATTAGTATGCTTTATTTTTAAAAATTCTAATGAGCAGACTGTCAGTTATAAAGCTCACGGCAGGTTTAACACAGTTTTGGATTCCTATGTTTCATTTACCTTTTTCTCTGAAACCCTTGATCCTTTGGTAGCCAAAAATGGTAGCAAGCAATTTTAACAAGTTTTGAACACAAACTTCAGTTTTTTGATAGTCAAGCTGACGTATATGTCATTGTCATGGCAACATGAATAAATATAAACGGGCCTTTAATTAAAATAGGTTTTGTTTATTTGCAGAAAATCTGGTGGTTAGCTTTTTTAAAATTTGCATGCAACAAGTTTGTAACGGATTGCTCACAAGTTAACATAATAATTTGACAGAGAGATCTTTAATCATCCCTTGTTGAAGGTTCACTAGAATATCTAGAATTTCCTCTTTTTCAATACTCCAGTTACTTATTTTGTAAAGTATTTTCGTGCCAAATTTTGTTAAATTCTTATGAGTGGTTCTCAAGAAATAGGCATATTTCCGAGAAAGATATTCGCATTCAATCACACTTTTTTAACTTACTACGCACACACTGCATTTAACTGGGTAATCTTTCGATAACAAAGAAAAAGCTGCGAATTGCAGAATTCCTTGCATCGTTTCCTTTTCTAAGTTCATACGCTCATTTCTCATGAAAGACTAAAACCATCAAAACACTTTGTTCAATTATGAGGAAAATAGTACAGATAGCAGACGCATTGAGCAAATAAAATGATTGCTGTCTTGAAGCCATGTTTATTTTTATTGCAATCCTTGCACGTGCTGCATTGCGTTAGCAAGAGCGCGTGCGAAAAACTGTGTTTGGCCACCTTAAAACACAGGTAGCATTCCACAGGTCACTCATTACAGGTCATTTTTTTACCTACATACGGAAGCAGTCCAAAACCTTCAAATTGGCTAGTCTTTAGGCCTAAACATTATTGTTTTTAGGCCTAACAAGGCCTAATGAAGCCTAAGTTTAGCATTAGTAAAGGTTTTGTAACAAGTGACCTGTACTTTAAACCTGTGCTAAAGCTCATGCACGTGAAAATTAATTTGTGACTGAAAGGCAGGTTTGCTCGTGAATTATTAATGTATTTTTCAAGGATGTTGCCAAGTGCTTTCAGATGGCTAATTTAACTAACTGAAAGAACCTTTTTTACGTCTTTATGGTCTTAACTGATGAACCTTTTTTGGGTATTTCATTGTCATCTCGTAATGGCTCAATGGCTTGCCACATGTATCTGCAGTTTGCAAAAAAGTGATGCATTATTATTAGAAGAATTAGAAGAATTATGGTTAGGCCCAGGTTATGTTTTATCACATGTACCTACTTGTTTTGTCTCTTTGGTTCTCATAATTTATTATTGCTGACACTCTTTTAATTCCCCTATTATTTTCTTGATTATCCTGATTTTGAAGACAGAGAAACCACACTTCCAGCTGCAGGTGTCACCCCTGAACTACCCCCTACTGATGAGTAAAATCATCGGTGTTGCTATCTTGTTGGACAGTGCTAGTACTTAGGAAGAAAACAATTAAGGCTTAGGTACATGTACATCTGTACATGTAGGACGGGGAGTGCCTCTCAGCTTTTGGGATTTTAATTTGGAGCTAAGGAATACTGCTTTGATTATTTTGGTTTCAGTAAAGTTGGATTATTAACATTGGATCGACCACCCTATGATGAGATGTCAAAAGTCATCACCAATGTGCGCAATGTTGGACAAGAATGTGTACAGATGACAGCAGAGGAAGTCAACAAATGTTTTCCGGGATTAAGTGTGCCTCCAGAGGAGTGTGGAGCTCTTGAGCCAACAAGTGGTTATATACAGGCTGATATTGCTCTTAGGTGTTTGCAGGTAATTTGGTTTGTTTGAATGTTTATACTATTAATTATATGATTAAGAATTATAATAATTATTTTTAAACCAAGGGTATCAAGCATTTAGGATTATAATAATTATTATTGGCAACATTCCTTTGCTAGAACTTGGCAACATGGCTAAAGTTGAATTTTACATACAATGTTGTCTGTAGCTCTTTCCTGTGGACTGTAAAATTTCCTCCCAAAAAGAGAACTGTCTGAATTGAAGTATTAAAACAAACAGTCAATTTACGGTGGTTCACAGGCTTGGTTTGCAGGCTTAGCTGCGTGATTGTGCATGCCCTCTTAAAATAATTTGTGTATTGGATTTTTGTCAAATTGAGTATTTAACTTGCTTCAATGCCATTATTTTAAAATACTGTTAAAAAGCCACTATTTTTGTCTCCTATGCTGAACTTTAATGTGCATTGTATTATCATAGGAACAATTTGTGGAATATGGTGGAATTTTACATGATGGTGAAAAGGTGCTGAATATTCAACCAGGTTCCATTGTTGATATCAAAACTTCTAAGAACTGTTACAAGGCCAAAAGTGTGATCATAACAGTAGGTAAGGGTTTTGCTGAATTGAGTTTTTAATCATACATTTAAAAGGTCATAATTGCTATTCAAGCATGTTTAGATCTCCTATCTTCATTGAAATGAAATCCCACGATTTTTTATCTCAGTCATACAGAGTATAAAACTACCGTAACTTGCTCAAATAGACACAAGTCTATTAACATTAGATATCTGGACAGTGGGCCACACATCTTAATTGTCATGCAACAATCCACACAACTCCCGGTTGCAAGGATGTCATATAATTTGGCCAACATTTTCATGACCTTAAACTTACTACAAATTGCATGAGTGAGTTGGGGTCATGGAGGCTTAATAATTATATGATATTCAATTCACTTATTAGGAAACAAAGGTCCGTAATAATATTATTGCTCTTTGACCGAACCATCTTCACGTTAATTTCTCCAAGAAAAGATTTGTCCTTATTGTAAAATAATTAAAAAGTTTGATTGATTGATGCATAGAGAGATCACATGAGAAAGTGCATGTGTGGTGAAGATCATCCTTTAAAGACTGTGGCCCATGTATGTTCGTAAGCCCCTCTGGGTGGGGAACCCCATATTTAGGGCTTGCACATGATCTCTCTATCCATCAATGAGGAGATAGAATTCCAATCAAACTTCACCTTACAGGTAAGGCTTGTTTAATTTCCCCATATGCATATTAGAGATCCCGTGAGACTGCAAAGTACATGGGCCATAGCAAGTCACAGTAATGAACATCAAGCTACTGTACAACACAACAATAGGTTTATCGTAGCTTGGCCTTCATGAAGTCATCTTGAATTCTAGTGACTGCAGTAATACCCTTAAGCAGGGATTTTTGGGCTTTCTGTAGCATGACATCTTCGGTTTTTACTTCTTTTCTAATGCTGCTAAACTGTTCTGGGTTAACTTGAACAACTTCTAAACGATTGCAGTTGCCCAGCGTAGAAAGGATCAGCGCAAGTGATGATTGGGAATTGCTATTGAGAACATGCCCCTTTTGGGCTAGCCTTCAGCGGCTTTAGCGTATCACCTTTCAGATCTTTCCACGCGAGCCTCGAGCTGGTTGACGCTTAACATTTCTGTTTGGAGACATTATTTGACAGATTATGCCGACAACGACGTTGTTGAATTCCTGCAATTCAGTTGGCCTATAAACTGTAACGCTAGTGTTTTGCCTCAGCCTACGCACTCAAATCACCATTCAGCTCTTGCCTACCCCGAGGATGTACAACATTATTTATCAACTGAATTGAGCTTTGGAGCTCTTGCTGGGCCCTTCAAAGAGAATCCTTTACCACACGCCCTTATTACATCACCATTACAGACAGTTCACAAACGTGGTTCTACTAAGCGCTGGGTTGTGATGGATCTTAGTTTCCCGCATGCATCCTCTGTCAACAGTGGTATTTCCAAAACTCATTCTTTGGACCATGAATTTCAACTTCTGTGTAAGACTGCGTAAGAAGACCTGAAACGCGCTTATAGGCAATCTCCAATCGATCCCAAGGATTATAAATATCTCTGGTTTATGTGGGATGGCCTTCTGTATTTCGATACTAGATGCCCCTTTGGTCTGAGTTCATCAGTGTTAGTGTGTCAGCGAACTACTCGGGTGGTTATTCATGTTTTTCCCAAGGAAGGTTATACCACTGATGTCTACTTAGACAATTTTTACAGAGCTGAACATCTAGCAGATGCTCATTTCACCTTTGCTCGTCTTCAAGATTTATTCGATGAACTGGGCCTACATCACCTCCCGAAAAAGACTGTCATCCTTCTACGAGGATGATTTGCCTTGGGATTCTAGTGGACACCGAACAGATGCTCTTTGAAGTTCCTGAGGACCACTTATCAGACCTTCAATCGGAATTATTGCAGTGGACACAATTTTTGACCTTCACAAGGCAACAATTGCAATCGTTACTAGGGAAACTGTTGTTTGTCGTAGCGTGCATCTGGTCAGGCAGGATATTTATGTCATGCCTTTTAAACCAATTGCGCAATTTGTCTCCAACGCAGTCACGTTTCCCGGTAACGAGTGATATGCTATCTGATATAGACTGGTGGTTGACCTTTTTATAACACTTCAATGGTTCCGCTGTGATCGTGTTACGCCCGCGTGATTTCCAGGACGTGCCATTTACCTGTGATGCTTCGTTACATCGAGGCGGTGCTACGTGTTTCGACGAATGTATCTCGTTTGCATTTCCCAGTGATATTGAAGCATTGGCCCTGCACATCAACGCATTAGAACTGTTCGTACTCATCATGGCTGTTAAAATATGGGCTCCCAAGTTGACAGGTTCCAGATTCCAGATTTCATGTGACAATGATGCTGCCGTTCAGGTGGTGCGTTCAGGTCGTACAAGGGATGTCTTCATGCAGCGTTGTTTAAGACAGCTTTAGTTCACATCAGCTTGCTACGATTTAGAATTACACATGTCTCTCATATTCTGGGGGTCCACAATGTCTTCGCTGATTGCCTTAGTTGTTGGGATACCGATTCTGCCTTTCACAGAAAGTTCCATGATCTCGCTTCTCAGTGCAATTTTTGTTTTCACATGTTATCCATTGACAGTGAGGATTTAGCCTTTGACCTTCTTAATTGATGCTTTGTGCCTCCGTTGCAGATCGTCGAAGACAAGTCTAGCCACTACTAGACATTCAAGCGTTGGATTCTCTTGGACGTAACTTGATTACGAGAGCATTTGCAGATTCAACCCAGTAGAACTTGAACTCTCACATTAAGAGTTATATTACGTTTTGTGAGGCAGTTTCGTCTTCTCCATTTCCAGTGACTGTAACATCAATTACACGTTACATAGCTTATTAATAATTTATTGTCAGCCGGCCGTGTTTATGGTACTATACTGAATCATTTAAGTAGCATTAAACATATGCATGAGCTCCTCGGTTATGAATTGACTTGGGATCGTAATGATTATCGCTATAAACTGTAGTTGTTACGTGGAGCCAAGCGTTATTTAGGAGCAGCAGTTAAGCGAAAAGCCCCCAATCACTCCACGATTGTTGTTACGCATTGCACATCTTTTCAATTTTGATAATCCTTTGCATGTCCCCATGTGGGCGCTTTTTCTAGTAGCTTTTTACTCCTTTTTACACAAGTCGAATTTATGTACAACAATACACTGTAAGCGCCGGTCACGGCTGCATGCACTTAGCTTCTACTCCAGGAAATTTCCTATTTACAGCTTGCTAATCCATTATTAAGGTCTTCGAATCTCAAGACAAGAAGGTTTTATGGCTCTGTCGTCGTGATGCATCCCTTTCAATCTTTCTCGATTTGTTTTGGGGTATTTTTTGGTGTTTTCTGTTCTTGTCTAATTGAACCCGCTCAACGGTCACCATCGAAGCAGGTTTCGAATCAAGACTTTGACCTCTATTGTCACGGTATGAGGGCTGAAACTATCTCTTCTCAAGTACCAAGTCGTCGGCCTAGAGGCAGGAGAGCTGGTTTGAAAACCAAAGCTGAAGAATTAAAGAAAATAATCAACATTCCTGTGCTTAATTCGCCGCGAGTTTCATATGCAAATTACTCAAACTCATCTCGGAGGGCGAATTTGAATAATTTGATTCCTATTCCAGCAAAGAAACACCAAGTCCAACCCGCGGTCGGCTCTCATTTTGTTCCATCGATTATGCTGTCCAATCCTATGTCTCTGACACCAAAGCTGAGTGAGGTCCGAGAACTTCTTCTACGGCAAAATGTCCAAATCGGATGTATTGTGGAGTCTTGGCTTAAAGAACACATTAGCGACTCGGTTGTAAACATTGAGGGCTACAATATCATGCGGAAAGACCGCTCTACATTCGACCACGGAGGAGTGTGTGTGTATATCAAAGAGGACATAAAATACGAACTTGCGGAAACCTTAACATGCTGCATCGACCATGAAATTATTTGGGTTAAACTGATGCCCTCAAGATCTCCTCGCGGTTTTTCGTGCGTGATTTTAGCTGTTGTTTACTACCCCGGCCGGACAAGCCCGGTGGAGTCCGATGGTCAGAAGCTACTCAATCATCTATTTGACAGTTTGACAGCAGCAGAAGCCATGTTTCCTAACTGCGGGCTAATTATTGCTGGCGATTTTAACCGCTTGAATACTGGTCGCTTGCAGCGTCATTTCAAACTGAAACAACTTGTGAAATTTCCAACAAGAGGCGATGCAACGCTTGACCTGGTTTTAACCAACTTGGGCGACCATTTCTCGACTCCAGAATGTTTTCCACCCTTTGGCCTTTCAGACCATTGTACAGTTATCGTCCAGCCAAGGAAGAGAGTACCCAATCAACACACTCGGAAGTCCATTACCATCAGGGACATTAGAGACAGCAATAAGATGTGCCTTGGTCGGTACTTTAGTAGTATCAATTGGTCTGTTGTCATCAGTCAGCCTACCTGTGAGGAAAAACTCCAGGTCTTTAACGAAGTGATTGAAATCGGCATGAGTAATATCATGCCTGAGAGAATGATCCAAGTCTACCCAAAGGACGCCCCTTGGATGTCGGTCAAGCTGAAGGAGCTAATACGCAAGCGCCAGCAAGCATTTCACGCCAATAAATCAGGCCTGATGTACAAGTACTATCGTAATGCAGTAAATAAAGAAAGGAAACGGTGTAAAGCAAAGTATTACACTTCTAAGGTGAAAGATCTTAAAGGTGTCAACCCGCGCCAGTGGTGGAGCGAAGTGAATAAGCTCAGTGGATCAAAAAAGCAAAATTCGTCACTATTTTCCTCCCTCAATGTTCCTGAGTATAACAACTTGTCTCCAACAGAAGTTGCTAATTCCATCAACCATGCATTACTGGAGCCACTTCAACCTTACGAGCCCATCGACAGCGAGCGTGAGGCCCTACAATTGCCCCTAGAAGAGAATCCAGAGTTCCTAGAGGTGTCCGTGCAAAGAGTGTACAACAACCTGCTTCACCTGAATAAGCATAAAGCTTCTGGCCCGGATGGCCTTTCCAACTGGGTGTTAAAGGAGTACGCCGAAATCCTAGTTACTCCTGTTCAAAACATCCTGAACGCCTCATACAGTGAGCAAAAACTACCCTCAATGTGGAAAATTGCAGATGTCATCCCCCTGCCCAAGGTGAAGCAAGTCACCGACCCAAAAAAGGAACTGCGTCCAATCTCTCTCACGTCTACCCTCTCGAAAATATCTGAGGACTTTATTGTTTCTGATTACATAAAACCTGCCCTAGAGAGCCTAGTTGACTCCAACCAGTTTGGTACCATATCTGGTTCTTCAACCGTGTTGGCACTCATTAGTATGATTCATAAGTGGCTCGAAGCAACGGATGGTAACGGTGCTTCTGTGCGTGTCCTTCTCTTTGATTATCGAAAGGCCTTTGACCTCATAGACCACAAGAGTTTGGTCAACAAATTGAAGCGGGTCAATATTCCTAATAGTGTAATCAACTGGGTGATTGACTTCCTGTCAGGAAGATCTCAAAGAGTCAAACTTGGGAAGGACTGCGTTTCAGAGTGGGGCACAGTGCCGTCTGGAGTGCCACAGGGGACAAAGTTGGGTCCCTGGCTTTTTCTCTTGATGATTAATGACTTGACTGTTCCAAGCATCTTCAACATGTGGAAATATGTTGATGATACTACGGTATCAGAGAACATACCTAAAGGCCAACAGAGCAAGTCACAAGAAGCAGTAGATGCAATCTACGATTGGTCCAAGGAAAATTTGTTCCAGCTTAATGGCGAGAAGACTAAAGAGTTAGTTATATCCTTCAGTCGTGACTCCCCGCAACTCCCTAGGGTTTGCATAGACGGAACTCCTATCAAAACCATACAGAGCACAAAGCTACTCGGCTTGACAATCAATGATACGCTAACGTGGCACGACCATATAGAAGAACTTGTTAAAAAAGCGTCGAAGAAACTGTACTTTCTTATTCAACTTAAGCGCGCGCACGTTCCTACTTCAGATCTTGTAACATATTTTTGCGCATGTATCAGGTCTTCACTAGATTACGCTTGTCCTGTTTTCCATTACAGTTTACCAAAGTATCTACAAGTCGAGCTCGAAAGAGTGCAAAGGAGGGCCCTATCATGCATTTTTCCCAGGGTGCACTACTCGGACGCCCTTCAGTTAGCAGGGCTTGAGTCCATCAGGGCCCACCAGGAAAAGTTAACAGAACACCTTTTTAAGTCTATTGTTAATGATCCACGGAGTAAGATTACCAGCCTCCTGCCTCCCTCAGTTTCTATCTCATATGAGCTGAGAAGGCAGAGGAGGTTTGCCATGCCTCTTGTAAAGACAAATAGATTTGCAAATTCATTCATAGTTAAGAGTGCGAGGGAAGCATTTAAGTAATTTCTGACAGTAGTCGCTTTGTAATTATATAATAGTAGTAGTTTTTAAATCATAATTTTCTTATATTTCTTATTTGTAAAGAGGCGCAATTCAGTTTTTTTTAACTGCAATGTTTTTTCTTAATAAACACACACAGTCAGTCAGATCGTGCGGCTCAAGTCTTGCCTAAGGTTATTTTGCGGTCAGATCTTCGCTTTGACGCATTGTTCGCTTATCTCACAGTTTGTGCCTCCAAAACTATTCAGTTTCGAGAACGCCTTTTTTCTTTACCTCTGCCACACATTCCAGGAAGTTTGTTGTGCCCTGTAGCTGGTTTGGCTAATCATATTCGGATTAACCAGGTACACCAGGACATGCCATTATTCTTGGTTCAGTCGGCTAATTCATTGATTCATATTACCTACGTGCATTTTAGTTCTTTTTTAGCCAGGGTTATCAAAGCTGTCGGTCTTGATTCTACTCGCTACTCCCCTCATAGTTTTAGGTGCGGTGGTGCTACTTTTGCCTTTGAAGCTCAAGTACCATCTGAGCTTATTAAGGCGCAGGGCGGCTGGCATAGTGACTGTTATTTCATTTATCTCGAAATGACTGATTGGCAAAAGAGAGCGGCTGCTACTCGCAAGGCGACCGCTATTTCACAAATTGCCGTCTAGTTAGTCGTCGTTTTTTTTCGAATTCCTCTTGTTTCATTTTTAATTATGTAATCACTCTCAACCACACACTTCCATGTTTGGGCCTTGGGGGTTTTGTTTATTGACCTCACACCATCGTCTTTTTCTTCTAGTCAATAAACTGTTTTGCCCAAACATTGTAGTCTGTAATTACAGGCTTCTTTGCTGATACCTTTGCTAAGCAATTGTTTTACCAAATTGCTGCTAATTCAGGTGTTACACATCCTCACGGTTTGGTTGCCATACCAGCGAGCATGCTGATTCCTCCTTTGCTTTTTTCTTTTGGGGCTCGTCATGCAGGTTTGATTCAGTCATGACACAGTGGATGTCAAGTCAAAATCTGCTTCACTTCCATCAGCCTGGTTGTAATAATATTATTGTCATAGGCGGTTTTATTTTCAGTAATCACTGGTGTTATGCTTGCAAGGGAGCCAGAAAGCTGTTTCAGCTGTTGTTTTATTTCATCTATTTCCTCAACTGGATTGGAGGAAGAAGCAATGGTCGTTTGTTTTGCTGCTTGATTTCCTGCTGTGCAGCTTGTTTGCGTGAGGGTTTCCCGTGGTCGCCTGCCACTTTGCAACTCCTTTCTGCCTTTCCAGCAGGGGTTTTTTCCTTTTGGGTACTTGTTTCAGCAGCATTAACACCTTTTCGGGGCTGCTTTTCAGTAGCTTCTCCAGCAGATATATGATGTTCATCAGTTGACTCTAACATGGCGGGTGTGCATAGTTTTCTTGTGGTCTTGAGACATGGCCATTAGATGGAATAAATCTCAACCAGTAATTAAAAATTTGATCTCAAAGAATGGTTTAACCCTCTTACAGACTTTCATCTGTAAAAGTATGTGTAGAGCAAACTAGTAGACAAGAATGGCTGAAGCTTTGATGCAAGTGATTTTAAATGATAACTCCAGCGCTTATGTTTAGAATCTTCTTTCACTGAATGCAACGCTGTAATGATCTTCACCATGCATGCGCTTTCTCATGGGATCTCAAATATGCAAATGAGGAGATAGAATTATTATTGGAATGTAACAAGTCATAACTAGTTTGTTGGTTATTTCATTGCCATTTAAAAGAAAAGAAATTTTGCTTTTTCAATAGAGTCATGCAGCCAGAAGCACAATTAATTATTTTTTTTAGTAAATTTAACAATAGATTCCTTGTTGCTGTGTGTCTGTTCGGTAATAGATCACAGATACGTCAAAATGTGGTAAGGACATCAGTGACACACTTGGCTATTGCCTCATGTGCCACTTTTTTTTTTATTCTTACCATATTCTGACGTCTTCTATTTATAACTTATCTTTATGTATTACTGAACTGACGCATGACAATGTAGAATCTATTTGTTTTATATCATAAAGAATTAATTGTTTTTGTGATGACGTCAGCTATGCATCTCTCCTCTTATTGATCATGGGTGAGACTCAATCAAAATGCATGCATTATAATTGAGCCTATTAATAAATAGAGAGCAGGATTATTTAAATATTTAATAAATTATTAATAATCCTTTGTAGAGTTAAACGTTTTACACAGTCAAGCTCATCTCTTTCTTATTCTGTCTTTTGATGCAGGTCCTTGGGTGAACAAATTACTGAAGCCTCTTGGGGTTCAAATTCCAATCAGTGTATGTTTCCAAATAATTAGCTTACTATCTACCCCATCAAACGTTTTTTAAGTTACTGACTTGCTGCTTTTTGTTAAAGGAGCCAACTATTTCTATCAGCTTAAAGTGCTACCATGATGAAAAAATCAGCTCTCATTTTTCTTCACATTTTAAAAGTATTTGCGTTGATTGCTCAATAGGCAGAATTTTGGTAGTAATTTCAAAAGGAAGACTATTTATTTTCACTCCACTTTATAAATTTAACGGTCCGCCATTACTTGGTGCGGTTCTGACTGATAAGCTTTCAGTGATCTGGATCGAGAAGAAAGTGACGTCATTTACTCACCAGCTTAAAAATGCAGCTTAATTAGTATGCAGCACGAGGGTTTTTGGCTTTCAGATTGTCAAAAATTCGTGTTCTGCATACTAATTATTAGCCGCATTCACACACTGCATTTTTAAGCTAGTGAGTACATGATGTCACTTTCTCCTCGATCCAGATCACTGAAAGTTTATCAGTCGAAACTGCATCAAGTAATGACAGCCTGTTTAATTCAAAAAGTGGAGTTCAAATAAATAGTCTTCTTCTTGAAATAACTACAACAAATTCTGCCTATTGAGCAATCAATGCAAGTACTTTCGAAATACGAAGAAGAACGAGAGCTGATTTTTTCATTCCTTTTCTCATAAATTTGCTGTTCTTAAATTTAATCCTGCTCTCTTGAAGTTCTGCTATCCCCCACAACTTTCTTAGATGATGTACATTTACTGGGAGAGATGTCTCTCACAAATTAACGATGTGTTGTTTATTAGCAATTTAAAATTTGCCACAATTAAAGAAGACCAATCTGGGTTTGGCTTTAAAGTGCATATGGCACAAAATTTTTTATTAGCTTGCTCGAAAGATCTAGAGCTTTCAAAATGATGAAGAATGGTGTACTTACTTTGTTGTCACGGTAATAGCACTCTTGGTTGTCAAGTTATGCACGATTTTGATTTATGCAAATTAGAGGACTTGTGACGTCACATAGTGGACACAAAATTATGTAAAATCACAATAGTCTGCAGGGTTGATGTGCTACCAAAACTACACATTGTGGTAGTAATTATGATGTCACCTTAGCAACATACTCCTTACCAGACCTCTACCTTCCCAAAATGAAAAATGCCTTCTTTGTTGCTCCAGAGTCTAAAAGACTTCCTTGTGCTTGTGCTGTGTAATGTCCATATTCACACACACCCACTGAATGAACATCAAGAGCAAATAACCCTTGTTGGAGACTCAAAAACTCTGATTTTACCCTTTAGATGGAGAGGGCCTGGAGCCCATTGCATTGCCGTGGAAACGTCACAGTGGGCCATATCATGGAACTTTGTAATGAGTATAAGAACTGTAAAAAGTTGCAGTTCTATACAGAAAAATTCTTCAAAGTTCTATATTCCATTTTTTTGATTTTACATCCTTTTTTTGTCCACTATGTGATGTCACACATCGTCGAATTTGCATAAATCAAAATCTTGAATAACTTGGCAACCAAGAGAGTGATCACAATAAAATAAATGTGGTTCTTTATCATTTTGAAAGCTCTTTCGAACAAGCTAATAAAAAATTTTGTGTCATATGCACTTTAAGCTTTTTTAAACCACTAAACCCCCCTCTTCTGTAAGTTTAATCCATGCATACCAGTATAACAGAATGTTCAACTCACACTCTGTTTGCAAAGAGTAGGTTCCTGAGCTCCGTACATTGTATGCATGTTGTCTTATGGAAGGGCCCCCTATACTGAGAACACAAGTTTGTTTCAGAAAGCCCTTGCTACAACATTGAAGCAAACTTAGAGCAGTTTTACGATCTACAGGGATGTACCAGGCAGTTTATTGTATTGTAGCAAGCGTTACAGGATAATACCATGTTATAATTTTCTTGGTGGTTTGCAGGTTCAAAGAATGAGTGTTTGCTATTGGCCAGTTACTCAGCCTGAGCTTTACTCTGCAGATAAATTTCCTGGATTCATAGTTAGTAAACCACTTGGAAAAACCCAACATATTTATGGTTTTCCTATATTGGAATATCCTGGACTCATAAAGGTAAGCACTAAAATACTGTAACTAGACCAGTTTATGACACCATGCTTATTGAAAAACGTTTTTTTGCAAGCAACCACATGACCAAGGTGAGGCAAGGCATGTAAATAAACATGTGCAGGATACTACATGTATAAGCACATTTTATCACATGTTCTGAAAATAATAATATTATGATCATGCCTCTGTGCAGCAGAATAGTGCTATTAAAGAAAAAAGCTGCTACATATTTGTACAAAGCTGTCAGGATATCAATGTTGTTTCCCATGCAGTTTGCATTATGTTCAACTTGATGATCTAGCCATGATGCTTTACGTTTTCAAACATCCCAGGCCTACACTTGCCTCATTGCCTAATGTTAAGGAGGTGTTGGGGAGGGGAAATTAGGATGGTGTCTGCACGATAATTTGGAAAAGGTTTACAGTGGTCTTTGATGAAGAAAGTACATGTAACACTATAAGGAGGACTAGCTTGTGCCTGAAAACCATGCAATTTAGCGCACAAGTGTACTAACCAAGTACATTGGGCAGAACTGAAGGACATCCCCCACAATACATAATAATTTATTAAATGTTATGGATTCAGAAAAATGTGAGTACCAGGGAAACTTTGCAGGCTAGATGCTGCTTACATGTACAACTGTACTTTATGACCTCGGAACAAGCACCATGATCGAACTTTTGAGTCACTTATTTAATATACTATTGATGTTTAGAACACATAATTATCATATCATAAGTGACAGTGCTTTTTCACGATAATTATTGAAAGTCAAAGCCGAGAATTTGTTGTTCAGATTAAACACTGGATGTTAGCATTAGGTGTACAAATTGATCATTTTTTAAAATTTTGAAGTACGGGCTTTATTAGGTATTTATAAATTAAAGGACATTACGCATTTCACATTTCATGTAAATCAGGAAGAAATTGATTAAGAGTTCTAAAGACATTAAATTTACTGATTGATATAACTGTTTTTTTTTTGTATTAATGTTATAACTTGAATAATTCACTATTTTCTCAAATCCCATAATACATGTACATCTTGCTTACCCCCCAAAATTTTGCATAATCATTGTTTGCATTATTTCTCCGAAGATATACTCATGTCCCAAGAGAAATCGAAAACAATGCCTATGCAAAATTTTGGGGGCAAACATGCAAGGTGTGTTATGGGATTTGCGAAAGTAGCAAATATAGATTATGGCCTTGATTTTAAACTTTAGCACCAATATGCCAATGTCATTCACACCATGACAACTGGGGCCACTGTGTTGATGTCATAAAATTGTTTTCTCATTTTTAGATTTGTCCTCATAATGGTTTGGAGATAGGTGATCCTGATTTAAGGGATGTTCTTCCTAAAGAGAAGGATCAAGTTTTCATCAACAGGGTTGCAGAGCTCATTAAGGCTCAATTCCCTGGTGTTAAATCACAACCAAGCATTGTAGAGAACTGTATCTACACTGTAAGATTATCATTTTCAATACCTTCTTGATTTTGTAAATTTAATATCTCATTGAGGTTTTGAAATCCTCTCAAAAATCACCCACCTTTATAAGCATGCTATTTTCAACGTCACGAGCAATATTAACGTGGGTTATTTGTCCAGAAAATTACCCCAAACCAAGAATTGCCTGAAAGATAGATCATAACCTTTTTATTGTCAAGGTAGACTCATTAGGTCTCTATGAAAGCACCTGCCTGGACCTCCTTCGTAGCTTTCGTAGCTTTGATAAAAGGGCGCTTGTAAGGATCATTTATTATTCTTATTGGAGAACATTGGGTATAATTATCATTCTTATCGAAAACAAAAATTTCTAGTCAAAAAAGGAAGAAAACCACTCGTTTAACCACGCAGAAACGTTTGCCCTTAATCACACAAGATAGGTCACCTTTATTGCACAGAGAAGTAAATTGGTGAACTACAAAGCTATAAAGAGTAAATTACCCTCAGACTGTTGATATTCTTTCTCTTAAGCTGTCCTGAAGCTTCAGTCTAACAAATA
>NC_090886.1:20085833-20108333 GCF_036669925.1 Montipora capricornis
AGGGCATAAGCTCCGCCCACCAAATTGACTAGGAATGGACTGGACTCTAGTTAGTTTGAACAAGAATTAACGTTGAGTTCTGAGATCATCGCAGTTGTGAACGCTACTTTGGCAGTAACGAAAGGAAAGACTGAAAAATTCAAGCTTGAACGCGATTCGATCCCATGACCTGTTCTATACCGGTGCAGTGCTTTACCAATTGAGCTATCAAGCCAACTGGGAGCTGGTCATTTTTTGTGAGAACGTAGCTGAACCCGTCGATGATATGGTGAAAGAACGATGTATTTAAGAGCCATTGAAGACATACATTTGAACAGCGGTAATAACTGCGATGATATCAAAACGCAACTTGTTCCATTGGTGATAACGAGATCTCCCTATCACGTGTATCGCTGGCACCATTCCCTTTCTATGCTCCTTAGTTTGTTACTGCGATCTCTTACGATTTTTTTAGGGGTTATTTAAGATTTTTTTTACGTAAAACGGCAAACTGCGGGCTTGTGCTTGCCGTAAAAGCATTAAAATTCTCTCATTCTAACTTGTCTCTTTGTCTTGAGAATTACGCCATATTTGTTAATCACAGGCAAAAAATTAGCTGAAATCAAACAAGTCTATTTTAAACAAAATACAAATTTTAGCCTCACGTTTAACGTAAACACGGTGCTAAATCTCTCTCTATTGACTGCAAAAGACAGTGTTTTGGACGGCAAAACAAGGAAATGTTAATGCGGAACTAAAACGCGTAGATAAAAAAGTTAAGTACCTGGTTGGTTTGTACCCAGTGGTGAGACCACTCCCCTCCCATGTAACAATGTGACCCGGGTTCGATTCCCAGAGCGTCACATGTGTGTTGAGTTTGTTGGTTCTCTACTCTGCCTCAAGAGAACTCCGGCTCTCCTCGAACACCAACCTACGATTTGATACGGGTTGATTTGATCCCAAATTGGGCCATTTCCGAGTTCATGTTTGCCTCCTCCTCAAAGCGAGAGATAATGGTACAATGTCGTAACCGTTGACGACCGTTATGGTTTCAAATTTCTAAGAATGCGCAGAAGAGCAGAAGTCCCTGATTCGCGGACTTTCTGCTTTGGCTGTGGTCAGAGTCCGTGTCTTTGGCGCTGACCAAAAGAAAAGTGGACTCTGGGGACGACAATGATTATACAACCGATACTTAAAGTTCTTGACATTTTTATGTAGAGGAGGAAGATGCGGAAAATCTCCAAGAAAAAAAAAATTCAAGGGGTTAGTTTCGTAGATTCGTTGGTACTTGGTGAAACACGAAAAATTAGGTTTTATTTCTCTGTCATGAAGGGCCAACGATCAAAACGTCGTTTCACAAGAATAATTCTTATGGTGGTCAATTTCCCTTCATCAACTGCTCTGGTTTGATAAAACTAAATGTGTCCTCCAAACAAAAAGACAACAGTCTTGGACCTATTACTTTGGCAGCGAACTTCGTTTGCAGCTTACAACGCACGCGTAAGCAAGGAGCGAGAAGGAGGAGAGAGAGTTAATCCGCCATTTTCAAAATATCAAATATTCAGTTTGATAGTGAGGCAGTGAGGACAAAAACAACAGAAACACGTTGGAATGAATGTGAAAAATATTTTGCATCCCATCCACTTTCCTTTGTCTTTGTCCTCTAAACCTCTCTTTCAAGCTGAATTTTTAGTATAGAGTGTTTTCACGTGACGTCACAGCGTCCACGTTGGTGTTCCGAAATAAAGGAACGGAGGCCATGTTGGTGTACCCAACTAATCCTCTGGGAATTGAGCTCTATTATCATGCAAACCTTTTCATTTGTTTCGGTGGAAAACAAGGCTACTGATCACGTGAGAGAAAACCCTCTGTATCGAAAAAGGCCTATTCTCTACTTGCATAAGTCCCATAACACACCTCTTTTACCATCCAAAATTTTGCATAATCATTGTTTGCAACTTCTCCTGAGACATGAAGATGTCCCAAGAGAAATCGAAACAAATGCCTATGCAATTTTTTTTTTGGGGGGGGGGGGAGGGGGGGTAAAAGGTGTATTATGGGACTTGTGCAAGTAGAGAATTAATAGAATGCTTCTCGAAAGATTGAGCTTCGCGTATTTGCACACAACAAACGTCGGGCTGTTCTGCTCGAAATCATTGAAACTTTTTTTAAATTTCAGCTCATTTCTCTTGTCTGTTTGCGACAGTTTGAGCTATTATACTAAAAGAAACAAGTACGCGGGAATATAAAAGAATTGTTGTGGTTTCATGACAAACAGCAACCGCGGTTTGCTGTTTCTAATATTCATATTAACTGCACACATTCCCTGGTTCACCTCACAGTTTTTTATCACCGACACACTAAACAGACTTTTCAACTTGATTTGAAGGCTCGGACGAACTGTATCACTTTTCGATCCAAAAATCTTAAATCGCGGCTATACAAAGTTTGACGTTAATCTCTTGAAACATGGAGCACCTGCTTCGTGCTGGTCGTTTCGTGTGTATCTTTCACTAACATTTAAGTTTTAATGGAGTATTTTATTCCTTGTCGTCGTCAGCATCATCAGACGTATCAACTGTGGAGCTTTCATGACTCGTACATTCAGTCTCTGTCTCTTGTGTCTCGTTTAATTCAGCTCCGTTAAGAGATGTTGCAGTAGAATCTAAGGTATCTGCATTGTCTCGTGGACTTCTAGCAAAATCAGATTCACTGTTGATACTGGAACGGCGAGATGAATAAAAGTCTGATTCACCTTCCGTTGTAAAGGTACTTTCGTTGTCGTCATAGTCGTCTTCACTGATGTTACGATTATAAGTTTTAGTTTCTCTCAGTTTGAAAGCGGGCTTGACTCTTAAAGTTGTCAACTCTTCTAATCCGTCACTTGTGTCGTTTGTACTGGGCGAGGCAGCTCCAGACTTTAAAACTCCAATTTGTTTGAGTAAAGCGTGATTTCGTAGCTCAAGCTGCTCTGCTTTGTGTTGTTCTTCCATTGCAAAATTATTTGCTATTTGAACGGCACGGCGAAGATCATCCTTTAAAACTTCGGACTCTCGAAGCTTTTCTTCGGTTTCATTGTTGACTGCCTCGAGTCGGGAAATAATTTCGTTTGTCTGTCGGAGCTGTTCGTCGGATTTTCCAAGCAAGGCTTGCAGCGTTTTGATTCCTTCTAAATGATTTTCTAATTCTGAAGCAGTGTCTTTTCGTAAACTTCCCCGTGAACGCTTTCTCCTGAGATCCATTGCTGAATCCCTTCGTTTGAGTAAGTATCGTCTCAGTGACTCCACTTCATTCTGTAGATGCAGTTTCTCTCTGCAGACTCGATCAAGGTTCGACTTTACAACGGATGCCTGTCGTTTGAGAATACGTGCACCTGGTGGAGGTTTACTGGGTCTGGATTCTGAGTCATCACCTACGAATCAAACAAAATAAATGTAAAAATTAGATGGGACCAGGAGACTTTGAATCCTTGCTTATTTGGCCTGCAGGTGCCTCGTCAAGTTTAGGCGTCTTCGCAAAAATCGCACAGAAGAAGATAAAATTGAAAATTATTTAAATAGAAAATAAGTGTCTTCGGGAAGTGACCAAAGGAGAAATAGCAATCGAAACATGGATTGTTGAACTAATATCTGATTTCCTTGAAAAATGGAGAACTTCGTTCAAATTTATATATTCGAAATTGAGTTGATTCTGTAAACCTTGGCAGTTGGTATGATCATACGTTTAATTTACGCAGTTTCATCCGTCACAGAACAGAAATGTTAGAAGCAGTTGCTTGACGACTGGCGAAAGGACAACTCCAAAATTAGAATACTAGGCGGCAGGAATCGTAACCTACAACTTCTATTACACCGCTTGGATGCTCTACACATTGAGCTGCTACAACTCCTAAGGAGGCTATGTCATTTATCGAGGTCCTGAATGGACAATGTCTCCCGCTGATCTGTACAATGTCATGCGCCTACACTAGAGATGTTTAAGGGAACCTTCACTCCGACGAATGAATAATTACAAATCCAACAAAGTAATCTTCGCAATCAACTTTGCTCGCCATTGGAAAAATGTTCGAACAATTTTAATAGTAAACATTATGTTCTATGCTTTAAAGTTATTTTCTTGCTTTAGTGGAGGTTCTTTAAAGATGTAATGTGCCCATACTATTTGCTTGGCGACGAGACAAAGGACAATTGAAAAAATCAGAGTCTTAGGTAGGATTCGAACCCGGCTACGACCTCCGTAACACCGCACGTCGGATGCTCTACTCTATGCGCATTTGAAAACTTTAAGTTGATACTTGCGCAATATAAATGAATAAAGTTAAAGTTACTCATTGAGCTATTAGAAATCCTGCGGAGATTATCTAGCATATTCTCCAACGAAGTGTCCCACTAGTCTCCGGGTTCGAGAATGTCATGAGCTTCAATTGTGTAAATGCAATAACGTGATGATAAATGGTCAAATGTTCCGGAGAGCCGCATTTAACCACTTACCATCATATAGTTGCATTTGTGAATTCAACGTTGTCTTGCATTATCTCACCTGATGTGTCTCTTTTATGAAGCCTCTCTTTGAGTTTACTCAAATCATTTTCAATGGAAGCCACTATGCCTGCCAAATCACTATCCTCGGGAGTGCTGCGTGTCATTTGCCCATTGGAAGCCACATATTGGTCAGGCGTCCTCTGAGCAATACGCTTGTTATAGCTTTGGTCGCTTGTATCATCCTCCGTCTCAGAAAACAAAGACGCGTCAGACTCTTCCTCATTTGAAGTTGGTTCGCTTGACTTGTTTTCTTCTCGGGTAAACGAATGCGCACGCGAAATGATCCTGTCCATTTCTCGATTAGGAACCGCGCCTGGTTCGTTGGAGTTGTTTTCTTTTCGCGCAAATGACTGCGCACGGGCGATTATTTCGTCCATTTCAGCGTTAGGCATTAAACTTGGGCCACCAGACTTGTTTTCTTCTTGTGTAAACGACTGTGCATGCGCAATTATCTTTTCCAGGTCCAGGTTCTGAAGCGAAGTTGGTTCATTTGACTCTTCTTGAGTGAGTGCGTGAGCACGAGCAATAATTTTGTCGAAATCGAGGCCTGGTACAGGCGACGGGAGCGGCTGTGCCTCAAAGTTCTTCATTTCAAGGCATTTCAAAAGCGCTAGTTTTTCATCTTGAACTTGCCTCAAAGTATCGTGCATATTTTCTCTTTGAATTTCAATCTGTTCGAGCCGTGTTTGATACGCTATTTTGTCCTTCTTAGCTCTGTCTACAACCAGACTATGTTCTTCCGCGAGTTGATCATGGCTCGCCTTAAGCAAGTCATACTCCTCGCATAGCTTATCAAGATTCGATAACAACTCTTCTTTCTCTTCGTTGGCTTCATACAAATTCGATTTAAGCTGCTTGTTTTCAGTTTTGACTGCCTGCAAATTGACAGCAGTAGGTGAGTTGATGTCTTCGTCGTCACTCTCACCCTCGCCCTCTGTTCGGTCGGAAGTGTAGCTGTATTCCGACTCGGATAAAGACAATCGAAATCGGAACTTCAATTCTTCCCTTCGTGCTACAGCTTCGGGAGTCCGAGGACTTCTTCCACCGATCGATGACGACCTCGCAAACATTTCTCCATTACCTTCCCTATTTTCATCTTTATCCTCGCTCTTCATTTCGTCTCCTGCCTCTTCCTCGTCCTCTTCTTTGACATCTTCGATTTCTTGTCCAGAGTAAAGGTTTAAGATGCTCATCAACAGAGTTTGCTTCTCTTCTTGAAGTCTCCCAACTTCATCTTCCAAATCGTTGACTTTTTTCTCTGCTTCCTCCAGGTTTGAGCTCATTTTTTCTAGTTCCTTTGACTGTTGGGTGGACATCTGTAGATTCTGAACGTCCTCGCGATAGGAAAGAACATATTTCAAATACTTTGCTTCACGTTTCAGTTCCTTGCTTTCCTCGACAGCTTCAGTTCTTTCGGATTCTGATGTTCGCAAAGAACTCTTTACCGTATTCAATTCAGTTGCTAGTGCAGCCAGTTCCATCTGACGATTCTTACACGTGGCACATTCACTATTTTGGTTTTCTGTAATTCCGTCTTCCCTAATTCGATCTGCTGCTAAAGGCAATTCTCTTTCTAAATTCTCCTCTCCTTCCTTATTTGTTGCATATCTACTTTCCAGTTCATTCATTATTTTTTTCACCTGCTCAAACATTTTCTCGTTTCCTTCAAGCTGCCCTAAGATCAATTCAACTGACTGCAAGTCACTACATTGTGTATCTTTGTCAAGCTTGTCTGCGATATCAGTGCCTACTTGTACTTCCTCCTCGAGCGTTACACGCTTCTCTTTTTGTACACAAAACACAACTTTTTCTAAACCACCGACACAAGTCTTCATTGTTCGAGCAAAATCAGCACCTTTGTCAATTACTTGCGACTGTAAGTCTCTGCTTTCTTCCTTTAACTTTGTAACACAGTCTCTCAAGGACTGCAACCCTTGAAGTAAGACTGAAATCTTGTTCCTTGCTTCATCTTTCTGCTGAACCAAAACTGTGTTGGAGCTTTTCAAATTGGCGATATTATCACAATACTTGGTAATAGTGTCGACCTTTTTGTCGTTTTCTCGTTCCAATGATGATTTTATTTCTTCGAGCCTCAGGGTTTGATGTTTAAGTTCTTTAATCTCTTCATTCGTCTTCTCCAAATCTGTAGCCAGTTTATCGTGTCTCGCTTCTAGTTCTTCTCTTTTTTCTTTTTCCTTCTGCGCGGACACATTAAGAAGTTCCACCTCACTTTTTCGTTTTTCATTTTCTTGCAATATTTCGTTGTATTGCTTTTGTAGATGAAGTTTTTCTTTTTCTAGAAGTGTCACGACTGCAAGCCTCTGCTCCATTGGTTGACATTTGTCTTTAAGTGTTTTATTTTCAATCTCAAGATCTTTGACTTTATTCATCAGTGATTGCAAAGAATCAGAACTTGTTTTCCCTATCGGAGACAAAAATATCATTACAGTCACAAACACCAAGCAAGGTATGTGAGAAAAAATTGTCGGCCGGAATGGCAGGTGGACAGAAGTTATACGTAATTTAAGGTGATTCCTCAGGAAAAAAAGTTGTCGAACGATTTTCTGGAAACTTTCCCTGAATGTTCCCTACTAATCCCTGTTTGGAGAACTACAATAAAAAGACAAGTCACCGTGCTTGCTTGAGAGATATAATGGGCCAATCTTATCCCATTGATGCCTGTACTGATACTAAACACGCACGTTATTTCATCGGCTCACGGTCCATTTTGCGGTAGCTAAACGAGAGGGTTTTTAAAGTAACACTTAAAAAAATACCTGATAGGTAGAAAGTCTAGAGCATATGGAACACTGTCTTATATACTTTATGGAAAAATCACTCAACTTAAACGACGTCGCCTCAAAACGTTTCTTGAGTCGTTGTTTTCAACATCACAATTTACATCTCTGGGTAAGGGGCTTTGCGTACGTTTTTGGATTTAAAAGGGATAATTTTTACACCAAAATTATGCAATAAAAAATATTGGTCACCGTGCTCGTTAAGGGTAAAACACCATCGTACCTGTCCATCTCGATTATCGCGGATCGAAACAACAAAATTCGCTATGTTCTCGGAATGCGCGCGCTTATTCGCAAAGAATTATGGGTCATTCACAACTTCTCTCACGTGTTTTGAGAACTGTTTCAGCGTGTATGATCGACTTACGCCATATTTATAATGTTGCAAATTTGATCTGATTTATAAATATTGACACACCATGTGCGCAGTACAGGAAGCGCAGTGCAATACTGAGGAATCACCTTAATGATAATGACTTGAGAATGTTTGGAAAAAGCGGAGTCCTACAAACAGGAATCCACATTCCTGTTACTATAAGATAACATCAACGACTTCTCTTAATGACCAAACATCTTATAGCCAGCGAAAAGCGAACAACAAAGCAAAGAATATGTATTTCATTTCATTTTAAGCCGGCCTGGGGGTGCGAGCCGCATAGCCTGCAAGAAAGCTGCGAATTTAGTTACGTTTATGCGTTCGGCATTTCACTGGCTACAAGTTCTTCAGGTTTGAATGGCTAGCCCCTATAGTTATTCTTCGGTTGTTTTTGCACTCACGCCAGACATATTATCTCAGCTCCTGTTTGCTTGCAAACTGATGGCTGACGTTTTCTTAAAACTTGAGGCGAACAAAGCAGCTCGAAATATGTTTAACACAGCGCCTGCTGTCTGCATTTTTTCTAATAAAGGGTTGATGAGCTCGGTTTTTCATGCTGGACAGTGATACCCATCGGATAAATCTCTGTTCAACGGTTCGGTGACGAAAACTAAATAAATAGAACTCTACTGCACTACTGCACTGTGCTCACCGCTATTCATCTTTCCAGCAACCATGTTGTGTTGCAAGCGCGATACGAGGAGGACAAGAGTGCAGAAACTTCTTCCCAATGACTCATGCTCTCTTGTCGGTGCATTCGCACGAATTTTACAAGAGGAAAACTACAAGTAGTCAATATTTAACAATTATTCAACGAAGGCGAGGTGAATATCAGTGAACGGTGAATAAAAACGATATTCACCAAGCCTGAGGTGAATAATTGTTTTAGTCCATTTTACATAAGTGATTATTTGAAAACACGCATTTTCTTAAAAACAGTTAATTTACTGGTCTGTCAACAGCTTAGGTGATTATCGCGTAATAATCACCTCAAGTGCAACCAATCAGCGCAAATAATTTTATTAATCACCTAATGTTTAATATTATACTAAACTATGTCAAAATAAACTATTGTTATGATGTGTTGTGAAAGGATGCAAATAGCTAGAAGTGTAATTCAAGCGCTTCATTTAAGTGTTTTATTGATTCAGTGATCGATCATTGCATCCTTGCCGGCTTGCTTCTTAAGCAAATAAAAGCAAATAAAACGAACATACGTGGGCCCGTTGTAGCAGTATCAGTGACGGCTGGGTCGCCTTTAGATTTCTTCTTGTTATTTATCCTGCAAAATCCAAAAAAAGACGTCAGCATTGAATTTAAAGTTTTCAGGAATTTTCCAAAATGTTAATGAACAATGCAGCACTGAGTTCGATCCCCCAGAATCGGAATTTACACGGAAATCGGTGGGAGTTTACTCTAGTATAGGGTAGCAAAATTCAGTTGAACTAGCCCTGGTATAGGCTAAGGGTTCCAGGGTCCTGGCAGGGCACATCCCCACCCAGAAATTCCTAAAGTGCCCCGCCCCCCTCCCCCGTCCGGGGTTCGATCAATCTATGAGTCAAGAGAAAACGAGTTGAAGAGGTCTATTTCCTTTGGCAAAGACCCACTAACAGTCTATCTTTCATTACGTAACAGTCCATGGTTTATTGATTTAAGAACAACACCCACGTATGTAAACGCAAAAAAAATGCTTTTCACGCAATAGTAAGTATGTTAGCCAATATAAATTTCCAAATTTTCACTAAATACAAGGGCAGCCACTGATGATACTGTCAAATCCCTTCCCTCCCTACCCTCGTTACACAAACCCAAATACGAAAAGAGACAACCCCTCCAAAGGGAGACAGTACAAAGAAAGATGACTTACTTTTCGGCAATGAGAGGGTCTGAATGGGGTCTGCTGTGAGCATCTTGTTTCTTTATCTCACTTGGTCTCTTCTTGTTCATGTCTTTGGACATGGCGTTGCGTCTCTGGGGTTTTGGAGAATTACTGGGACTTGATTTTGGAGTTTCCGAGGACGGCGTTCCACTGGGACTCGGAGTTAGTTTAACTTTGTCCCCGACATTGAAGGATCTTGATCTTGGTTTGCCTTTGGAGAAAGAAAATAAACTTTTACCCAAAGATGTTTGAGGCCAGACTCAAGCTAGACATGATGATGACCTGCAGACACAACTTGCATGAATCATATCATATTACGGTTTTCATCTATCATTCCGCCAAATCAGATTCTAAAGAAAACAATGTAACGTTTTCTTTTTTATTTTTACATCCAGAAGATCGAGTTCCTCATCTTAGCAATCCTAATCCCCAATCCTTTGTCCGGGACATTTATTCTAGTTTTTCTTTGGAATTTCAGCACCAATGGTCATATTGTCAAATTTTTTAAAATGATCTCTCGAGCCATTGTGCTATTAAAGAAGAAAGGAAATGACGAAAATTTTCGCTGGGGCGTGAACTGTGTTGACGCCAGACTAAGAAACTTTCGCTCGTCTGCAAGGAAACCGAAATAAAATACGACAACTAAAATTCAAATATAGCAAATGGATAACTCGGACATGAAATATAGCCCAAAAACTAGAGAAAGCATTAGACAGACAATGAACAGAGCCAAGATATTGGCCCAATGATAAGCAATAATAAACACAGATAAAAAAGTCAGTAACTGTGAACTCTTGTACCAGCTCTTGCGAGGGACGGTAATGAAAAGTATCAGAAAACGTTATTTTAGGAGAATAATTTCGATTTTCTTCGTAAATGAGAGATTTCAGAGGTGCCAGAGAGGTAAACCATGAAACATAAAATCAGAAGAAAGCACTGAAGACACGCACCGATACAACAATGAAAGGCACGGTTGGAATCTCAGACAACATTAACGTAATTGCATGGCTCAACAGAATAAAAACAGAAAATCTCACCTCGTCTAGTGAACATTATTTACAAATTTGAAGTTTACCAGTCTGAACAAAGAACGGCAACTGATCTACCTCACTTTGAAAAGCGTATTTATCAAATGTTTGCTTTTGTGTGGAAGTTATTTATAATGTCACGCAAGCGGAGATGCGTATGTGCATAAGAACTTTATCATTTTTGGTCATAAACAGGAACAAATGGTAAAACCTTTTCCGACGAAAACCGAAAATGTACTACCCTTATATAGAAATTCCGTATGTGCTATTGACGTGGTTGTATTTAGGGGCCTATTTCTCATAATAAGGTACTGTCAACTGGCCCTTTAAGGTGTCAATGAACAATTCATGAAACACAAACATTTAACACGAAAGACGTTCCCGAATAAATATTTGTGTGCGTGCAGACTCAGTCAACCTAGTGGCGCTTGATCACAATGTTTACCTCCTGTTGGGGCTTTTAAAGCCGCAGAGGACACTGCTTTCTCCATCGCCTTGTGCTTGCTGGCCTCCTTTCCCATGCTCTTTGGTGATTCTTTTGTCGCCCTCTTGTCCTTGAATTGACCTTCTGTTAAAAGAAAAGTCGTCGTGGAGATTTTAAATCTTTAAATCGCTTTTCTGTTGCGTTTCGAGGAAAAAAATCGAAATTATCTCTTCCGTCTATATGCGTTTCTATAAACAGATATTACTTTGGAATTTGTACCACGTAAATTGCACTCGCATTAATCCAATGTGTCACGCGATGCTTATCCTCTCCTTATTTGTAAATTTGCGGAATTTAGGACGATTTGTTAATTTAAAAGATTAACTTGTAAATGCATAACGGCTTCGCATGATTAAAACTAATCTCTATGCAAATATCTTGCGGTCACTCTCCGGCTCATTTATTCATTGACTGAAACAAAGATATTGAACATTCGAGACACATTTCACGTTTTTAGAAAAAAAAATTTGTTAAAAGAATGTTACATTATATTAAGATGTGGAGCCGTTTAATTCGCACGACACCAAAACAGAGAAATGAATGCTTAATTCGTGCACGCACATGGGGTTGTGTTTTACTTTTAGGGAATGTTTTGTAGTGTTCTTGCGCAATACGAGGTAATCATATTCGTACCGTAGTCCAATCAGTACAGTCATGTTATTTCGGTTTTTGTTGATCAGTGATGCGTTTGTCGTACCATAAATAGGCAGTAAAGCACGTACTAAGCAAGTTTATGTCACTTATTAAAATATAACTTTTCATTTTCGCAATTCTTCAATCTCGTTCACGTTGTACAATCGTTTTGGTTCAGGAATCTCTCTCCGGCAGTCTCTTAGAAAAAGAGTGAGAGGTTCAAAATTACAGTAAATGGTCATGTGGTTGACAAAACCTCTATAATTTGGTCAGTTCATTCTGTCACGTTGCTGTTATGCAGAGTACGGCAAAGAGATTTACTACTACGGGCAGAACGATTCTTTTCGTCATTGGACCAATTACGTAATAGTCACGGTGGTGACGTCCTTGTAGTTTCTCAAAAATGTCGCCAGATTGTTGACAAATGGGGACAACTATGATAAAACTTTTCACAACCTAAATTAACACATCGGGAACTTGAAGAAGTATCGAATTAAGATACTTTGCAAAGAGTTCAATAACGGGGCTCCGGGAGAATACAAAAGGAGAATGTTGGAAAGGAAAATCAATATTCATTTCCATCCCGGGAACGAGGCATTTTTCCTCTTTCGTAACGTTTACGAATGCACCACAAAGTAGAAACATGGTTAAAAAACACTTCGTCAACAAAAATTAGATCTCTAATGAAACGAATAAATGTGGGATGATACTCATGCTCGCCAACTACTTTTAGTAAACTACCGCACGCTATCAACCGTCCATTTATTTTGCGGGGTTGGGAAACAATAGTGACTATTTCACAAACGTCTATGCCTTTAGCCTGCCACATCAAGACAGCCATGGTCAATAGACCTCGTTCATAATGGCGGCCCAACTGATAAAATATTCTTCTGTTTTAACGATAATAAACCTTTCTAGCCTCGCTACGACGAGCAAATTTCAAAAGAATATTTGTTTCAAAACGAGGGCAGAGGGTCTAATTAACATAAATACAATAGAATGTAAAGAACGTCGCCATTTTTGTGAAAGTGATCTATACTGTTCTCTTCTTCACTTCCGTCCCGATAATAAAACTCTATATTGACAAACCTCCTGACCCTTTCACGGTGTTTTCTTATTTGCGAATAACAAGTTGTTAACATGTGCTGGAAAACTCCGACTCCGCCCTGCGCCGGCGGAAACTGATCACCGTTCTACAGAGTTCACTCTCATTGATGAGACTGATCATAAATTCTCGAAAGTTCCTCGAGGAGCCGGAAAACTGGTGCATCTCTTTTAAGGCTCATTAACTGCATTTTATACAAAAGAAAAACACCAACAACTACTTCAATATTCCAGTTTCTTGATGACGAGGTACCGACGTACACAATATAGTGGGAAATAATACACATACTTTTACATTTCATAACCATTGTACATCCAATTGTGATATTGTAAGCTTGAGCCGTTACCCGTGTCAAAGGATTTCAAAGTCAAAGCTCTTGTACGTGACCACCTCGAAAATCTGAAAACAAAACTGGTTTTCTCTAAAACTGATCGCTTACGAGAATCAACACTTATAAGGGACGGCTGAATAAAACAAAAGAAGTTGGAAGCATACGAGAAAGGGACAAAACTGAAAGAAATCAGATGATACAAGTGCCGCTTAAATGTCGGAACTGATTCCCTTTACTTTCTACTAAATCAATTTTTTTATCAAGACCTATTAGCGCCCTAAAGTTTTCTCAAATTGTCGACCTTTCTTAGCCAACTCTAAGAAAAAAGAAATGGAAAGGCCCAGTGGCAACACCCGCAGGAATTTGCGGTGCTCTACGAAGGCTTTCATCAATCTCAGTTCGGCAAAAGAGGTTTAAATGGTGGCCGTATTAACAACAGGTGGATTACTTGAGTAGTTGACGTTAAATATTGGTGACCTTTATACTGCAGATTGAGTTCGACAGTACGAGTTTCATATCAGAGCATACGCATTTGATTGTCGGGTCTTTTTTTTTCAAGTGCACATACTCTGATACGGAAAACTTGTACTTGTACCCTCGCTCCAATTTACAATTATCAGTCATCAAACCTCTTTTCTCAAGTCTATGGTAAATCATTACATGATAATAAACAAAATTTCCGTCTGTAACTTTGGACAGCAATGGTTAGTCAGAGAATGCTAATAACAAAAGGTACAACAATTCAACATTAATTGAACTGCAACTTGGGTAATGAAATTCTTTTTGGAAAACTTGACTTTCCACAAACATCCACTGAAATGAGAGCTTTATTTCTGGCTAAATTTGGTGGACACTCTTACCTTTGTGGATTTTTCGTCTGCTTGGTTGTGGAGAGGGTTGCGGAGAGGAGTGGGTGGTTGCTTTAGTAACAGCTCCATCAATTTTATCTTTTCCTGCCGAACGCAATGAGTTAACCGCACTACTGCTGCCCACAGCAGCAAGTGCAGGTGCAGCAGAGGATAACAGAGTCACACTAGCACCATTCTCGTCGACTTGAAATGGCACACAAACGGAGACAGACGATGACCACGGGTCTGTACCGTGATCGGCTTTCTCGGGTTGTTGGCTCTGACCTTGAACCTGGAAAGGTATGGACACCTTGACTGAGTCCGACTCAAATCTTGGACTGCTAGGAGTATCTTGAGTAATGTCCTTTACACTGGTGTACGAGGGCGACATGGACACAACCATCACATCAGATTCTGGCTTAGTAACTTCCACCTCTGGTGGAAAAAACAAGTGTTTTGGTGCTGAAGCTCTGCGCAAACCAAGGGATTCACCTTTGATGTCAGGGTTGCGCGGTGGCGGCCATCTCGATCCCAGTTTGCCGATATTTCCGTTGTTATCTAAACTGTCAAGCCCAGTCTGAGTTACATTACTTGAATCAACCACCGTGCGCGAGGAATTGCATTTTTCTTGTCCAATTGCCGGATCAACTTGAGAAACTTTATTAGTGGAGTCGGATGAAGTCCTCACCTCTTTGGACGGTGCCAATTGGAGACTTTGTCTTCTTACGGCGACAGAACTCGGCCTCTGGGGATTGGGTTTCGATGCATTTAGATCGACTATCACTGCCTGGGAAGCCAATTTTGTCTCCTGCGAGCCCGGCTCTGATGAACTGAGAGAGCTGTGTTGATTTCCAGCAGGTTTTTCATCAAGAAAAAGCTTCTCCTGTGACTGGCGTCTTGATAACACAGATAAGATGGTACTTCGTGCTTTCTTCTTTAGGATGTTACCATTGTTTGGAAAAACCGATGGCTTCAAAGTCGCTGCAAGGGTAAACGGAAAGACAGTCATTCTTATCAGACTTAAGTTAGCTAAAAGTTTAAATCTGATCTGACAGCAGTTTCATTCGCGATAGGAAGTGAGTGATTGGCTGAAAAATCCCGCGCTTCTACTTTTTTCCACCACTGAAGAAGCAAAACCATCACCAATCGCAACTTGCATTCGCGCATTTGCAGAAAGTTGCGTAATTGCTACGAATTGACTGCGTAGGCCATGGTGAACAACCAGACTCCAAAACAACATGAGCGTTGAGAAATAGAACACTGCATTCGACAGCGCAATAGATTTAGCACATTTTCCAATTTTGCCATTTCGTGTTAACCAGTTAAATGGTCTCCCAGCCTGATTGATACGTGAATTCAGTATATTAGCCCATTTACTTACTCTAACCATTAACATGCGAGTACTAACCAACTTTATAGCAGTCGAACATTGGAACAAAAAATTCAATCATCGGACTTGGAATGTGGATTGAACAACGTACAAGCTCGAACATTTTAATGGGTGGGAAAGATTCCTATGTCAGGAATTCTTTTGACGGACCTCTTTGAAAAACCTTTCCTACCGCTTTCATATTTTGTCGGAGCCTTTGAAAAAAGATTTCTACCAGTCGTATTCTGACGTATCTCATCCACAGCAGTGAGGGGAGGGGGGTAGGTTTTGGATCGCGAATGGATCGTACATTGGAGGAAGGTAAAACGGTTGAATAAATAGGTAGATGATCAAGCTACCGTGCGCGTAGTCGTGGGTTCCGAATGGTAAGACTTTTTTTGAATTTTAAACCGTAGTCCCCGTCTGACACAACACGTCTCTGCAAACACAGGAACAAAACACGCAGAACCTCCATTGCTGTGGACCAGCCGATTGCACAATGTTGCATCGATCCTGCATTACAATGATGGTAAATTAAACTGCTTATTAATCAGTAAAGGTAGCGTACCTTTGTCTGGTTTAAGGTTGACCTGTGACTTCGTAAACATGGCGGCAAATCTCCAAGATGAAGATCGTTTCTTTGTTTGGTTGGGCGTTTCTTCTAGCTCGACACCAACCTCCTCTTCCGAGGATTCCTGAGGACCATTCACCACTTTTTCCTTGCACCTCCTTTCTTTCACGAAGCGAATTGCGGCTCCAACACCTGATTTTCGGGGAGGATTTTCCTAGAAAAAGAAAGCAAGTTTGAGCTTCTGACCACAAGCTTTAATAACGTCAGGTATAGATCACAGGTTTCTTCGACAATCATACTAACCTAGCTATCTTTATTCACTGTGTTCACCCTTAGACCTCTAACTTTATTTTAAAGCGCCTTGACAAGTTGAAATTTCACCTACTATATATGCTATTTCCCTTGGTTCCTGAAGGGAAAACAGTTACCGAGTTCTTAAAATCGGTGCCCGAGGCTGCAAGCCTTGGTACCGAGGTCACAAAATAATAAGACATGTAAAAAATGTTACCAAATCGGTAGTAGTGTATGATCTCGATCCTAAGAGCATTACCTGTTATTATGCGACTTTGACTGGTTGTCACAACAAATAAACTTAAAATGGTCTCCCTGTGTTTCATATGAAAATCAGCTGTGTGGGTCAAGTTATAATGAGAAATTGCACTGCAAGTGAAAACCTATCTACTTTTGTAGATTTTGCAGGTGGCGATTTGTTTTTACTAAACATTTTACCGTTTGGCCACCTTGTTTGGTGCTGTTTGATCGTGTTTGATAAAATTTGAAGGCCATCAAACATTCGATCAAACAACTTAAAAAATTTGTTTTGTACTCGTGTTTTGTTCGTTTGGCCAGCTGTATCAAACATGTTTGGCTCGCGCATGCGTTCCACGCATGCTCAGCCGCTTGTATCCACGTGTTTTTTAACGTATTTGTGACCGTCAGCCATAGTTATGTGCTTGATGATTTTGACCTGAGTTACATCAAACATGTTTTTAACCGTTTGGCCACTCACTTCAACATCAGCATGTTTGGTCACCAAACAATGTTTGATGTTGTTTAAATGCCAAACATTTCCTGTTGACCAGGCCCTTTTTTTTCTTTTCCAGCACCAATATTGCACATTTCTGGCCATGCTCTTCAAACTATTTCCCCAACCCTTCGACAGTTGAATACCACAAAAATTTCCTACCGGAGAACAGTCATGGATGACGTAGAAATTGTAGTTTCCAGGGATCGCAAGGGAAATAAACACAACCCTCGTAAATTGAATGCCAAAGGCCGCTCCTTTCGGTCTGAAAGACAATGTTCCCGGCGTAACTAAACCTGAAACAAGTCATCGTCGTGGTCATAATTCGTAGACCCTGAGATGAACGTCACCAATTGGAAAACACAATGAATGAATGACTGTTTGACGCGTAGAAAAGAAATTTGGAATCACGGAGCAATTGGCCTGTGATAATAAACGATGTTTTTTCCAACCGCCCCAGGTTTGTAAGTTAAACAAACAATCTTGGGTGGAGAAAATATAAAATATGACCCTGGAGTGGTCAAGGGCTTTGATCACAAGTTCCCATGAAATCGCCCCTCCATGACTTGCCGCTTGGATAACAGAAGTAACGTGAATTTACTGTGATCTGTGACTTCACATGTAACTCATTGACCTTTCATTGGGCGGTAGATTTAATTATACAAGTGGGCGAATCAATTTGGTGTTTATCGTTTTTGCGTGAACACGTCACAAGGCAGGTCAATTTACGCGAAATTCCATTGTCAAGAAATTAACTCATAGAAAGTCGGTCTGAGAGGCAAAAATAAAAACCATGACTGGTAAGGTTTTTTTCCGGCGATCTGCCTTCCTTCCACTTATAGATATAGGCGAAAAAAATCTCATAGGAAATACATTAGGCGTTTGCTTTTATTTTGCCAACTGGTAGCGCACACGGAACAAAAGACAATCCTTGTAAAGAAGCCATATCCAAAAATACTTCCATAGCAAAAATAGCTCACGACGGTCCTCGCCAAGCGTATTGTTGACCATTTCAATTTACAGGAGTCGAATCCACTTGAACTTAACAAAACAAGTTAACACCTTATAACCATTTGCTGCAAATACTTAAGATTCGCATTCCTACAGGATCGCTTCACTAAGTTAGTAACCTCCACCTGACCTTCATTCGCGATGAGATTTTCTGGCTTCTGACGTTCTGTCTTGATTCGTTTTGAACTTCTTTGTTCGGGTACAATAAAGAATTAACACTAATTCGCTGCTAAAAAACCACAATATAAAAAATGTAGAACGTAAAACGACAAATGAAGGGGCCAATTCATAGTGTAATGTGATTGTTTGTTTTAGGGTTTTGTCGAGCTATGAAAGCATCGTTAGAATCCGGGGCCTAAAATAATTTAATGTTTAACAAATCGATTTCACGTTGTGGTTGGGAAGACCGGATCAATCCGGTCTCACAGTGCCGGAATCTTTTGAACAAACAAAACTCAATTTTTGAACAAATGAAACAGAACGCTGATAATAATACTTGATGACTCAACGCAAAGATATCTCTCGCCTAAAACTCAGCCATTGCAAAACATTGCAAGAAGGGGAGTTTTTCTTTTTTTCACATCCATGTTGTCGACAGTTTCACAACGCTGATCGGATTGCCAGCATAAATCTCCGCTGTAGTATTTGTCTGCGCCATTGTTTACTCAACTTGTTTGCCTGATTCATTAATTAAGCGAAAGGAAATTAACTGTATAGTTTATAACAGAGAGATGTTAAGCAACGAAGAATGATCATCTCACGTTTTAATTAATGACATTAATGAAGATTACAGTGCGAGTGAACGTGACTTGCAAACGAAGAAGGACTTATTCCAACAGAGAAATTATTAGACGTTTTAAAGGCGATTTGAAACTTCAAATGTTGTAACCCACAAACGCGTGATTTTACGAAACATGGCCACGTATCACAAGGATAGATGGACATAAACTAACGAAGACTTCATCGATCGTGCATTGGAGAGCAAAATTGACATCTGACCGCATGTTTAAAGATTTCCGCAGATATATTTCAAACATCCAACTAGTGTTGACAAAGATAAAGACAAAATACATTGGCGTACGGCCACCAAATCAGACTAAACTATCTGAGAATGTGATTAAACGATAATCTCATATTGCAAGCAACTCACAAGATGGCACTTTGAAATGAACATTCGAGTCGGCCGAACAAATGTTCAGCACTGCGGGAACAAATAAAAGCTACCCTCGACAAACAATGTAAGTAAGCAATCGGTACATACCACACGTTTGAAAGAGTTTAAGTCGTTCGCACACTACGGAACAACCAGGATAACCCCAGCACAAGGAAACTTTCAGCGTCGCTCAATGAACAGTTATTGACAAGCTCTGACAACTCTACTGACTCACAACACGCACTGATGAATTTTCAAAACGCTGCGTTTCTTGAATGCAAATTACCTGGGGGAGTTTGATGAGTCGCCGCTGGCTGTTAAAGTACACAAAGAACTTTAAGAAGCTTTGAAACTTAGCTGCAAGCAAACGCCTCGCCTGCAGTCTGAAGCAACAACGAAACTGTCAAAAGGTTATGATACAATTCTCCACAAGCACAGCGGGTTCTCTTTTGTCATGGAATCTACGGAATGCATTATACATGAATGCTAAATCATGTATGTTCTTGATATATTGTTCATGTACAACGAGATGTTTTTTTTACGGTGCGTAGAACAAGGTCGTCCTGTCATTTCGTTTTGAAGAGCAGGTACGACGGTTTAGAAAAAAAAAACGGCTGACCTTAAAACGACAGCTCTTGCTGCTGTTAGTTTGAAAACAGATTGAGGCAAAAATAACAATTTCTCACTTCATTTTATTTTAAACAAGTGGCACACATAGACGCGTGCACATATTAATATATGTATAAAAACAGAAAAAAGAATAAGTTAGAAGCTTATTTGTCATTTCTCCTATGAACAGTATCTGGAAAGTCCATGAAAAAAGTAATCGAACTTTCCATCAAAATATTAACCTCATCGACTTTTCCTACAAAGTCCTAATGCATTTGCTCCGCGGTTACTTAAAAAAATAAAGCGCGTTTTATTTACAACTAAGAACCAGTATTGGCTGAAGAAAAGGGAATTCATTAACGGAGTCACTCTATTTTCCTGATTCTTTTGTCCGGTACGAAAAAAATGAAGGCGCGAAATCAAGAAACGCAGCCGGTTCCTGCTCAGCCATATCACCGTTTTTCTTTCTTTATTAACCTCTTTAAAGCCTATTTTAAACTCGGACTCCCGATATCGAACCGACACAAGTTGCAAGAAAAATTACCGGGTGTCACATACGCTGCCTGACAGGGTCATTTTTAGTAAGTTTTTTTTTTCAAGTGCCAGAATGGTCGCGAAAGGTAGAGCCGGGTAGGATTCGAACGGATACTCGCAACGCCGCTTTCAAAGGAAAATCGATGAAAATAGTAATCCTTTGGACCTCAAAATAACTCTTCAGTTATTTATAGTACGCGCAGTATGGCTAGTTTATTGGCCGTATTCTGATTTGAAATTTGTATGCAACATTTTCAAGCAAGTTTCATGTTCTTTATGTGAAATGAATTTGTGAAACTGTTTGAATATTGCAAGCAACTATTTCAAACAAGACGCATTTGGTGTGCTATTGTGCTACTCACTGTCTCTACATCCCTATCGACTTACTATATATTATTTTCTACCGTCAAATTTAAACCGCACCATTTGAACTCTGTAAAACTAAAAATCGTATCCACACGATTCAATGAAACCGTTGAAATTTACAGAGTATTGCTGCGCTGATGGGTGTTTGGGACACAACTGAGAACTGAACACAAATGAAATGCATGAGACCGGCTGAGTTAGAGAGTCAGCCTGGTCAATGCTTGTGAATTCGAGTAATAGGTCAGTGAACGAACATGCTGAAATGTTCATATTTTCTTACGGGATATAAGTTGAAGTCACAAGTGACCAGTCACCAGTTGGCTTGATAAGTTGTAGTTGCTCCAGCGCTAGAACGACTACACACTTAAATAAAGTTTCTTTCCTTTCCTTCCCTTTTTGTATGCGAAGGTGGATCAAATTGGAATAACAGAGACGCTGCTAAGCCAGTAGCACGCCATCTTAACCTCGGCTACCGGCAAACCATACCAACCAAAAAATGACAGGCTGTGTCTTTTCTGTTCATGCACTAAGGAAACTCGTTGAGCTCAACGAATCTTGAACAAACATACATGTCCAATACAAGTGGGAAATGAAATTCTTGGTACTTTGCATACATGTCACAATGTGTCACAAGGTGTATCGTAAAGCTTAAGAATTAATACTTTATTAATTAATACTTTTTGGTTAGAGTTCTGGTTGAGGTCATGATTAGTGGGACACTTTGTAACGCCTACACAAATTAACGTGAATCTCATTACAGAGAAGGGTCAGATGCTCGAAACATCAGCTTTTCAATCACCCTACAGTGCCGTCAACTGCTACTTTTATCAACTGTCAAATTTTCGTTATTCTCACCGCTGACCGAAAGAAACATACTATCTGAGGAGGTGAAAGGGTCAGGCGTTGAGCTGGGCATGCGCAATCAAACAAGTGTCGATGGATTCGATCGTGTCGATGGAGCACCTGATCACTACTGATTCAATTAGTTTTTGAAATCATTTTGCTTTCGATGCCTGTATTGTTTAAAGTAAATTGCTTTAAAAAATAGGAAGGTCTTAGCTTTGACAAAAGGAACGCCCATCTTTAACCTGCTATGCATTTGTTGCAAGCAAAATTCACGACACTCAAGTTTGTATGGATAATCAACGTCACTTACGTAAATATCGAACTATCAACACAATATCTGAGTTAATTACTTATGAATGGCCTGATTTCCTTCACAGAATAATCATTCAATGATTTCGTGCGTGCAACTGCATGTACAATATGACGCCCAGTTCTCGCGATAAGTTTGCAAGAATCACCAAGTGATTCTTGCAATTTAACAGTCCGTTCGGCGTCGAATATCCGAGGAGATTCAATCTGTAACTGCGCGAGGGGAGCTGAAACCAAGACAGTACGAGGAAAACATAAGCCCGGAGTCTTTTGTTGAAACTCACCTTTACGCCGCTTTCAGACAGACCGTCCATTGTCTAATGCCACTGGGGTCGGTTTTCAACACAGTCGCCAAGTTCAATGCTGTTTCAGATGTTGTGAACTGCAAGAACCAAAAGAATATATGAGAGTTTTCTTACAAAATGTCATTACTAGTGTATCAGTAACCATTTAACAAGCACATACTATATCGTGCTCATACCCAAGTCAAAATGTTGTCCGAATATTTACATCTTACATGCAATTGCGAAACGTGTGAAATACATTACCACAATATCAAAGAAGTATTTTACTGATTCCCATATATGAAATGGATGAAAAGCTATTTCGTTGTTCGCCAATCTTCGTTTCTGAAATAAGAAAGGTAAGCAATCTCTGCGCGAGGGGCCATCGAAAAATACCCCTGAGGTCAGTGATATTATATTTA
>NC_090886.1:20118333-20128333 GCF_036669925.1 Montipora capricornis
AATCGGGCTACAAAAGAGTGATACGACACTGGAAGTGTGCTATCGACGCTTGGACGTCCTGCTAGATCGCTTGTTGTGTGAGTGTTGCACATACGAAAAGGATCAACGACTCCTCGAAGCTTTGGTGACTTGGGAATCCGATCGGAATTGCAATGAGTGTCGCTACCTCTTCCGATGGGCTGATGACCTCAAGATCCCTCTCCGACCCCCGTACGACACCGAAGAAGCTCCGATTCCACCGACAAAGAGGACACAACTTCTCTATAAAGTATGCCAAGTGATCGACCTAGAAGGACTTTTTTTGGGAGACCAGTTTCTTCCTAGGGCACTTGGTTGGTGCGATTGGACGGGTCAACATAGGAGATCGATTCATCACAAACCTTCCGTGCCTTGGCCGGATCTCTCGCCTAAAGATCGACGAATCGAACGGCTTATTACTGCACAACACACATCCACGGGCTCCCGTAATATCCACATAGTTTGTATCATCTGGCCTGTGAGTTAAAAACGGATGCCCAACACCTCTGCAAACAACACAAGACCGCTGAGCGGCCTCTAGTCGCTTACAAAGGGGGTTTGATCAAACGACCATGGTTGACCAGCTAGGGGATTCCCCACATCGATTTTGGAACCTTTGGGTTGCCCGAAATTCGACCAGTTACCGCGTCTCATTTCCTTTGGTTCCTGTGGTCATCATCAAGATCCGCTACATCACCACTGTGCCCAAGTGGAATGTTATCATTTCGTGCAATGAATGCGTGGATGATCCAATAATCACGATATACCCGCTACGTAAATCACGAACGGACCCAACGATTTCTAGCAGCTCAAAAGCCCAGGACCTCTCTACGACCGATGTTCACCCAACCAGACTTTAGATACTTTCGAACGCATGTAAAGCACTCGTTGAATTTCTGATTAAACTTTGCGTTATTTGACATTCATGTGTGATTTTTTTATTACTGACTTATATGTGTCTTTTTTTTTTAATGTAGGACTCAATTTTTTTTGTCTGCTTGAAAACATGGACCCTCAAAGTCCTCTGAATCTAGGGTAGATAGGGGTTCTAAAACGTGGCGTTTTCAGAGAGTCCTGCTCCACGGGCAGTCCCTCCTCGGAAAGTGCGGTTGAAAACGAGGCGGGATTATCGGTATAAAATAGTGCACTCGTGCATTCCAGTCCAAGAAACCCAAATTTTAAGATGGAAAGCTTGTGGGATGTGCTTCTACCCGAGCTGCATGAGCTTATTTTAAAGAAGCAGGCACGGCTGGAGCACCGGGATAAGATGGTCAAGGAGATTGGTGAGTTTTCCTACGACTCACTCCCGATATGAATGTGGCCCTGTGACTATTAAAATACGATCATGTTGTTGTTTGATTGCAGAAAGCCTAGCCATCTGTCCACCCTCCGTTTCGCTGTCCACCAGACCACCAACCCACCCTGTAGATGCAATCGAGACTGGTTCAGATGCTCGAGATGTGGGCAATTTCACCGTGTGGGGAATCGCCGCCACTATTACTAGTCCGACCTTCGTTGCTGCTCTGGCTGCAGGCAGTTTTTTTGTTCACGGCATGCCTCAATGGAGGTACATTGTAAATAGTTTTAACCAATTTTTCGGTGTAAATAGTTGCACATAGACGTTTTTAACTCGTAAACATTTTTAGAAATCTTGTAAATATATGTGACGAAAAGAAAGATCACAACTTATGCTTATGTTTAGCTTGAATAATCTTTTTTTCTTTTTCCGTTCTGTTTTTTCTTCCCGGGGAGATTGCGGATGACCTTCACTATTGTATTTGGCTAAAAAAGAATCCTAGCTGACTTTTTTCAGAACTTTTTAAACCCATCTTTCTGAACTTTTAGGTCCCCATGGTGACATTTTCATTCATAAGAGCTTTAATTTGATGATCTAGCGCGATGCTCAATGCGAAAAATAAGGGGACGAAGTGGCATTTAACACAACACGTGCTCACAAAAAAACAACCCGTATCATAGGCAGCCCAAGCTCGCGTCACTACAGACAGCCGTTGAGAATTGAAACGCGTTATAAGACTTTGTATGGGAAATCAAATACCGTCGATTATAAAGCCTAAAAAATGCTCAAGTTAACTTTCATTCAATAAAGTGAATAAAAATGACTCACCTCTGGTGTATTCTTGTACCTTTTGGAGCTTATTACACCGTTTCGGGAATTCTGTGTTTTCAGTGACTTCGTCTTAGAACATTGAAAACACTGAAAACACAGAATTCCCGAAACGGTGTAATAAGCTCCAAAAGGTACAAGAATACACCAGAGGTGAGTCATTTTTATTCACTTTATTGAATGAAAGTTAAATTGAGCATTTTTTAGGCTTTATAATCGACGGTATTTGATTTCCCATACAAAGTCTTATAACGCGTTTAAATTCTCAACGGCTGTCTGTAGTGACGCGAGCTTGGGCTGCCTATGCCCGTATACAAATATTTATGTTCATCATGAACCTCCATTTCTCGATTTTATGTTCCAAGGGCTGTTTTAAAATGGCTTGAAATGGTTTTCCTGGTATGTTTCCCATCCTTTTTGCCATAAAAAAAAACAACATTTCCAACAGTCCGTAAAACACCGTTTTTTTGTTTGAAAAAACAAACCACATGAAACTCTTAACCTTGACCTTGTGAGGGGCCCATACTCAAGATTCGTAGATGAACCCATCAAATTTGTTGGACCATTTTTTCTTGGCGGGCGTGGCAACGTTGCATTTGGCAACCCCCGTTTTCTGCTGGTAAAGAAAGAAAGCTCTCTTTCGTTTTAATCGTTCCTCTAAGATATTTCTTTTCGAGAGTCTCTGTTTTTTTTTTTCCAACATGACCGCTAGTAAAAAGCAACAAAAGAAGCAAAAACTTCTTGAACGTGTTCGTGCATGGAAGCAGGCCAACCGCGATAAATTTCTAGCTCAAAAGAAACGATACCGCGAAGGACATCGAGCAGAGATCCAAGAGTCAAAGAAACTCTCTTCAGCCGGACATCGACCCTAAATCAATGAGTACCGTCGCCGATATCTTAAGGCGAAAAAATGTGTTCACGAACTTCAGGCACAACATCATCTTCTGGTGGCAAGTGGAAGCTTGTCGGTGTCCGAAACCGCTGAGGATCTCTTGACCGAAGCTCGCGCTCGTCTAGCGAACCGAGAAGGCTCAAGTTCTAGTTCAGGCCCCAGTTGTTCAAAAGGTGGATAACGCTATCCACCAGATAAATCACTATCCATTGGATAGCGCAATTGGTTTCGCTACGACTTATCCACTGGATAGTGATTTATCCGGCGGATAGCGCTATCCATTGTTTGAACAACTGGGGCCAGATGAGTTTTTTTCTGTTATGAACTCGTTGTTTTTTTTCTTTTTCTCTCATTAAATGATTTTATCTTTTTTTTTTTCATTCACGTTGTCATTGTTATCTCTTTATTTACAGCGGGAACCGGGTGTGTGCTTGTGCTTCTTGCACTAAAGCTAGCCGAGTTACTGTTCAAAAACAACGCGACAACAACAACAACAAAAGCAAGCGAAGGATCGGGAGGCAAACCGGGAGCGAATTCGGGAGCGATACAGAGCCTATTACCAGGCGAACAAAACTCGATACAGAAACTATTACCAGGTGAACAAAACAAAGATCCTCGAAAGGCAAAGACGGTACCAGACGAGCCACCTCCAACAAATTCGTGAGCGTAGACGACACCATCGCCAAACCCACCGCGAACGAATTCGTGAATAAAACCGACCATATTACTATACATGTCGGAGACGTGAGCTGGGTTCGTGTTTGCCCGAAGGCTTGGCGACCGATGCCCGTCCGTCCAATACCATTGATGCGACCTGTGGCGGCTGGATCGTACGTAAATACGGGCTCCAGCTTCCTACGCCTCCCTACCTGAGAGAAGGCTTAGCACGTCTGGGGCGCCTGGTTCCTCCCGCATCCCCGTGTATGTCGTCGGATCTATCCGTCGGATCTATCCGACCTGCTAGACGAGCAATTGCTTTGTACCTCTCCCGCAGGGTCATCGTACATTGCTTCCGACGGTAGCGGATCTAAATGACCTGGTACCACCCCGCCCCGAAACTGCACGACGATCCACGCGTCTCGCACAACGGCGGCCACCACCACCAGTACCGCCAGAGGAGGATGAGGAACCCGTTGTTGATGCCGCACGAATAGTATTGCAGCGCAAGCGGACGAATCGTACTCGTTCTCAGTCGCGAGCGGATACAGACCGTGAACAGGGTCAAGTGGCGTGGGAGCGTGAACAGCGCATCCAAAATGCTATTCGAGAGGTGGTGGTTCGTCCGGGTCCGTATTTGGATCTGGCTCGCGCGGCCGCGCAATTTGAATGTGAAGACCGTGTTGGATTTTGTGCGGCTGCTGAGTTCTTTGCAGACACATCCTGTTTTGAGGACATGTTCTTCGGGGACTCCTCGAGTTTTAATCTGTAAAGTTACGGGGTGTACGTGCGGGGCACCAAGAAAGAAAAAAACTGAATATTGACACTACGGAACTGAGGTAACTTAGCCTTCTCGCAGGCTAGAGGTGACTTTAAGGAGACTCAACTCGGATGTGACCGGTGGGATGATTGTGTTCTAGATCCTCTCATTGGCCGGCAACATCCAAATCAGCCTTTATCATACTAAACAAGGGTGCGTGTGCGGGGCACCGTCTTGTACATAGTGTGACATTTTTGCGTTTTTTCTTCTTCTTGTACAAATAGTACCGTTGTTGTTTTTCTTGTACATTAAAACCTGTTGGATTTCATTTTTTCCTCCTGTATTTTTCTGACCGCGAGGGGCCTGGGACTCTGTGACGTCATCTCTCTCTCTACCCATGTGACTTCATTGTTTGAATTTTGAAGTTACCGCCTAACGTACGTTTGCATTTCCCGCCCAAATTTGAATTTCCAACATGATTACGCATGATTATGTTTCCTGAGGGTTCGTAGCAAGGGAGGTGTCACGTGTCTTTGACGTCATCATTTGAAAATTGAATTTCCAACCAAACGCTAACCTAACGTAGGTTTGAATTTCCCACCCAAATTTGAATTTCCCGCAAAAATTTGAATCTCCCAATCAGAACGCTCCAATTCCAACCGTCAAAAGTGCCCCCAACGAGCCCACACCACTTCTTATGGGCCTCACATTTATTTGGTTTATTACTGTAACTGGCCTTGTTAGAATAGTACCATTTTCTCTCTCCCTGAAAACGCCTCCCACGCAGACGTCCTTAGGGTTTCGTCACGTGACGAAACCCTAAGTACGTCTGCGTGGGAGGCTACCACTTAGACGAAGCACTCGAGCATCATGTATGCTCCCTGGCCACCCAGTACTGACATCCATGAATAGCATTCGAGAATCAGTCACAGCCTGATTCACAATTGAATATTTTGTTTTCTATTAAAGTAATCGGCTGGGTTTAAAAGTGGCGCTTTTATTTCCACATGCGTGCCATCAATTGCACCTAGGACCATGTGCGGAAAATCCAGCTTCTCTTCGAAATTGCTTATACTCTCTTTGATGTCATCTTCATGAACTGGTAAAGACATGAAATCGTTCTTCCTCCGGTTTATTGCTTCACTAAAACTGTAGCATATTTTAATTGCAGAGGACTTTCCAATGCCGAACGTTATCGCAGTAGATCGATACGAATTTCCTGACCCTAATCTCCACAGAGCTATGGCTACTCGCTTCTGTACGGAAATCGCCTGTAGAAAACGTTTATTTTGGCGTTGAATCCCACAAATATAATGAAATATTTCTCTAGAAACTCTAAAATATCTTTTCCAAAGACTGTTAAGAGCTCTGTTGTTGAGCATTTCCTCTAGCCAATGTTGTGGCCGACGGTAAACCCAAACGGGATGAATCCTTCCTACTCTTCGAGCTCTCAGCATTCGCGCCAGGAAAAAACCCTTCGTCGATGTGCAAAGAAAAGGCCTCAAGACCATATGACGATTCAGGTCGATCCTTCTTGTGACAAGTATTAAAATGATAATAAAAAACAATCCGGCAAGAACACGATGATCGTGTAAAAAGCAGACTGCAGACTGCAGACCCGGGGTAAAATGCAGACTGCTGAGATTATACTCGTAATTGTTGAAAAAGCCCAAACCCCTTAGAAATGTTAACCTTAGGCCTAATTAGGTCTAAAACAATATTTGGGCTTAACTGTTAGCATTTATTCAACAGTTAAATTATAACCTCAGTCTGCATTTTACCCCCGGTCTGCAGTCTGGAGTCTGCAGTCTGCGTTTTACACTGACCGTCTTGCTATTGCTTTTGCCGCGAAATTGCAAGTTAATACTTGACAAGTTGACTACTCAACGTGAAACCGTTGTTACATTGTCGTTAACCTTAGTGGTCAAACGCTAGACTTGCCACAAGTCGACCTCACGAGAATCCCAGGAGAAAATGTCTTTTGGGAGAGAAACATAATTTTTCGTAGGCGAAGTAGATGCGCGAGCGACGAAGTCGCGAGAGGTCGACTTGTCTCGCTTGCAAGGTTTTCATTTGCGTTTCGCGCCAAAAAATTAAATGACGTCATTTGCAATTTGGTGGGTCACAGTCCCGCACTGGAATGGCGGAGTGTTGCGAGTCAACTCCGACTAAAATAATCGAACGCGTTCTATCTACTATACATGGGACGGCCCATGAGACGAAGGACTTTTGAAAGTCTAGTCAAACGCAAGTGGGACCACATAGGGCCGACTGTGCGAGAAAGATTAGGCCTGGGGTCCAGTCTCGGAACCAAACCAATGTTCATCTTCTTTATACAAGATGGCGTCTACGAGTGCCTGGGAAAGTGTCTTGGTTTTCTGTGTAGGTTTATACATCTTTATCACCTAACTGGACAGCGTCATCAAGCAAAGATAAAATGGCGAGACACAGAAATTACAGGAACTATGCTTACGAAGATGGTACAGAAATTACTGTTTTAATTCTTTGAAATGAAACTTAACTTACAAGTGGACTTAAACTTAAGCTTTTGTATGAAAATTATTTCTTTATCGAGGTGTACTGCAAGTAATATGTTCTCAGTCAAATTTAAATTGTTAAACTTTGTTTTTGACATGCTCTCGACCTTGAAAGTCTTATTCAAATGGTGAGCAGTTTTTTTTAAAGTTAAGCAAGTCGATATGCATTATGTTAAAAGGACGTTTATGAGATGGAGTTGTTTCTTTTGAATGAGTTAAGAACAACGTCGAATATCAAAGTTGTATGTTTTGTTTTCAGACATGTCTGATGATGTATATGGCCATTCAGTTGAAGATTATGACGTCTCTGTGTCTCCATCAACAGGTAAGGGTTTGTACTTGGACATTGTTTTGGTTCTCATCATATGTTTAACAACATCTTCAGATGAACATTTTTTTACCGGCATGTCCAAATTAGCTATACAAGAAGCAAGGCTTATAAAATTTAACTCGCATAGATGTGATTTGTAAGGTGTATTAAGTTTCAAGTTACTTGTACATGTATGCAAGTGATGTCACTTGAAATGGAGTATGATACTTTTGGTTCCTCCAGCCTTGCTTACCAAATTGGAGTACATGTTGACCATTACTTAGACGGTCTCTGACAGGTGCAGTTGTGATTTTTTATCTTGCCTTGACTCATTGACTCCTAGGAGTGAGACTTTATAGATTTGAACAGACTTAACTGATTAGAGTGTAATGTGAAGTGCTAGTTTTACAGTATACCCCATATGAACCATGTGAGCATTAGGCCTACTAATGGAAATGGGCCCACACAAGGACAGAGAAAAACTCTGACCAGGGTGGGAATTGAACCCACAACCTTCGGGTTAGATCACTGCTGCTCTACCAACTGAGCTGCAAGGTCAGACTGGAGCAGGCCGTGGGAACTGAAGATGTTAAAGTCACAGCAATGAACATGTACAAGTACAAGGAAGGATTACGTTTTTGCTAATGCTGGCCGTGTAGCACTTATATTTTAACAGACTTAACTGATTAGAGTGTAATGTGAAGTGCTAGTTTTACAGTATACCCCATATGAACCATGTGAGCATTAGGCCTACTAATGGAAATGGGCCCACACAAGGACAGAGAAAAACTCTGACCAGGGTGGGAATTGAACCCACAACCTTCGGGTTAGATCACTGCTGCTCTACCAACTGAGCTGCAAGGTCAGACTGGAGCAGGCCGTGGGAACTGAAGATGTTAAAGTCACAGCAATGAACATGTACAAGTACAAGGAAGGATTACGTTTTTGCTAATGCTGGCCGTGTAGCACTTATATTTTAACAGACTTAATGGGTTTAACAAGAATGGCAATAATAATAGGAATTCACTGTGACATCACTATTGCACGAGTGATTTGACTATAAATTATAGTGGTCCTAAATGAAATTTTATAGTATCTAGCTTTCATGCCTTTCCCTTTTACAAGTGTATGTGATGATCATAATTGAAGTTGTAGATGATTTCCCTGATTCCTCTGATTCAGTTTTTAGGGCTTCTTTTAGTTTTGAAACTCATGGAAATGCTGGCTAAGCAGCCTGTAATGAAACCAACAATAGACTTATAGTATTAAATACTCATAAATTATAATTTGACTGTGTCTTTCTTTGTCTCTTTTAGCTGAACAGTTTATGTTCAGACGCAGTAATAGCCGAGACCCAAATCTATCTGCATACATGGCTGACAGGTTTGGTCGAGTAGATGAGGAGGATGAAGAAGAAGAGGAGGAAGAAGAAGAAGACCCTCTAACTAATTCCCAGGACTATAGGAGGCCTCAGTTAGATCCTATCAGTGAAGGTAATGCCTAGTCACAAAAATGTCTATGCTGTGGTTTAAATTTCCTGGTTTTATTTATTATTTACATTTTATGGACCAGATTAATTAATTTGCCAAGTTTTCCTCTTGCCCATCGAAATGATTATTTTCTAACTTTTTGTTTGTTTCTTCTTCAACTCCAGAGTATAGTAAAACAATCTTTGGAGAGAAATTAAGATGTCACAAGTTACACCCCCCCAACCTTCCCACCACTTATTGGTATAGCTTAACCCTTTGACATCCAAACCGGCCGAAACCGGCCAGACTTAGTATTTTACTCTGTCTAACGCCAGACAATTTTACTCGTCAGTGGGGAACCCGTGGGAGTGAATGGGTTAATCACTCACTGAAAAACTATGTTCCCATTAAGGTGCAAGGTTAAGGTGGCTCAAACCAGTTTTCAACACTTTCAAGATACCTTGTTATTACAAGGATTGACACTACAGCATCTATTCATGTAACAGCAATGTTATGGTACCACGTGAAACATCAATTATTGCTGAAAGAGATGCAGTCATTTGTGAAGTAACAAGTTATCATCGCAACAGGAAAGCCTTGCAAGAACACCCTATATTTTGACTTTAGCTGCTCCTGTCTGAAAAACGGACTCGGTGACCCCAATTTTTCATTGCACAATAGTGATCAGCAGGCCAAGATGAAACTCTCTGCAAAATTTAAAAAAATTCTGTGCAGCGGATTCAGAACTACCTTAAGTTTTCAATTATTTAAGTTGGCTTGAAATCCGCTCTACAGAATTTTTTTAAACTTTGATAATGAGCAGCCAAAACATGTGGTGTTTTTGCAGGGCTTTCCTGTTGCCACGGTAACCTTTTACGTCACAAAACTGACCAAATCTTTTCCAGCAATAATTGGTTTTTGACAAGGTACCATAACATTGCTGTTAAGTGTTAAGTTGTTGTACATGATGATGCAGTTAAACTAATTGACTTCATGGCAGAATCATAGTGGAATGCCATATTATTATTATTATTATTATTATTACAAGCATAATACATGTACCAGCCTATTGCAGTACCAACATGTGCCCAATGTGTGCCTATTCTTTTAACATTTCAGCTAAGCTGTCATCTTGTCTGGATCAGCTGCAGTCCATTTTGGGGGAGAATTTACATGAACCTACTGCTGTTTCAGCTGTTATCCAGTGTAATTATGATGTGGAACGCGCTTTG
>NC_090886.1:20143333-20145833 GCF_036669925.1 Montipora capricornis
TCATTAAATGATGCAAAGTGACAGATTATATTAAAAGTAAATATAAGCTGTCACTTGCATCATTTGAATTGTAAACAAAGTTTGTTTACTTTTCAAAGAAACACAAATTTTTGACAAATGAATACAAGATCTATGCAAAAAGAACTCTTTAAAATTTGTTGTAAATATAACACAGGGAGAGGTAGAAAAATGGCATCAATACCAAAGCCAGTAGGACTAACCAAACCTCTATGCTGGCCCAGATTCAAGCTGCCTGACTCACTTGACACAATATATTATTATTGTCATAATGAATTGTTTCCTGTTTTTTTTTTTTTTTTTCAGTTCTCCTGAAGGACCAATGGAAGTAGAAACAGAAATGAGACCAGCAGATACAGGCAAAGCTAAAGTAGCTGGGAAAAGCAAAGAACAGGTTTACTTAGCCTCATAGCTTTGATTTGCCTTACCCTTCATCAGTTTTTCTGTGGTTTCTTGTATGACTAATTTGTGTTGTATCTGTATTAAGGCACTTGCTGAAGCTCTTGAAAACTATCACAAACTCCGCAAAGGAAAAACGCTTCTGAATTTGGTCGTAATTGGTTAGTTGGCTATTGTCATTCATGTACATTTAGTATTTGGAGTGTTAGCTTTTGGGAAGATTTCTTAAATGCAGATAAAATATATTTTGAGATTTTGGAATCATACACTGTAAAATTATATGTTGTCATTATAGTAAGTGTGATTTAATTCATTTTCTTAATATTTACAATGTAATATTCCAAGCAAAATAATATTGGTGAATTCTTCAATTTCTGCATAAAATTCTTTCAATGTTTAGAACAAAATGTATTGTACATTCAAAGAAAATTAATTTTCACAAATTTACACAGAAAAAAAGAGAAACACTTTTCTCTAATGTTAGTCTAATATTTCTGAAAAGGAATTTCCAGTTTGGTTGGCATGATTTTTGGTCATGCATTCTACTTTTTCTTGTTCATTGTTTCACACAAGCAGCTGAGGTGTGTCGTATGTAGCTGACTCATCAATACATGCCTTTGGGGCCTCACTATAGACTATGAGACACGTTATTTTAGAAAATGAACCAGAGATTAAATCTATGGGTAGGACTCGTCTAGTATTATTACATTGTACAAATTTTGGACTGAGCTTTCAGGCCCTGTTTATATGGTCTCAGGTACCCAAGACAACCGTTTCCCCGAGTTACCCTGGGTGAGATATTTTCCTCTCATTTGTGAAAAAGTTCTATCAACCATTTACATGAGGTGGGCGAGACAACTCGGGAGGCAAGTTGTCTTGCCTCGGCAGGTAGGGTAGGCCTGGCAGAGGAGACAACTTTTTCGCATGTAAACAGTTTGGCTTAACTCCTGAGACAAGACAGCAAAATCATAAATGCGCATGCATGCATAAAATAAAAATCAAAGAAGTAACAATTTGGGGACTTAACATGTTGCTAGCGTTTGCTTTCGAATGAAAAGTTTTCCCCGCTGAAATTCTCACCACAGTTAACAGAAACTCTCAATTGAAAAACAGCCCTTTATTTAAACTACACATTATTGCTTCTTTAAGATTGTCAGCCCATTTTCTAAATGTGAAAATGCAAATATACTAAATAAAATGAACTAGAAAGAAAGAAAGGCAAATGATGATACATATTTTTTTAAGATGCATCTTAAAGTATATGCATAATTAAGTAGGGTCAAACTTGTCTCGGTCACGCAATTCTCATAAAAACGCTCGGTAAAGTTGTCTCAGGAAAGAGGGCTGTCTCGGGCAACCAAAACCATATAAACATGCTGGAAGTGTCCATGACCTTTTTTTTTTTCTTTCATTTGAAATCTACACATGACCCAGACAGCATTTGCAAATTTTTAAAATAGTAATTAATTTTTCTCTAGTAATTTTTTTCTTACATTTTATTAAAATGCCCATGTTTTTGTCACATACTCCTAACACCCCTTTAATGATAAAAAAAATCAGGATCAAATTTGTGCCCTGGATTTAGAACAAAATCATCTATATTATTATTTTCTTCATGTTACAAATGACCTAAATCCATGTCACTATAGTCCAGGCACATACATCGTGAAATGATGCTCGAATTTTCTAGCAAAATTTCGTCGAAAGTTTGCAGGGACAAAGAACGAAATGCGCACATTTCGCTCTCATTACTTTTGCACAATACTGTATAAGAACCAAGTGATGTCTAAGGCAAATACCACCAGTGTACCCACTGGCAGCAAAATGGAAAGTTTGAAACTATCAATCACATTCACTCACACTTATGTTAATTTTCAGAGCTCTGTTGTTCAATTTTCAGGTCATGTTGATGCTGGCAAGAGCACGCTTATGGGCCATCTTCTATACTCTCTTGGTGATATCACCAAAAGATCAATGCATAAATATCCTTTTGAAAAAATAACAAATTTTGGAAAGGCAATAATTATTGGAATTTGTGATTGGTAGGTTGGTTTATTCAACCCATTGCATATTGATACATGTA
>NC_090886.1:20150833-20208333 GCF_036669925.1 Montipora capricornis
TCCTTTGTGAAATCATCTCTATGGCATGGTTATAATATTATTATTGTCATTACCATTATCATTACTAGTCCAGTTACAGAGCATTTTCACTGATGAAACAAAATAAGCTATTTGCATAAAAATTCAGTTCCCAGAGGATTGGTGTGGAACACCAACATGGCTGCTGTGATGTCATGTGAAAACACTCTGTTAGTATCAGTATTATAAGACCAACTAGTTTAATTACATTCCTTGTTTTGAACCTGCTAATTAATTGCTAATGTGGCTACTTCAAAATTAACAATATTATTTATTGACAGCTTTTTATTTATATTATTATTTTACTTGTGATCATTTCTCTTTTTTAGGCTGATGTTGCCATCCTGGTTGTTGGTTCCAGCACTGGTGAATTTGAATCTGGGTTTGAAGCTGGTGGTCAGACTAGAGAACATGCCCTTCTTGTCAGGTCACTTGGTGTAACACAGTTGATTGTAGCTGTCAACAAACTTGATAATGTGAGTGGTTTCAACATCAGTATGAAATTAAAGTTGTACGGTTAATCAGGTACAACGCCATGGCTTTATATTGCAAGCTTGTTGACCAACATAATAATAATAATAATAATAATAATAATAATAATAATCATCATCATAATAATAATAATAATAACAAACTTTATTGAGCACTCTTTCATACAAACTTGAATCTTACATGTATCTGGTAAAAATAAGTAATAATAATAATAATAATAATAATAATAATAATAAATTTAATAATAATAATAATAATAATGTTAATAATAATAATAATAATAATAATACCAACTTTATCACAAACACAATGAAGAAATGGTCCATCACAATAGAGGTTAAGATCAATGAAAAGAAAGAAAGGATTGGCCCAATACAACTAAAACAAGGAATTCTACAAGGAGACTCTTTCTGCGTACAATTGTTTACACACAGTCTGAACCCAGTCGCCTGGTGGTTACGTAGCATAGAAGGGTATAAGTACTCGTACAACAAGCAAGAAAAGCTGACGCACTTGCTCTACGTGGATGGCCTAAAGACTTACCACAAGTCAGCACAGAAGGCACTACTAATAACCAAGACAACAAAGAGTATGTTTGAGGACATTGGACTTTTCTGGGGATTGGACAAGTGCGCAACAATTAACATAGTACGTGGTAAATTACAGACAAATGAAGAAAATGTCTCAATATCTGACACTGAGGAGCTCAAAGTACTAGACACTGACGACCATTATAAATTCCTAGGTAAATATGAAAACTCGGTCCAACTAGAGCAACAAGTCTGTAATGAAGCAACTAGTTAATATCTCTGTTATTTGGTCAAGCAATATCTCTATACCAAGAAAAGTACTTGCTACGAAAACCTTTGCTTTACCCACACTACAGTACCACATGTGGACAACCGATTGGACAGTAATCCAACTGAAAGACATAGAGATTCTCAGAAAGGAGGGAGGAATGCACCACCACGAATCCATCAAACTACTCTACCTACCAGAAGAACTATAGGGGGAAGTGGCATGAAAAGCATAGAAGACACGTACAAGTTGACAATAATCAAAATGGCTAATTGCCTTAACAACAACGATGACAAGAGAATTAAGTATGCAAGAACACTTGAGATGAATAGAATCACTCAAGGAAGAAGGTCAATATTAAAACAAGCAACCAAATACGCAGCAGAATACAACATTATGATGATACAGGCACTACAGTATCTGCAAGTAAAGACCCAACAGCTGCTACCGAGACCAAGACGATTACAACACCCTCGCCTACAGCGCTAAAAGAGCTACTGAGATCAAAGATCTCAGAAAAATACACCAAAGAAGCAGAAGAACACAAATGGCTTGGAGCTTACAACAACAAACAACGGCAAGACAAACAACTGTCTCCCACGGCAGCCAACCAAATCCTGAAAAATGGAAAAATATACCTGATATTGTCTACAGCGTAAACAAGACCATACGACAACAACTAATATCAACAAAGACATATCAGCAAAGCAAAGCATAGATGACCATCACAGACACCAATTGTAGAATGTGCCACGCGGCTACACGCGTGCTAAGTGCGTGCTCAAACATTGCCCAGACACTACACAACCAGGCACGACAGGATGCTAAGGCCGATATACCTCTGCTTACTGGATAAGTACAATTTCCAGGAAAGTGATCATGGAAAGCCATGGTACCAACAGAGCCTACCGCACGCAGTGCTTGAAAATGAGAAGGCAAAGATATATTGGAATGTGCCCTTTATCCTTGAGAAGCCACCGGAAAATGGAGCTAATAAGCCTGACGTGATTGTACATGATAAAGAAACCAATATCTGGACTCTATTTGAAGGCACAGTCTGCTAAGTAGACAAAATTGCGGAACGATTCAAAGAAAAACAAAATACACACAGAGTAAAAAAGTACAAGCGTATATCAAATCAATATTGTTTTCGACTTTCTTGGAGGACACTATGAACAAATGACACTGACAAGGAACTGAGTTACCTCATCGAACGCCGCCAGAAATGGATTTTGAGCCAGAATGTAAATATCGTTAAGACGTTTTACGAATTTATTTATGTGGGAAAAGGAATGTAAATTGATGTAATTAACTAGCTAAGATTTAAAATCCGCTGGTTGATGTAATAATAATGATATGCACAAAAGTAAATAGAATCTGCAGCTCAATTTAGCTCACAAGCTAAAATCAATTAAGTCTGTTTGAAAAATAGAATATTATTTTTCAGCTTTTCTGTTTATTGTTTATTTTGACTTTGAAGCTTCATCTCTCAATTTAACACTTTAAGTGTGAAACCTGCAAATGGGCCTGATGATGGTACCAAATATTCCTAACCCTACATTTAATTTATTTTAGTATGCATGTGAAGGAAGCTTGCAAATTTGTGCAATTACTTAACTTGGTACAGTATGGTATTGTGCCATAAATCCTTGCCCTCGGTGTTGTGAACTGTGGTAAAAGAGAGCTTTTTTTTATTTCAAGGTTGACTGGTCAGAAGCTAGGTACAACCACGTTGTTGGAAAGTTGAAACATTTTCTGAAACAAGCAGGATTTAAGGTATGTCGATTATTCACTCTTGTTGTCAAAATAATACATTTAAGTTGCTAGACTGGACTTTGCAAAACATTTTTTAACTGCCTCTTTCTTCTTTCCCGTATCTCCATTCCCACCCCACCTCTTACTCCCCTGAAAAAATAAAAAAAGATAATATTCACTGGAAAAATCTTCTCCTGTTTTGGCTTCACCTGGAAAAAGAAGCAGCTCTTATAAGCTGGCTATGACTTAATGTGGTGGCATTTTGTATTATTTGGCCACTGTTTTCAGTTTGGGTTGCAAGCTAGTCACATTGTATCTTACAAGGCTTGCTTCATCCCCATTTGATATACGATCCTAGTGCTAGGACGGTCATAGCTTTAAGAGTGATTTCGGTTACTCGTCAAAAGAAATGTCTTTATTGCTTTGATCTCGCATTACTGTGCTCGGTGTTTGGCCGCGAAAAGCTCTTCCCTCAACCAATCAGAGGAACACTATGTTGGTTTTGATTTAAAAGCCTTAAGCATAAACTTGTTACCCAATCTGTCTGAGTCGCGCCCAAATACCGGAGTGGAAAATCAATGTTCTCGTTAAGTTCTGATTTACTGCCATTCGGCTTTGTCTTTGGCAGATTGTTGAAATTAATATTGTCCACCTTTTCTCTCATAATATAATCTACTCTGTTTGTCGTCTTATACTGATAAGATAATCCACAAATGTGTATCAGAAGTTCGCATAGTTTATTCTTAAGGTGCCTCAGTTGTTAGAAGTATTCTTCACTGCTTTGGTCAAAACGTCGTTCAAATGTAACCATGCCTTCTGGTATTATTCTTTATCGAGCTTCCATTGATTGTCTTAACTAGGACCATTTTTGATTGTTAAATATTTGTTATTTAGGGAAGAAATAAAGGAAGTGGACTAAACATAAATTCAATGTACTCGGGGATACTCGGAAAAAATCCGAGTGTTCCTTTGCAGGAGTGGCACCAGCGACCTTCCGATGAGCATCCGAACTGTGAAGGTCGTAGCTTCCACTCCGACAAAGGAGCGCTCGATTTTTTTCGAGCATGCCCGTGTCACCATCGAAAAAATTCATGTTTCTTTCGTTTTATTGTCCAACGCCCCGATGTCGCGCTGCATCCTAATTTACCTTTCGTGTTCTTTTAAAGGCCTTTAATTGCTTTTTCTTCTACAGGACTCCGATGTTGTGTACGTTCCTTGTAGTGGACTTAGTGGTGAAAATCTCGTTGCACCCTGTGCTGAGCCTCTCCTCAAACAGTGGTATAATGGGCCAACCTTATTAAACACAATAGGTAACACATGAGGACAAGTTTGACGTTACTTTAAAAAAAAAGACGCATACAGTGAATACCCAACAGCGCCAAAAACCACTAATTCACTTGCACTCTTGCTCGTACAAATGTATTCTGTTGAGTCAGTGAGGAATGTCGTCTTCCCGCACGTTCCTGGAATGCGCATCCCAAAAGTGTAGCAAAAAACCGATTCCCCATTCCTTCTGAAACGTTCCTTACTATTTGATTTTTTTGAAACCAGAATTCCCACTTATCTCTCCTCGTTTTTTTTTCAAAATTTTAGCAGTAAAGACGACAATGTTCGGCTGTATTTTATAACGGCAAGCGTGCTACTTTCTTTCTTTGCATGACGTAGTGGATTCGTGTTTTGACACAGTTTTATTTTAATTGCAGACAATTTTAAACCTCCAAAGCGTGAACTTGAGAAACCGTTTAGATTCTGTGTTTCCGATGTTTACAAAGGTAATTTTCAATAAAATGGGGTAGGCAATTTATTGAAAGTTACGGGGGAGGAGGAGGTAGCAATTCCTCCCTATACAGTGCCAGCGCACACTATTGAAATCGGTACAGACAAGGGCTCATGACTAGGGTCGTGCAACAGGTACCTCACTTTGCTTGAGCACTTCTCGTGCCTGTTTTTAGATCAATGACGTCATTGTTTTCGTATTTAATTCAATGTAAAGTAACGGAGACATTGAGTGTTGATTGGCGGAAAAGCTGTCCCAAATATGGACGATCTAAGAAAACGATAAGTCCAAGGAAAGAAATAAGAGTTGTAAGCTCCTGGTAATGAGGAACTTGGATGAGTCACGATCATGGTCTCTGTGCACTTACCAGGGTATATAATTTGAAGCCAGTCTTTTCAAATTAGCAGGAGTCCTGGCATGTTTCAGAGAGGATACGGTTGGAAGACTGTTGTGGATACGAAATCTGAGACGTTTGGTTAAGACCTGCCGATTGCGCGTTTTATTTCATGGGGACTGCAATAACTTAAGGCCAACTGCTGTTAGCGCTTTGTTTTTTACTTGCCGGGCGCTAAAACTGGACCCTTTTTTTTTTACGATGCCAAGAGCTCCTATACACTTTTCCTATTGTTGAACCTTACTCCGTAATCTTTCCTTTGTAGAACTTGGATTTTTTCCAATAGGGAGGGAATCGCAGGGAAGTAAGGTCAACGTCACAATCTAGTGAAAATCTAACGTGCGATTCTTAACCCAGTTATTTTTACATAAAAGTTTGTTTCCGAACATTTCCGGATGGGCATTTGGCACGCTTGATCTAAAAGAAAATAGGACAAAAGTGGAGTGGGGGCCTATGGTCCCCCAGGGCTCTCCCTCTCCGCGCAACTTTCTTTAATTACTTATCTCTATTTCAGCTTTGTTGACTCTGTTTATGTGTGTTCGTTTTTAGGCATGGGTACCGGAATAAATGTAATTGGAAAATTAGAGGCCGGTAAGCTTCATAGCGGCGACAAGGTTGTGGTGATGCCGGCCGGATGCCAGGGACTGGTGAAAGGTGAGTGAAGAACCTCTTGCATGTAGGAGCAAGGAAGAGCGCTTTCATTCCACCCATGCATTTCGTGGGTGCATTTCCGTAGTCCGCGTCATTTGTGAATTGAGTTTGTTGGCTCTCTACTCTGCTTCGAAGACGGTTTTTCTCCGGATGCTACGGTACTCCCCTTCAATTGATTTGACTCGTAAAGTGACTTTGCCCGGCTATATCAGCTCGATGTTTCATAGAGTGCTTATTATATACTACAGAATCAATATCAATTGCTGCGGGAACTTATCCCAGGCACATATATCTGAAAGTCTAGGAAGTTATTCGGTGGTATTGATGGTGACGAATGAGCTTTGTGGTTTGAATATGGACAGAAAAGAATTATCCTTGATAAAAGACTTAAGAGTACTCTGTAGACTATAAGTATTCTTATTAAGATGAGTTCTTGTAATCCGGTTCAAAGCGCAGGAAAAACCGTGCAAACAACCAAGACTCTTTTTTGCTTTTTCGTCTTATTTGTTGAGGTGGTGTGCTGTTTTTAAACCAATCACTATGTGAACCCAATTGAAAGCCGTCTATTATTTATGTTATGGAAAAGTCTGGAAATTTGCAAACCAGTTTTCCAGACCTGGAAAAAGTCTGGAAAATAAAGATGAAGTCTGGAAAAATCGTAAAAAGTCTGGAGAATTTTTTGTTTTGAAAACTGAAATAAGTACTTTATTGCTAAGTGAATTTTTTCAGGTAGTCAAATCTTATTTAAAATTTCGTCTTTGGCGAAAATATTCAATCGCAGACCGAGAAGTCTCAGATCTCTCTTACGCCAGCACTGCATCGTGGTTACTGTATGTTCACAGTGCATCATGGGACAAACTATATATACTAAACTTGGGTCTGGAAAAAGAAATTAGCATTTTGGAAAAAGGCTGGAAAAAGTCTTTAATTTTGCAACCAAAAATCTGTGCGGACCCTGTATTAGAAAATATGTCATTTCTCTTTCAAAGCTCAAGCCAAGGATGTGATATTCATCGATCTGTTTCCTCATGTATTGTTGTGATCTCACCAGTCTTTCTCTCTCGAGCTGTCGAGGACACTCTCTCCAAAACTTTAATTAAATCAGAGGTGTGTCTTCGTTTAAATAGATTTTTCACTTGCACTTGGTTTGTTTCATTGTTATCCATGGTGATCATGCTGTTCTTAGCCACGTCATAAGTCGGTTTCTTTGTGTTAAATCTTTGCTGAGTAAGTGTGGTTAAATCTGAGAATGAAAGTGCCTTCTTTTTTACTTGCATCTGGTCGCAAGTCGCTCTTGTTTCATTTTCAGCACACTGCCTTTCTTCGTCTTCGTGTTGTTCTGTGTATTTGGGAGCTTTAGCAGCGGCTCTGAATGTGTCCATCTGTTGTTCGGGAAGAAGGTTTATCAATCTTGGCAATATGTCTCTTTTCACTGATTTTCCTGTGTTTAGATCCAAGAATGATCATATTCAGATAAGTTATTGGTTAATGCATCTTTGCATATTAATACATATTGATTAATGTATCTTTCTTTCCAGACGTTTCCTCCTTGTTATATGTAAACCCTAACCCTAACCGCATATAAGAACCTAGATTTTTCCAAGTTAGGCTAAATAGGGTCTTATAAAAATGGTATTTACAGTAGTTTTACGCTATCTAGGTTCTTAAATTGGTTTCCATAAGCGATATCTACTCTATGACAAGTGACTGTAAGGGACATATAATTTTTCTAGATACTTACAGTAATAACCGTAAAGCAATACTGCAGCGTAGTTTGTTCTAGACATGAAATCATTATGTAAAACTGTAACATCTAAAATGTACAGGCCCGCGAAGCTTGAAGGCCTATTTGCAATCAAATAATAGAGACCAGAATTCTCAAAATCCACATGACAAATCAAGGTCATTTTCTAAAAAACTAATAGGAACCTGTTAAATTTTTAGGCTGACCTGATTCTTATGTAAGGAGGGTCTAAAATGAAATTTTTAGCGTAACAGGTTCTTAAATTCTAGGTTCTTATATGCGGGTGTTTACTGTAGCCTAAAGGGCCACCGGTTGTAGGTTCTAAACCTATTCGAATTTTCCTACGTAAAGCAAATTAATTTTAATATCTCATTGGAATAGTGCCGAAAGAAGATAAGGGTGGACGTGGCTCTTTATTAGCGGTATTCTTCTGGTATCAAGCGGCTCAACGCTAACCAGCTTTAGTTAATGCGGTATAAGATTCTCAAGATTCCCAACAGGAGACTTTTCATACTGTTTGCGGCACAAACAACTGTAACACGTGGGAATCGTCATTTGCAGACTTCTCCGCGTTGACAAGTTTACTGATCCCGTATTGGAATTTAAAAAGCCCGAAAAGTGGCAGTGGTTACTATGCATGGTTTTCCCACTGTTTTAACCTGTCGAAACCCCTGTTTAAATATGATTCGTAGTGGACGAAAACCCAAAAGACAACTAAACTAAACCAAAACAGTTGATTCCAAGAGAACACGATCTCAGATGATTTCAAGAATCTTACCAGGATGAAGAGTTTGCGCCATCAGTTCGGTTCTCGGGTGTAATCTCACTGGACATTTTTCACCGTCAACAACCGTTTTAAGCTGTTCGACCACTTCTGGAAACTTCGTGCTGAAAGATTGAAAGAAATTGTTGATCACTGTTTTGTTCTTTGTCTAGAATCAGGGCTGTCTAAGAGCCCCAGTGATGGAGGCAAAAGTAAAGTTTACTTTATACGGGTTTCATTACCCTTCTGTTGGGAGTCTCACAGAATTTTAGTTTCAAGTGCTGGAAACTTAACGTTGTTTAAAGTCCTTGTTCAAGGAGACCTTAAGGTCGAACCGTTTGCAGATGTCATCGCATAGGCAGCACTTTCTCCTCACTCATTTAAAGACCCTGAGTGTTGGTCCGGCCGCAGTTAAACCCCCCACACATCCCTCGCACGGTAGTCGCTTTAGTCAACCAGTCAGCGGTTAACTCCCTCCATCTCCGTCGTTTTCCGGTGATAGCTGTTTATGACAAGTTGACCTGCAATGCCAGGGAATTGGAGTCGATATGCCACGAAAATGACTCGTTTTCTCTTTGCCGACTGTAGTGGCACAGCATAAAAGGGCAAGAGTAATGTGTAAATACATGTCTTTTGAGTTTTGCTAATGATTCTGTCTCGCTTGTCTCACAGCGGTGATCTTCATTGAGAACCCGATTCTTTGCAACCTCGTTCCCAGGGTCTCCATTCTCGACAAAGCGACCCTGGGAACGAGGTTGGATCCTTTGTTATGCTTTTAGGGGATAATAGGAGTCGTACATATGACCTTCCAATTACTTCTTTTCCATTCCTCCGCTCCACAATTCTATTTGTTGTATTTATCATGATCATTTCCTTATCCTAATTTAAATTTCCAAACCTGAAGTAAGAAGAGAACTTCGTAGGCTCGCGTTCCAGCCCTGTGTGTCTCCATTCATCAGCATTTTTGAATGCCAGGTTATCACGCGCTCCAGTGCTTGCTTTACCGCTGTACCGGAGCAGCTCAGCGCATTGCAAATGTCCCATTTTCTCTGCTAATATGAGTGGCGTTTCGTAGCGGTTGTTTCTCGGATCAATATTCAATCCATATTTCCCCATTTGATGAATAATCGTCTTTGTGATCAGAGTGTTCCCAGTCTTTGCTGCGTGATGCAAGGCAGTGTTTCCTTGGTGATCTTTATCCAACCAAGAGATTTCTCTCTCACAGATCATACACTTTACTAACTTTGGTCTTTGTTTGATGCATGCATAACTAAATACTGAAATGCCATACTTGTCCTTTTGGTGGACTCCAGCTCCACTGGCAAGCAAAAGACACCCCAGGGAAACCCCTAGGGGCTCATTATCCAGGTCACAGACGAGTTGCAATGGAGTGCGCATGCGTGAATCTGGTCTGTTTACATCACATCCCTTTTTTGTCAGGAAATGGACTTGAAGAGTATTGCAGCGACTTATGGCTTGGTGGAGTGATGGCATGTCTTCAAACCTTGGGGGTGATCTCTGGCTCTTTTAATTTAGCTGACAGTGTGGCTTGCCAAAACTGCGGGTAAAGGAGGCTATTATATTGTAGTTTTGCGAACATAACTCAACCGTCCCCCAAGTATCGCCTAACACGACAGACGTGCGAGAGGTCCAGTACGAATGCGTCACTAATAATTTTATTGGCAGCTGCCCAATACTATAGCGCACAATAACCACTCTGACGTGAACGAGAATGCGACATCAGAATATGTTTTAATAAGCTAAAGTCGGCGACGGTTGTTCACCCCGTGCCTCCTTTTTTTTTTTTTTTTTTTTCATGTTTTTACATTTCTTTGCTTTTGAGTTTTTTCCTTCCCAAACAACGATGTGAACTCCCAAATGTTGTGGTTGTTTGGAGTACATCTCAGCGGATAACAGTTTTTTGTTTTTCCCTGCTAACTTTAACAATTTAATCCCCGTATGATTGATACACATTTTACAAGCAGAACGATTTGGAGTCATGCCCAAGTGGTTGAAATAACGAAAAGTTATATTTTAAGGCGACGTTTTGTTAGCCGTCGTACGGTCGTTCTTGATGAAGTTCCCTTCTATAAAAGAAAAACCCCAGGAATCCTTGGTAAAAGGGAACAGGCCAGAATAGTTCAAAGTGTGTACTGCGTTATCTGTGAGATAAATCACTGTTGAGCGGATAATTTATTTGGATCCCTATGATAGTGTTTTATCCGGTGGATAGCGCCGTGTCGTGGAGAAATCACCCTGTAGTGGATAACTCAATTGGATTTGATAGTGATCTTATCCCTTTGACAATAATTTATGTGGTGGATAAATCAATACTCTGAATAGAGTAATAAATAGAATTTTATCTTCGAGTGCTGCAAGTATCTCTCACGAGTGAGCGAAGCGAACGAGTGAGAGATACTTTCAGCACGCATTTGGGCAATTTGGAGAGTGCGCTATATAAATAATAAAGTATTATTATTATTATTATTATTATTATTATTATTATTATTATTATTATTATTATTCGTATCCCCAAGCGGCCATGTAATGTTCTGTTTATTATATAGATATTGATGAAATGTCTAGATGTAAAACAGCTTGTTTTATTCAGTTTCGAAATGATGAAAAAATGGTCACCAACCGCTAAAACACGCATTTTGTGTAACATAAAACAAGATATGAAAGTTATGAAAAAAAAATCATGATAATGTCAAATTTTGCAATAAAAATGTTAATGTAGTAGAGAATTATATTAAACCACAATTGGATAGCGCTTATCCGTTTGATCGTGATTTTTCCGGGAAATTACTCTTCCCACCTTTCAGACCGACCCAGGCCAGCCTCCAGTTGTTCGAAGGGAGGATCGCGCTATCCACTGGATAGTGTTTTTCCGCTGGAGAGTGATTTATTCGGTGGATATTGTTATCCACCTTTTGAACAACCCAGGCCAGATGTTTACAAGGTGCCAAATTTTGTGAGGCAGTTTTTTAGTCATTAATCTAATTATTGAAAAAATTAATTTCGTTAACTATGGCCGTCATGGTAACGAAAGTTTATGAATCACTTGAACAAGAGGAAGAGTTTCCTACACATGCATTTCCCTTTGAATCCAATGTTTCAGTGGTACAGAAGAAACGTCTTGGACGAAGTTCCTCATTAAAATCGTTTGTAATGAAGTTTACTTTCACGTTGATTAAATTGGATGTTTCCTGTGACTGAAGTAAAAGTTGTGTCTCGAGTAAACTTAATACGATGGACGCGATGAAGTGTTTTAAATTAAAATTTCATTTGGATTTGCCTATACAATCTTTTTTTGCCAAAGAATAAAAAGAAGAATTAGGAAGAAGGAAAAAACGTCCAGGCCCGGGTTGCTCGAAGAATGATTAGCGCTAACCAGCGTTAAATACCATGGAAACCTATAGGTTAATGCCAACCAGGCTTGGAACAACCGGCCCAGGCCGAGATTAACCAAAATTTTATGAACATGCGATAAGAACATACCTGAAAGGTCGTTGTTTTGTTCATTTTTAAAGAGTACAGTGTTGTAGATTTCGTCATGTTTCTTTACGAAAAGTATACATCTGAAAAGACAATGCAGCATATTTTGAAAATATTTTCCCTATGATGTTCTATCTAAATTCACTGAATACAAAAATTTTAGCCGGCATTTTGTGGATGTATAATAAATTAGTCTTGTTTTGTTATTAGTCTTTATGCTTCAATTCAAAGAGACAAACCTCTCTTGAGTGATTTAACTTGGATTCAGGAGTGTGACTGTGATTACTGCTGTGTGCCCAGTTGCTGGAGATTTCTTTCCGATAGTAGTGCTTTCCCGCAGTGTATTGTCCGCATTACTGTTTTAATCAGGTGTTTGTCTCGCGCTGTTTTGGTTGTAAATACCAATGAAAAAGAGATTTTTACTAGTTCCTGAATTCTCTCAAAAAGCCTTTGAAGAGGTTTTCAGTTTTACACAAATAATAATAATAGACAGTCACTGATGTCTTTCTTCGTGGAAATCCAGTGATTACTACCTCTGCTGTCAATTATTGATGTTTGCAAAAATCCCTTCTTTCTCTTTGTCCTTACATGTTTACTTTCTCCTTTTCAATATCGTAGCTTCCTGCTATGTTTTTTTGTATCGTTTACCATATTTCATTTTATTTATAGCCTCATACCTTGGTAAACGTCTAACGATAAAACAGTTTTAGTTTAATTTTGGAAATCACGTAGCCCAACAATTATTGTTCCTATTTTGTGTATTTGTATTTTCGTTTAATATTGATAATTTTCGTCCGGGTGGTAACATTTCACTTGTTTTGTTTCACTGTTTATTCGTTTTTCGTCCTTAGCTTTTAATATTCACGATGAACCTGTACAGTTAGCATGCGCGGGTGATCACGTGACCCTGACATTGTCAGGACTGGACCTGATGCATGTTGGGTAAGTATTCACAGAACACAATCAAAAGATCAAATGTTGTGCCCAATTCAAATCTCCCGGGGTTAAGATTCTTTTTGTATTGTATTTGTATCATAATGTATCATTCACATTTTAATAATTTGGAAAGGAACAAAGTGTTTTATTGCCAAATGGTTTGATGAGTTAGCCGATTTTGTCTATTGATAACGATTTTGTATGCTATGCTTACAACAACAACAACAACCAATTTTTATTTGCCTGAGATAATAGAAACAATTACAGCGTAAAATAAATCAACTAAAATAGGCAAAAAAACTACTCAGAATAGAAACAAACTAAAACGTGCTGAGTATTTGGTTTACGAGGAACTGTTGTTTTCGTTTTTCAATTTAAGCTATTTTCACTGAACCTGAATTCATTTTACCTCGAACCTCGCGCTTTGTAAATCTACAACTGCCGAAAATTTGATTTTAATCACCACTACAGAAATTTATTATCACTCGGACAAAAAAATTTTTGTAAGCTTTAAATCGTAAACATTGTAACGGTTAATTTATGGGAAGGAAGCACACATACCAAGATAATAAGTCAAGAAATGCTACAACTCTAACTGTAGAAATTTCATATGGTTGCTTGTCCATGTAAGGTAATTTTCCCTCCCCTACGCTCGCAGACATCCACTTTTAGTGCTTTAATTAAAATTCAATTAGTTATCTTCTGTTAATTCTTTCGTCAGCGTTGGGAGTGTTTTATGTTCTCCAAGTTCTTCAATTAAATGTACAACAAAGATGAAAGCTCGCATTTTAGTATTCAACATCCGTATACCCATCACTAAAGGATTTACGGTGAGTTGATTTTTAAATAAACCTAACGTGATGAATTGGACTAGGTAATGAATGGTGTTCCTGTTTGCCATCATCTATCGGCTTACTATGTAGTGCAATAAGGAATTACTCAACACCTGTGCCTGTTGCGACACTTCGTTGCGAATACATAATATAGGGGAAATCGCAGGTATCGGATGCAGAGCTGAGTAAATATTTTAGGAAAAGCATTTCAGCTTTTCACTTCAGTGATTGTTTAGGTTAAATTGTTAGTGCTTGTCTTCTTATTTTATTAGAAATCGTTCAGTGACTTGGCCGATTCGCTGACTCTTCTTGATATTTTCATACTTTTCTTGTTCAGTAATGTTCCCTTGCGCTTAAAAAAACATCTAAGATTAAAACGAGTCTGCTTCATGGAGTTTTCGCCTTTGTAAAATAGCGCTGGGTTTGATTGGTGAAACCTTCATTCAAGTGGGCCGAGACATCTCGATTCCATCAAATTAAGTTCTTGACTTTTATCTCGGCAGGTATTATTTCATTATAAAACATTGAATGAACCCGCTACAATCAAAAGATTATGTAGCGTTTTACACAAGAGTACAGGGGAAGTTCTTCAAAAGAAACCCAGGTAACTACCTACCTTTAATTTGGGAGTTTAGGCTCACCCTGCTTGAAATTCATGGATGACGTGACACAAAGGAAAGTGACACCCGAGCAAATAGAAAGATACCGGGAACAAATGAAATGAATGTATATACTTAAAGCGCGGGTTATAGACGAAGACCAAAAGGGGGAAGTGATCCTCGCTCTTAACTGGAGAATTTAAGTAATTGCCTCTTATAGACACCAGAAAAATTCAGGTGGCTTGAACAGGATTCGAACCCATGACCTCTGCGATACCGGCGCAATACTCTACTAACTAAGCTATGAAGCCACTCAGTTGGTAGCAGTTCAATTTGTTGGCATGTATTCCCGTGAAAGGACTCGACGAATGAAATAAATGTATCTATCATTCGATGTATTTTTCCTTCCTTTTCATTGGCCGAGAGCCCACCTCGTTACCTGCAACTAACTGCCTACAATTAAGTGTTTTGCTGCAAATAATATTCTGCTCATGCGTAAATTAAACCACGCTCTTGTGTGAAAATGGCATTCTCGTCATCAGAGCTTAGGATCGACCCAAGGCTCTGGGAAACTCTCTGTTGGAGAACATTCGCCATAGGGTTCTTATAGCCAAAAAAATGGCTATTTGAATCTTACGGCGCCTGCTCACTCCTCGTGCTAACATCAATGCACCAATTAGAGACGCTGTTGATTGTTCTTCACAAAAACCAACGAGAAGACACTTTGTTTCAAGAGAAGAGCTCTGGGGTCGAGATTATGAAAATGGCAGTTCGCTTTCCTGAGCTTTCAGAAAGTGATTTAACTGTTGGGATTTGTGAAAACAAACTCGGTGGTCGAATGATAAAACAATTATTGAACTTGGTTATCGCAAAATGTCGTGATTTGTCAGTGGTTCGCCATTGACAAATCACCATATTTAGCTCAACCTCGCCCAATAATTGTTAAATGTTTGAATGTTTTTCATTCGCCGAGACTTTTCACGGGAACAAGTTTATAAACAAGGTAGTTTCACAGGTTCTTCACATCAGATTTAACCAAGAGAAAATGAGGGGACAGAGAGGGAGGCTCCCGGTCCAGCCCTTGGGATATGTCATGTCCACGAAAGTTATTTTTAGACGAGCGGAAGTCTTTGTTCTAGCGGAAGTCTGTCTTCCGAGACGTCCGCGTGCAGGCCAACCTCGGTCTGATGTTTGAAAGAAAATTAATATTAATCAGCCTTCCACGTGCGCCGCCATTTTCTCTTTTCACTAAGAACCTGTGAGCGAGGCAAGACTGCATGCGGACGTCTCGGAAGACAGACTTCCGCTAGAACAAAGACTTCCGCTCGTCTAAAAATAACTTTCGTGGACATGACATATCCCGGCCAACGCCATGAGTCTCCCTCTCTGTCCCCTCATTTTCTCTTGATTTAACTCAGTCAAAGGGAACGACATCATGAGAGCCAAAGAATGAAAATGTTAATTTCGCTGTTTTTCCTGGTTCTGTTTCATTTACGTTGTACAATATGGGCAAAGTAATCAGCTACTGGATTGGGAGGAAGGACCTTAAAGTGAAGACTGACAACGAAATACTCACTTTGTGTGCAACGAAATCATTGTCGTAAACCCTTTCATGTTTTGATTTGATTTGCACAGTGCGGCATAGAAGTGTCGTAAAATGCGAGCCGAACATGCAGCAGGATTTTTTACGCGTTAAAACCACTGCTTTCGGCGTTACGGTAATAGGGAGGTTAAGAAAGGGCTATAGACCCTTTGCATAAATGGCGCCCAAATTTGAGTAACAATACTGTATACATCCTTAGCCTCGTGTTTATGTTTCAAGACAAAGGATTTTTCTCATGAATGTGAGGCTAAGGATGTATCAAGTATTGTTATTCAAATTTGGGCGCCATTTATGCAAAGGGTCTATGGATACGGCAATGACAACACCACAGAACACTAATATCAGTGGTTAAAACAGGGAGAAATCGTGCAGCACGCATTTCAGCTTTTCGTTTTCCGGTACTCTGCGCAATAATGACGTGAAATCACCAAATTTGAGCTTTTCACGAAAACACGAGCATGCAAATTTGAACCTTTCATCTTCGTTTCTGTGAAACCGCTCGTACCCTTCGCCCACATTTGACGACGCAAACGAGCCGGTATTATTCAACCCATTCTCTACCTTGAATTAACGATTATCGTTAATTCTTAATTTGCTCTGAATTCACTATTATCGTAATTTTAATTTAAAAGACTGAAAGCTTGATATGGATTATGGGAAATGGTCATATATATTTTAAAAGACAACTCAAGTGTATGGAAGTAGGACTCGAACCTGGGAATGTTCATTATTAACCCGTCACCTAACCACTTGACCACCGCACTGCTAGCTGCTCAGGAACAATATTTTAAACACTATTTGATAATGCTGTGTTATCAAAGGACAACAAACAATATTACACACTGCAAAGGTCGCTTTCCAAACCTCACGACAAAGCTAAACATTTTAAATCCTAGCAGCGATATTCCATGGCAGACTTAAAAAGTGTTTTTTTTTAAAACGCGATGTATTGATCTTCGGTGGTGAAGCGGAAAGAAGCGGTTCCTATAGGGCAGAAGCTCCAGGTTCGAATCCAATCCACGGATATGAATTTTTTTCCCCTTATTTTCTGTTACCACAAGTCCTGGGACTCAGTGTCCTAAATTAACGATAATAGTAAATTGAAAGCAAATTAATCGTTAATTTAGAGAAGAGATCATGTTGCATTATTGATGTCAGTTTTTCATGCGTCTGTCCTGTTATTGATCAGGAATTTCGTCATAACATTGTCAAAGTAGCCTGCGGTTGCACTCGGCTATCACCTCGTGGATCCACAGCTACTTTGACGATGTTATGACGAAATTCATTGTCAATAACAGGACAGACGCATGAAAAACTGACATCAATTAGTTTTTACAATAACAAAAAGGCAAAGGGGTCAAAATTAAGTCAAAACACGGGAAGAACGCGAGACAAAAATGCGAGAAACTTCAATCTGACCCCAGCAATACACGTCATACTCGCATAATTATAAATTTATGTGTCTGTCCGCCTTTTGACAATAAAAATTAACCGATGAGCACGCGTGAATTTTGCAGTCATTGTAAAAAGTTAGTTGCACAGCAGTTTTGATTCTTTGTCTTCTTTCGTAATACTGAATCATAACTTCTTTAAGAAAGACAAGATATATGCTTTTTCAGAGCTATGATCAAAGATTGATTTCAGAGGATCGGATGAACCTGTTGTTTTACTGGAAGAGAACACGGCTAGAAATTCTCAATCCAGTTACGATCGAAAATCCTGAAATGATCCTGAATGTAAAGCAAAGTTCAGATCTGCCAGTGTTAGCTGATTTGTCCAATCCAATTGGTACATATCTGTAAAGGAAAGCAAATGACAAAAATAAAGGGTTCCACAAAAGAAATTAAATTTGATGGTCATTAGAATTTTACAAAATTAAACATGGTCTTTCTGGAAACGTTGTCCTAGCATTGCCAGTGCATTACAATTTAAGACCACAGAGAAAAAAACACAAGCACATACAAAAGGATATATCAGAAAGTTTCTTTCATAAATAATAGGAATTAGAAAGTTGATTGTCCAGCATTAGCAGGAAAACAACAACAATCAACCAAAAAAACAGAGTTATTGCACCTAAAAATGAACTTACCTTCTCGCCACAGACGCAAAATAGCCAGCTTTGAGGCTTGTGACTTGACGTCTGTGACGTGTGACGTCACTTTCTTTCCAAAATCACCTCCGGTCTCCGTCCGTGTTGACAAACACAGGTTTTTTTTATTTGCTTGATTGAATGTACCCATTGTCCTGATAACAACTGCAAATTTTTTTGGTAGTAGCTAAAACGCGGGGTCGGGGTCAGGGTCTCTTTTTTTTCTCAAATTTGTGTTGTTTCAATTTTGGTAGTTATTCTCCTGTACTGTTATTTTCGAATGACTGGCATCTGTCCTTCATTTATGGTGGAAATTAGTCAAAAAATTAAGGAACCTACGGAAGCTATGAAAGGTCTTAAGGGAAATCTTAGTTTTTTTCTAAATCGGACTTAGTTTTTTTGTGTTAATTTTAAAATTGAAGTTGGTTTGATTTTCGAAATTAAGAGAAATTTCCGAAATTGCTGAAATTGGAGTTTACGGAATATACGCCTACCGCTAGAGACACCGAATACTCGCTGAGCTCCTTACTTTAGAAACAGAATCACATTTCACAGTAAATAAAGTCATAGTTATACAGGAAATTGCCCGGCATTTCTATTCGGACGTCAAGGGATCGAATTCTGTTTACGATAAAAAACACTACAACATTGAGAACAATTTTACGAAAACGAGCAAATGAGAACATTGCGTGACGACCATCGTGGAACTGTGGCTACGTTTTGTTTCGTTTTAATTGTATTGCGGAGGTTTTTACGAAATAAACATTAAAATGGGGAACTCAGCGAGTCTTCAGTGTCTCTAGGAGTTAGCATATATTCCCCGCAAAAACTCCAATTTCAGTCGGAAATTCTCTTAATTTCGAAAAACAAAAATGTCCCTTTCGTAGCTTCCGTATATTCTTATTTTTTTTTACTTTTTTCCACCATAAAAATATGGTGGAAAAACATTCGAAAATAAAAGTACAGGAGAAAAACGACAACAAATTTTTAAAAAAAATTTGTAAAGAGAAGACACCCCGGCCCCGCGTTTTGGCTACTACCTTTTTTTTTAAGTACTGGCACTCAGATTCTTCTTGGTCAAGTAGACGAAAGAGATCTACTTTCGTCTTCTTTTGATAGCTTTTGGCTTGGAATCACCGTAAAACGGAAATTTCATGGATAGAAAAACTCATTTTCTTCGTCTTTCGTGTTAACGACATGACTAAGAGATATAAACAAGCGTTCTCGAGATGACGCCACAATCATCTCCAGTCCCCCTTCTGTACTCGCGCGGTTTTTTACCGGTTTTTTTTGGCCGGAAGTGAAATGTTATGTCTTTTAATGGCTAAAACCAGGGGTAATAAATCGAAACGAAAAAAAAATTGCAGTTGTTATCAAAAAATTGGTACATTCAAGCAAATAAAAAAATCTGTCATATACACTTTAAGCTCTAATATCGCGAAAGACTTAACGCTAGAGCAAAGTTTTATTTTGAAGGTGACGTTTTCGTTACGCAACAGGACGGGAGGAGGAGGAGAACGGTGACTTGTGGTCGCGTGAGGACTAGGTCGAGCACGTGAGCTATGACGTTGCGGTCCTGTCCGTAAACAAAGCTTACTCAACAGGGTCCGGTTACTCGAAGCCTCGTTTTTGCGAACCGTTGGTTAAGAGGTGTCAAAATCTATAGATCGTTTTCACTGTCACGCAATAAAAAAATAAATCGAAAACCATCCGGTGGAAAAAGTCAAGAATTCGTGATGTTGTAGAAGATAAATGAAGAAGACACTTCTCCGAGTTTTAGGCCTGTGCGTTTCCCCAAACTTCAGATATTCGTCGAAATGTTTCGCAGAAATTTACAGAGCCCAGTATGAAAACGCCATGTTGGTGCACATCTGTGGTGCACCAATATGGCGGCCGGAAAATAATGTCAACATCTGTTACTTACTTTGGCTATCTAGGCGAGTGATCATCTGTACTGAACACACAGCTATTTACCTAAGCACTTTTCCTAACGCTTTAAGTTCTAAAAAGGCTCAAAACCATGAGATAAATATATATTTCTCAATAAACTCGATCGTCGCCTCGTGTCACGCACCGCTATAACTCAGAAATTCAAAATGCTCTGGTTCCCAAACAAAGCACGCTGTTGAGCTTTAAAATTTGCAAATAGATGTAAATTTACCGCCTCTTATGCCTGATGAGGATAAAAACTTTCGTGGCTCTTTAGTTTTGGATTTTAGAAAATGATAACGTCACATGAAAACGATCTATAGGTTTCCACGGTATTTAACGCTGGTTAGCGCTTACCATGTTTTGAGCAACCCGGGCCAGAACGCTACACCAGAGAAAACCTTTAACCTGACAACAGCTTTTCAGTGCTTAAAGAGAAGCAAAATGTTAATCTTCAGTGGCTAAATGGCCGGTTTTTTGACAGCAAACGATGTGAACTCATAGACGGCGAAGAACTTTTTCGACTGTATGATTTAAATACTTGCAAAACCAGAGAAAAACCTCAAACCCGGTGCAGATTTTGTGAGTTTCACTCCGGAAATGAATAATAATATTTAAAGATGCACTTATGATGGCAAACGAGATGAAACTAATAGACGATGAAGAACTTCTTCTCCTGAACGACTTGAATTCATTTAAGAACCTCTGAATACCTTACTGGAGATATCAAATCAGACATTGTTCTTGCAAATGATGATAACATGAATTAGTTTGAACTAATACCTCATAAGTTGTTTAGATTTCAATGAAAAAAACTCCACTATAAACAAAACAGAGGGAGCCGTGTATGACGATGTGGAGGGCTTAAGGACGGTGCCTACTATTGTTATTTCGCATACGTTCTGCGTATCTCGAGATACTCGACTTTCCTATCGATGATGCTTACTGATACAGGGATATTTTTGCGCGGCTTAAAGCTATCCGAAGCAAGTAGATCTTAGTAAGTGCTCTTGGTATCCAAAAAGAAAATTGGGGGTAACCATGCATTTTTGAGAGATAATTAGACTTCATTTTGAGAAAGAACGCCATACATTGCTTTGTATTTTAAAGCTGTTTACAAATGTTATTCACGAATTATCTTTGGAAAATGCGTGGTTACCCCTAATTTTCTTTTTGGATTTCAATAACACGCGTTCAGATCTACATTTCCTTCATAATCATAAACTGGGGCAAAAATACCTTTGAATTATTAGGTATCGTCCTTAAAGAGAGACCATAAAACTTTTTTACAGCAGCAAAAATGTTTTTGTACTGAAGAACATTTAGAGATAGAACCCTTTTCACATTTTACTCGTTCGAAAAGGAAAAATTATGATTTATAAAAGAAATAAAGGAAGAAACACCCTCACGTTTTCCTGACAACGTCAAACTCCTTGTTTTCACGTCCTCAACGCCAGGGGGACGTCAGTGTAGACCGGAAATAGTCTTAAAATGCACGCGTAATTAGCTGTCACGCAAGTCACACAAGAATAGTTTGCAGTCCTCCCCTATCAGCCGTCCTGTTGCGATGCTACAAATCGTTCTCTCCTTTTGTATTGCGAGCATTTGCATCTTTCAATAGCTTTCCTTGCCTTGTCATTTCAGTTTTTAGTGTTCTTTTTGATACTCGCAAAACAAACAAAAACTTATCTCTCGCAGGTCCGTGCAGGTTGCCATATAGTGTTGTGTCCTGGCCAATATCTAGTTAATTCTCTGTGCATTTCTAGATTTGTTTATATAATAACCCAAGTTATTCACGGATTTTGATTGGTTCTTGCCTATGATCTATTAGAGGACAGACGCACGATTGACGTCACCATCAGCTTTTATGCGAATAAAGTTTAATTCTTTATTATATAAAACAAATAGATTCCATGTAGCCGTGGGTCTGTTCAGCAGTAGATCACAGAAGACGTCAAAATGTGGTAAGAACATCAGTGACACTCGGCTATCGCCCCGTGTGCCACTTTTTTGTTCTAACCACATTTTGACGTCATCTGTGATCTATTACTGAACAGACGCACGGCAACATGGAATCTATTTGTTAATTTGATGTTTATCCATTCGTCCAGTTTGTTGAATCGGAGAACAAATGACTGTTTTCTTCGCAGATGTTTAACCAAGAATTCCAATGCTGAAGTGGTAATTCATACTTACAGACCAGTTTGTGTTGAATTGTATAAAGACTACAAAGATCTTGGAAGATTTATGCTCCGCTACAGCGGAGAGACAATTGCGGCTGGTGTTGTTACAGAAGTAAGTAAAACAGCAAATGGGGCATGCGGTGACGAAGAAGGAATTAGGCGGTGCAAAGATGAGAACTTCATATTAAGTGCGATAATCAGTATTTTACCAGTGAGCGCAGCGCTTTTCGTAAAACTTCTCGTTGCGTCAAGAAGCTGACGTTCATATCTTAAGGTCACCGTGTAATTGTAAGCTTTTTATTGTGGAAACTCAGGGCACCTACGTCATTGTCAGGTAAAAATATTTCTCTCCTATTCTTAGTTTCCGAGAAACTCGTTGAATAAGTTTGGGCGATTTATTATCATAGTTTTGTTTCTCTCTTGTTCCTTGCTAATTTTTACGAGTATACCACGTGCCATTTTCATGCAGAGTTTGTGACAACTACTTTGGGTAGAAATTGACGCCACCGATGGTCTCACTGGGGAGCTCGTGCATAATGGGAATCCCCACTCGAGACCAGGTATAATTTATATTTTAAAAAATATGCTAGCTCACATTGCGGCGCGTTTGCAAAACGTGTTTAGCTTAAATTTGCTTCTTTAAGATAGCAAATGAGGTGGTTTCTTGTTTCTTTCGTCAGATATTGGACAAGCCTGGAAAGGAGGGTTTTGCAGCCAGGGACTAAAATCGATTGGGAATAATGCCATCACCAGTGAGGATCTGTTCCTGGTATCCAAGAGAGAAACCATAGAGACCAAGTGATGATCAGAAAAGGACAGACAATTTAAATGCATAGATTTGTAAAATGGTATAATTTACTTGCTTCGCCGCCGAAACATGATCAAAACGAGGAGGATTAATCCAAATATAACCCCAAACTATTTCAGGTTGTGGTGACCCCTTTGAAGAATCGAGTCTGCGGCCGTCAGATAATTACAAGAAGAGGAAAGGTGGCGTGTGGAAAAAGAAACATTCTATCGCTATGCTTGCTTGTCATCATTTCTTTTCTTTCATCCTCTTTGCACAATCCCTAGCGAGTCACAGTGCAAAGTATTTAACGTTGCAAATATACTACCGAATAATAAGGAAAGTATAAAACGTCTCGCCGAGTTTTGGAGGAATCGGTGTCTTTACAATAAATATTGTGCTCTATCCTTCATTCTGTTCAGTAGGCACCTGTGAGTCCGACTGGTCGCTCTAACTCGGGGGTGCACGCGGAATAATGAATAATGAATACGGCCTAACAGAAAAGGAATAAGGAATATCTAGCGTTCGAAAATTCGGAATAAAGAATTTTACAGTTTCCTTTAAAGAAAAACGGATACGGAAAAATGAATATCGCACTTGCTAAGTTCTGCTTTCTCCGCATAGTTTTAAACCGCGCAAAAATATCCCTGTTTTAGTAAGCACCTCCCGTTGGAAACCCAAGGATCTCGAGATGCTGAGAACGTATGCGCCGCCCTTAAGCAGTCGCAAATTGAAAAAAAATGCAGGCTTTGAATCCAGTTCATCAGGTTATACAATGTATATCCTGCAGTTCATTTATGCCAAATCGTTTCATTCCGGCAACTCTTTAGGGGTATTATAGCGACCAGCTCCCAGCTGGCTTAATTGTCTAGTTACTGGAGCAAGTGCAGCGCAACTTGCATGGTCATGACTTTGAATCCCGTTCAAACCTGTTTCTTTTTTTTTTTTCGGTTCACTTGCAACTGCTTAAGTTGCTTAACTAACTGCGATAATCTTCCTAACTTTCCTTTAACGCTCCGCAAAGTGTTGTCAAACTAGGAAATGGTGCGGTGCCAGTCCGTCCGTATTATTTGACCAAGAAAGGTCTTGGGGATTTCGTATTCTATGAAAGGAGAAACGAAATAGCGTTTTAATACGTAAAAACGTTCACTCATTTCCCGAACTCAAATAGGCCACTTCTGAGTTGCTGTTTGTCTCGGTTTCAAAGTGAGTCTTGGTGCTCAACTATTGTGAGGGAAATGAGTTTGATTTGCATACGAATACGCAACTCATTTCCATTTGAATGGTTGTGCACCAGGACTCGCTTTGAACCTGAGGCATGCAGCAACTCGGAAATGGACTATTGGTGACCGCGCTATTGTGCTACACACCTTCACTTCACTTCACTTTTCATTCAGCACCTGGCAAACAGCCTGACTGATGGCTGTATTTAAATTTTGTGGTCTCATTCGCTCAGAAGCCACCATTTTACCAACTGAACAATCAAGCCAACTAGGGCACTGGATGTAGCTGTTAAGTCGCGACTGCTACATGAAGCAAAAACCCAAAATCATGTGAAACCAGTGGAGAATTAAGTGAAAAAACGTTCGCTGCAAATGACAGCGATTGTTGTGGAATTATCCTTTAAATCCATATGAGTGTAGTAACCTGGCTTTCCTTGTTTATGACAGTGGTTCAGTTAACACTCCACCGTCCCCTCGTAACCATCTCCTGCTTTTGTCAGACAAACACCTTACAGCTATTCCTTATGGGTTTCTCTGCGTAACAACTGGCTTGAACTAGTGCCTTCGTCCTTGGCAAGAAACCTTACTTATTCCAGAATGTTTGCCATATAAATTTATTCCGGACTTCAATATTTCCTCCCACAAAAAAACAAATTAATGTAGTTTTGCAGATAATTGAAGAGGTCATTTTAAAAACCTTAATACTCGATGTCAGTAGAATGCGTGTTTTATCCTCTTAAGTCGGCGAAACGACAGTCTTTTAGTGCTACCTTTCCAAACTGACAACAGCACTGAAAATACATTGTTTTCTAATTCATTTAAATTTCGTGTGTCGTTTTTATTCAAGATCAACTTTCCGGTTGAATTTATAAGTTTGCACAGGGAGCTCGTTTAACGACACAGACGGCAAATGCCGGTTTCCGCACAAATCCCATGTTTATTGTGGCATTAAACCGCAATGTGACAATCACAAAAGAGTTTCTGCTAGCTCCGATGGGTTTTTTGATCTCTTAGTGTTCCTTGAACACTGCAAAGATCCCTTAAGCGCTTGTCGATAAGCTGGCAACCGCCAAGCGTAAATAAAAGCGTCCAAGGCCACTTTAAGGAACAATAACAGATCTCTTATTCTTAACGCCATAAAAACATAATAGGTTTCCTGAGTAGGGAGCTTCGCATACAACCATATAAACTGAACTGCAATATGGGGCAAAGCTGAAATCAGTAGGATTGCTGCCAGATACAACGTTACAACGGTGAACTGTCTCTGAAGGTTGTAAGTTTTTGTACTGGCCTTTGTGGAGTTTGTGGATGATTTTCTCTTACCTTTTTGCTGTACCTGGTCTATAAAAGCTCTGTATAACAAAATCAGATTCACAAAGAGAACAGTTGAAATCAAAATGGGATGAATTGCCAAATCCACTTTGAGAATGAAGCTAGTATCTATTCCCGAAAGATGCAATACCAATGTAAAACAAATAAAATACATCCAACTCAGCAATATGCTGGTAATAACACGATGTCTTGTGATCAAAATTTTGTATTTATGAGGCCATTTAATGGCGATGTATTGCGACACCGACAAAAATAAGATTATTAAGTATGACGAACTTATTGTGACGGTGGAGATAGGTTGTCCCACATCAAATAATCTTTTAACCATCCAAGGTGTGTTGCTGCGACCAAGCAAAAAACGGGTGATGTAAAAAATCGCAAAAAATGGGGCCGTTGTTGCGCCTGTCAGAAGATCAGTTATTCCAAGGCCAATAATAAAATAAGTAGTTGGTGAGCGAAAACTTCTATATGGGTCTTTCCATATTGCCAGTAAAAGAAAAATATTAGCGAAAACTGTCAGTACCGACAGAACTGAAAGGCAGATCCCTTCAGCAAGTTCAAACTTTAGGTACAAAGACGGCAGATGATCCAATTCACCAAACATGGTCGGTTCACTTTCATTGATGTACATGTTGAAATTTTCTTCACTCCTGCAGTTAAACCTACAGTTGAAGGCGTTGAGTTTAAATTTTGCCAGAAGACCGCCCCTTGTGCCACCTTGCACTGCCGTGCGGCTGAAATTAAATTGATGGGTCGTCGCGTTCAACGATTAGCGGAGCAACCAAGAAACAGATGTAAAGCTAATAGATCTGAGGAAGGATTTGAAAAGTGATTGGGCTACCTCTGTAAGGTTGCGAAATGCTCTCTGAAGGCTACAGCATAGCTGGGATGAGTCATATTTCTTTTCAGTTCAACAATTATTACACTCGTGCATGGCAATTATCATTTCGTTTGTTCGGTTTTCACTATCGACACAGCTGCCCGGGTACAAGTGTCAAATTGATATTATGCCAAAAAGATTTTGAAGCACATTTTGACTGCATTGTCCTTTCATATATATATTCCATGTGGCCCTAATCTAATTTTTCTGCGTAGTCGCGTAGTCTCTTTCCAATGCAACAATCGCCTGGCGGGAAATTTTAGTAGTTTTCCCAGCTGCTTTCGGTATCTAATTTGAAGGCCCACCGCGCGCCAAAAATACAAACAAACTGTTTCCTCTTCTGTTCTTTCTGTTATTTTTTGTGATTTTTGTATTTCCCACGTCGAAAAAAATTTCGGAGCTTTCGTATACAGCGCTGTTTTTCAGTAGAGTTTGTAATAGAAAATTTTCATTCCGTAAAAAAGAACATTATCCCGTTGCGGTGGAGATGAATTTAACAGATGATTTTTTCGAATTATCAATTCTTTATCTATGAAACTTCATCTCTTTTCGCCCTTAATGATGATCTCTGTATTACTGAAATTCCCTTTTGACGATTTCTTTTTTTTTTTATGTTGAGAGTATTTCAAATGAAGAAATTTTACGCAGAATTGGAAATGGACGGACAACTTTTCGTGATGGAGTCAGTGACATAAGACCTGATTTTTGAAAATGATATGTATCATCCAATAGGCATGTACTAATAATTGTTTTTATTCTTGGTTTTCACCCACGTGACCTTAGTCCTTGACAACCGTCGTTAACCGCCATTGTGGAGCCCCTCGAATCGTAAACAGAGACGCGTAGAGAGAGATGTGAGTGAATTGTAGTGCGATGGTTCTCTGTATAATACCTGGCTGTGAAGTAAAATCTGGAAACAAGGAAGGTATTAGTCTATTCCGTATACCTATCGTTGTTGATAAGAACGGTGAAAGTTAAAAACAGCTAACAGAAGATCGCCGAAACGGGTGGATTTCACAGATAAGCCGAGACGACACGAAATCGAAAGACTTTGTTTCTGGGAAGCCTGCCTTACTGTGGGACAGATACAACGAACAAAGGACAATTTAAAAGCTTTCGCAGCGATTGACTCACGGTTTAATGTTAGATTTTAACTTTAAGTGTGGGGTTGGACTTATTTTGCTGAAATTGTCTTTACGGGTTTAGCAATTAAAGCTTTTGCGGTGATTGCCAGTAACGGCTTTTGCTGTGAACAGTTGTGTTTTATCCTGTAAAGCTTTCGCAGCGATTTAGCACGCGTTGGTTCAGGGTTTTAGGGTAAAAGGCGAGCGAGTCAGAATTTGTCGAAAGCTGGCTTTTTTTCGATAAAGCGTTTCTCGGCCGGGTTTCCACCGATGTCTTCCCAATTCACACCACCGAAGCGCTTGAACCCCTCGAACAAGTGTGCTCAATTTCGACCGATTAAACCACAACGTCGCGGAGAAATTCATCTTCGAAAATTCATCTCATTAAATATGCCCGATGCAAATGAGGTGCTCCGGTTTTGAATATTTAATTAGGTGAATTTAACCTGAGTATCAGGCGTTTGTGATACTCAGGTTAGCAAATGTCTAACTCGGAGGCATTTTATTCGATTTCGCTGAAATTCGACAGGCGACTGCGAGGGATGGAGCGCCCAAATTGACTGAGTTTGAAGGAAATCGGACGAATTTCGAAGGAAAAAAGCTTCTCACCTTCTCAAGGTGAAGGACTGAGACTCTAATCGACCAAGTACTTTGACAGAAGAAGAGGGAAATCATCGAAACAAAGGGAATGAGGAGGCCTTTTCTTCTCATCTGGCGGCCATAGCAGTTAGCGAAGGTATTAAAAGAAATCCAACTGGAAACTGATACAGATAAGGTCGACGCCGAGTGTCAAACTTCCGAGTCACCTTGGCCACAAACAACAACAATCTTGCCTGCGATTTCCTTCCCTTGCTTAAACGGACGCAACGAAACCAGAAATCATCTGGTTGTACGCTTTCAAAATTTTGAAGGCCTTAAACTGCTTGTTTGTATAGTAGCTTGTCTCTAAAACTAACTAGGAAAGCAAGTCTGAGACTTCTAGAGGAGCCAAACTGATCGCTCCGTATGGCCGCTGGGTCTACGCAAACGACAGAAAATCTTCTTCAAATAGCGCTCTCGAACGTGGCTTTCGAGGTTTTTTTTGCGTAGGATGAAAGTACTGGTACCTCGTCGAGTGATTTTGGGTCGCTTTCTTGGGAAATATCCATTGGAAAGATGAATTATTTGAAGACTTCGAACGTGAGCGCTCAAAATGTCATACAGTTCCCTATAATCAGGGGCACCAGAATGGCGGAAACCTAATTTGCATAAGGTTATGACGTCAGCTGAAAACCGAGAATTGGATTTTCGGACAGTATCATAAATCATTTCAATGAATTCGAATTTTATTTTATTTTTTGGCTACAACATGTTATAGGTGGAGTTGTAAATTATGATGAAAACACTAAAACATCGTTGACAGTCAACGGAATCACTTTCAGTGGAGATTCATACGTGCCAACTCTCCCGGATTATCCGGGAGTCTCCCGGATACGGAACGAATCTCCCGGTCTCCCGTACCGGTCATTAAATCTCCCGACTCTGAACCTTTTACAGTCGTTTCTCCATTCTAGACTCAAATTGCATCCCCAAGTTAAAAAAATCGATTTTTTCAAACTCGTTTCATTGTTTCTTAATGCACTTCTTCATCTCTGAGTTTCAAACACACGTTAATAGAACTAAACAAAATGACTTCCTTTAGCTATCATAGCCATATAACCGATTGTTTGATTGGATCTCCGATTAACCAATAAAAATTCTTGACATAAGTACCCTGTTTTCCCGCAAATTCACAATGGCGGCAGAATATTCTTGTATTCTGAAGGAGCTGCTGGGGGATGGGTGGGTGCGTTTAAGGAAGGGGGGGGGGGGGGAAAGAGGAGAGGAGGGGGAGTCGGTAGGTTGATCGAGGGAGGAGGGGTGGGGAGACCGACTGGAAAAAATCTCCAGATTTTAGATCACCATAGGTTGGCATCTCTGGAGATTTCTTGTTTATTTCGGATATGTAGACAACTCATTCAACAAATATGAAATGAAAATATCAACCGAAGTATACTTGATTCATTCGGGACTATGGTGTGATACCACTCAAATGAGCTTTCTTATCTTGCTGAGACTAACATTATCCCACATCGTTAATTCCCGGTCAATATTTTGACGGTTTTTAAATTTAGTTCAAGCAATATATCAGCAAACGTTTCTAAAAAAAGTTCGTTACTAGTGTATTGTCGGCTCCAAGTTAGCAACGTCCAGGCCACATTGGCTGAATTCAGTAACCCGCAAAATAATTTTAATTGTGGGTATGTGTCTTTTTTTTTCATGTCCGAAAGAGTGAGCGGACAAAGGTCTGCAATCCGCATTACTGACAACTTGTTATGGAAAAAGTTGTCGTCACGAAGCATTTTTCAAGATTTTATATTTCGTTTTATCACACTGCGTGTTTTTTGGTGATGATGACGCAGAGATGACGCACGATTTGTCAGTCTGTTTTCTCGAGGGCCCTCAAAAAACTAACGCACCTGTATCTTTGTCGTTTGCTGACATAACCTTTGCACGTTTCACCATGAGTTGCCTAATGCAAGGCGTCACCCCAATCGTATGAATTGGCGTAAAAAGGAAACTTTGAAGTCTGTAGAACAAGACACCACGCGCGAGCCTTTTTTTTTTGTAGTTTTGTAGCATGTCGCTTTTGCGACCCCTTCCCAGTATTATAACTTATTTCATTTAAATTAGTTCCCTGCCAGCAGAGGTCTCTTTTCTTTTGCGTTCAGGGCTGACGAGTACAAGAAATGGAGACCTCTGACATGGGGTGATACAGCCGCTGTCCACAATCTTGGACCGTATGCCCCATGAAATGTTTGGTGACTGTGATTTGAGCCCACTGTTTCCCGCGCATTTCTTTACAGTCGACTTGATGATGAAGTGAGCCCACACAACATTAAGTACTACGTGAGGATTCAGTCGCTAGGTAAGTAGCCGCCGTGCATGCTCAACACAGTGAGTTTTGACCCATGGCAGAGATCTCTTTTCCCTCCGCTAGCAGGGAAGTAATAAATAAAGTACCTTTTAACTCCAGTTATCTTAGGAACGCAATATCATTTTCTTTAATTATTTGGTCTGTTTGATTTCACTTCATAAATTATTCAGTTTTACAGTAGTTTTCGTGGTCATCTTGGTGAAACTGAGAAACGAAAAGATGGCGGTCACGTCCGTTTGACTAAGGTACACCTGAAAGCCACTTGTTTAGGCCAGCAAAAACAAACACTTCGTTTGAATAAATTCTTCTTGTAGTTGGAAGGCAGCTGATTTGAAATCATGTGTTTGTTGTACTGTGGTTCTTTACAACGATTACCAGTCACACCCGCCCGTCAAAGATTTTTTTCATGTTTTGAAACTGAATTTTGGTGGACGTCAATCAAATGTTTCCATGACGAATTCGACTGCCGCTAGGTGAACAGGACTATATCGTCATGGAAAAATTTGATTGACGTCCACCCAAATTTAGTTTTGAAAAATGAAAAAACCTGTTGAGAAGCGCGCGTGACTGATAACCACTGTAATTAAAAATTAATGGAAGGTGAAAAGATCTGCACAGTCCAGATAAAGATACGGCAATAAAAGCGATGCTTAAGGATTGTGCTTCAAAAACAATAAAATCCTCGGAAATACACCTTTTATTCACAAATTTAAAGTGTCTCGAAATCAACACTAGCTATTGGCATCTTTAGCTGGTGTCGTATTAGATCACGTCCCTCTTTCGCTGTGTCCGTTGAGAGCGTGACAAGAACGTGAGAAAAGTGGGAGTGTGAATGTTCCACGTCTTTATTTGTCTTACGTTAAAGAAAAAAAATCGCCAATTTTCTTTTCTTAAAAAAATAGTGATTTTGTGATAGAAATCCAGTACGTAACTCCTTGTCCTCACGTTCTCCTTGGGATGGACTGTAGAAAGGGCGGGAAAATGCGCAGTTGGCAAAAAAGCGCGCGAAAATCAGGCAGGTGCCAAGACTTTCTTGTCAACAAAACACTTTTTCAGTGAAAGTCACCTTGCTGAGGGAGTTATCATTGACATAAAGAAACCTAGAATTGATCTGTCTTGCTTAAAGACAGTATGAACAAACGTCCAAGCAGTAATTTAAGTGGTAAGTCGTCTCAAAATGGCTTTTTTTGCTTTCAAGTCCTAAGCTTCAAGATATTCAGTAACATTGCTGCTTAATTCATAGGCCGTTTGGTGCCAATATTCGCTAACAATAAAAAGAAAAGATTAAAGCAAGCACTGTATGCAAACCCAACAGCGGAAGAACTAGAGTCCTCGTCGGCTTTAACAGAGATCTCAATCGATAGCTGCAGTGGTTTGAATGGAGATGTCTACAATGAAAGTAATAAAATGGGTCCGCTGAAACAAAATTTTGCTCCGGCTCAAAGATTTGGTCTGGAACACCACAAGAACAGTTTTTCTGCAACACCACGTCAGTCCGCAACAAACTGTCCTGGGGGATTTGCAAACAGAAGTGGTTTACAAAATTACAACCCACTAAGACAGCAACCACGAAGCTCTGACAACACCGACGCCCATACAGCAACTGCTAACACAACATTAAAAAATCTTGGGATCAGGTTGGCATTATTTCACGGATGAACGTGATTTGTTTATTCGTTTTGCCATATTTCATTATTTTGTTCTTGATATACAGTCATAATAATTTTCAGAAACTAGTTAATAATTCATTAGCAAAACAGTCCATCAGGTCACCGAAAAAAGGTCAAGTGCATGAGCTTTACAATAATAATAATAATAATAATAATAATAATAATAATAATAATAATAATAATAACAACAAATATTCCTGACCCTGTGTAATTTGTTTTAGTATGCATATGAAGGAAAGCTTGCAAAATTTACTGAAATCTCATCATCCTCACCAAAATTATACAATAGGATACAAAATACAAATAAGTTACATTAAAAACATACAAATGATTACAAGTTAAGTTAATAAGATCATGAATTACGTAAATAACACCCACTGCATCAGTCAAAGATGTTACTTAGATCATGTCAGGATCAAGTCTAAATATCCGTGTCTTAAAATGCTTGAGACTGGCAGCCAAAACCCCAGTCTCACTTGGATTTTATTAGAAGTCCCAGTCCGAGTTATTAAAATCCGAATCAATTACCATAATTGCCTATTATCTCGTAATCTGATTGGCCAATTTGCCGTTGTCGATAGTCTAGACAACGCTGCTCGCGTTATGCTTACGTCAATTTGTCACGCAATGTAATAGCCAATAAGGAACGCTCATTTTGGGAAATAAACCAATCCTATTGTGATAAAGTTATAGACAACGCTGTCTCTTTCTTTGTGTCATGATTCTGATCACGCTCTGAAATAAAAACTTTCTTTGGCGTTGAATATTGTGGTAAAAAACAAATCGAAAGTGGTTCAGCGTTGTCTGTCCACAACATTTAACCACTGTGGTGACGAATATCGTTGTTTTTCGCTTGCATTTTATCACTGAATGCCGAGAGGAAATAATGCAAATCAAGTTTCTCAGAAAAACGGGAGCGGCCTTTTTTGGCTTTGCAGGGAAATTATCAGGGGTAATCTTAACAGATGCGAGATCAGCAGGCAGCATTATTTACACTCGCAACATTATTAATAATGGTAATAGGACTGAGTGTAGTACCTTCAGGGAGTAATCGGCGCGTAATTTAAAAAATTGACATTTCGAGCACGATTACTCCCTGAATGGACCTCTTTAGCTTGTACGCTTTGTTTTCCCATTTCAGACCACGTGATATTACTCTTGGAAACATTTCCTGTCAAATGTCGTCTTAGGCACGTGCACATGTATGCATAACTTATGAAAACACAAAAGGAAATTTCCCTTGGGAACATCACGTGGTCTGAAATGGGAAAACAAAACGTACAAGCTAAAGAGGTCCTTCACCTTTATCACTCGGAGGCCATTTTGGAGTCCGTGGGGAATAAAAGCTTTGTCTTTGCCATGCCTTTGCCCGTCTAACCCAATACTGAATGAGAGATGAAACGGGCAATATCTTTTGTTTCACCATGGAGTGATATGGGTCTATCGTACGACGCGAAGTCCTATTATCACTTAATGCTGAAATCAGTGCTGTTGATAACCAATCAGATTCGAGATTTTTGTAATAGATACGATTAAAACTAAAAATAATGCTGCGTGCTTTACAAGCTAATATCCACTGGTGTAGCGCTTTCCCCGCTGAGCGCAATACAAAGTGTAAGTTCATCAAAATTGATTCAAAACCTTACTATTTATTCGAAGTTTTCAAAAGGTAGAACTATAAACAAAGGAAAACTAAATAACAAGTAAATAAAGGAATGTGACAAGCAGTTGCCACATCACAGCCCAGAAATACTTTTTGAAAGGTTCATGGTCAGTGTTGATTTTGCACGAGCATTATCAGAACATCTTTCCAAACGTTTCAGTCACAAATTGCAAGCTGATAACGTTCATCCTCACCTCAAAAATTCAATGTTCTTAGGTGATAACAATGCGCAACAAATACAAGAGCTGTGCACACACTCATTATCAACAAATCAAGGAAAAGATTAAAATCATAGAAGCAGAGGTACATGTAAAAAAATCATCTATTGCGTTAGACAAAATGAGTAAATAAAATTGAGGAAAACAAAACTTATGCTTTCTTAGAAATTCGTGTCTTAATTTTTTTCTTGGTACGTTCTGGGACGAAGTCCTCATTTCCAACGAGGAGGAGATGCAACAAATTTCAGTGGAAGAACTGTCCAGTCTTCTGAAAGATCTCAGCAGCAACATCAAATGAAAGGGGCGAATTTAAAGGTAGAAAGGCAGATTTTGTATCAGTTCATTCACCAGTAAATGCCAATTCCTTTGGATTGGGTTAACCTGCCATTTCACGTCAATTTTTTTAACAATTATTCACAAATAGTCCGAGAAAAATCGTGGAAAATGTTTCTTTTCATAGGGTACATGGTACCACAGGTTGACTTTGCACTTCTTTTTTAAATTACTAATACAGAGAAGGTACTGAAGGTCTTTGTATACATAGATGAATCGAGGAAATTTTGAAAATTAACGTGATTATAGTTGTTAGGACTTTAGTGCTTGTCATCTAGTAGTAAATTGACTGAATTGATTTTAGATCCCTGGATATCGATACAGTATATAGCTTTACTGTGTTAAATGCTGTGGCCTCTTCCTCTAATCTTTTTATGCATCCGTGTCGTTTGACTTTTTCGTTTGGGGCACGATTTTCCAGTACATGCAAAGAATTTCCTTTGTGGAATTGTAGCTCTTGTGTTAAACATAAAGTCAATTTTTTTCCCAATTTATTTTTATCATTTATGGATTGCTTTACTAATATAAAAGCCAGTGGTGCGCAATCGATTTTTTTTTTGCATTCTTCTTTTACTTTGGCCAGGAAGGATCAACCAAACAAGTCAACCTTTTGGCTACTCCCCAAGACAGGTCTCTTAAAGTCATTACAGCTTCTATTCAGGATCTCCTAAGGTGGAAACAAGTTGAAGACAAGATGTGTGTAATTTATGAAGTTTTTGGTGAGAAAGCAATTTTTCATTTCTGAACAGAAAATACAGCCTAGAATCCATATTGCATCCTTTAGTTTAATTGAGAATCCTCTTCATATACATCTATCCGAAACAACATTCACGTATTCATACACGTACCATAAAAACATGGTCGAAACACTGAGTAAAGTACAATATAAGGGATTTTTTTGGACAACTGTCCTCCAAGAGGGCATTAGGGCCGATTTACACGGTACGACTTTGTCGCATGCGACAACGGCTTACGACAGGCCCACGACATGATTTACGATTGTTGTGTACGTCAGAAAAAATGTCGTAGCATTTTAAAACATGTTTTAAAACGCTGCGACAATCGTAGGTCATGTCGTAGGCCTGTCGTGAGCTTGTCGTATGCAACAAAATCGTATCGTGTAAATCGGCCCTTACTAAACCACAAAACAGCGAAACGAAACACCAAAACACCGAAACAAGACTAAAGGAGGCTCCCTGAAGTTTTGCGGCCGCGCGCAAGCTGAGCGCTAGTATGGCGCCTAAAGCCTGGATAGCGCGTGTTTTTTGTGACGTCAGCAAGACCAAATCTGTAAAATTAACTGCTAATTTTCTCGCGTTCCCTGCGGTAAATTGTTTTAAAAATTGACTCAGTACTAACCACATTCATTTCCTTTCAAATACCCTATATTTGTTAAAATCTGTCAGAGCTAATCAAAATGTCAGATAATAAATTTCCATAATGTGGCAAAAAACAAAAAAAATTACCGAAGGAAAATATAAATATTAAGACTATTAATTTAAGGAATTAAGGCCGAAAATAGGAATATATGTGCCTGTCAGTAGTGATAAGCTTTATTCTATCGGTTCCCATACTGGTAAATCTCTACAGGGATAACTTCGTAACTCGTGCCCTGTAGTGGGGGTATTCGCAAATACGCTATGTGTATCCAGATCGATTGTGCATGGAGACACCCACGACTGAAGACCGAACCTACCCTTTTTGCAGATGCCACAAAATTCTTAACAAGACCAACATCTGTTAAATTTGATTCCTTGTGGGTTTCGGTGTTGGAGAAAAAAGAAAGAAATTCTGTAGAATGAAATAGCTGTTTCGGTGTTTTGTTTCGTGGTTTAGTAATGCCTCTCAACAGATGGTTCTGCATCCTCTAGTTCTCTGAGACTGTAGTGTTTTAATGCATGCTATTAATGTCAAACGATGTAATCTCCTATGTAACCACGTGATCTGATTTTGTATAAAAATTGTTACCAACTGTATATTCAGGAGCATTGTAATAAAGCGTTTAATGAGACTACAATTCTCACTGTTTCTGTATAGTAGAATAACAACCCGTAAGAACTCGACAGAAACTTTAAGTTCCCTAACACACGTGTGCAACGAAACAAGTCTATTTTCTTTTGCTTCTAGGGACCCTGGATTCTCAAGTGTCTTTAAATCAAGCTGGGAACGGAAAAAATTTTGTCTTAAAAGACAAAACAGGAACTTTGAGGTACAGTCTGAGCACAGACGAAAGCCTTTCCCTGCTGGTCCAATACTTCATATACCATTATACCACAGCACTCCCTATGTAAACATAATACGTATTAGGGTCGATCCGCACTGAGGACAAAACTGTTTGTTTTAGCCAAAACTGTTTTTATCAGTGCGGATGGATTGTCCTCCAAGGACAAAATATTTCGACTCGGACAAATTTATCAAAAGAGCTGCTGTCCGTGTTATTTTCTTTTGCTTTCATGACAGGCGTCATTAGCAAATTACTGTTTCTATTTGTCTCGCCATAAGATCTCACAAGCGACCACCAGAAATTCAGAAATCCGACTCCCCTGTGAACAAGCAGTGCGGATGCAACAGGGCAAATAATTTTTGTCGAGTCGGACAATTCATTTAAATTGGCCCCGGACAAAAAGAGAGTTTGTCCTCAGTGCGGATCGACTCTTACGTAATTATTATTATACTTTCTTATCATTTCAGATGCACCTTTTGGGAAATGGTGAGTTTATCAATATGTGAAACAGAACAGGTTCATTAAACCAAAAAGTGTCACCGACATACCCCGTTCCACCTGAATTTGTCATTCTTGCCACGCCCTTGGTAAGACACCTCTCTACACTGCAAGTACTTAAAGTGCTGCAGAGCTATGACCAAAAAATCCATTCTTCTTTTTCATTGGATTTTAATTATGTTAACTAAACACCAAGTGGCCCAAGTTTTAAGCCGTTATTTAAAGAACACACTTGTTTATTTTACCTGGAATTTTCTTGTTTAATGGTCCGCCATTACTAACTTTAAAATCTTGAGAGAGCAGGATTGAGGACAAAATGACGTCAAAGACTCACCAGTTTAAGAATTCAATGCATGTTTTACTTATGCAGGACTCATGCAGCACAGGAGTTTCGGGCTTTCCAACTTTTAATCTTGTGTTTTGCATATATAACAAGGGTCTACGGGTAGCCTACACTTTGTTCGAAGGAATTTTAGCCGATTTCTCTTAAAGTTCACAATATTTCAGGGAGTTTTTATGTTACAATCTCTTGGTCAGTATCCAGTTCAAAGTCCACAGTTCGTGACCCAACCATACAGTTAAGTGCGATCCTAGAATAGTTGTTCAAATTTAAAACTGTTGTTAACGGTGTTGACTCCAATAAAAACCAGTATACAGATGCTTTACAACTTTCTACGATTGTATTTAAAAGTACTATTTTTTAACAATACCGGGAGTATTAAGAAAATTATGTAATAGGCTAGTTTCGAATTGTGCAGCAACAAAAGAACAGTGTCGAGGTTCAGGGGAATAATTAGCATATTGTATTGTTCAAAACAAAGGAAAATGCAAATTATTCCTCTGAACCTCGACTCTGTTCTTTTGTTGCTGCACAATTCGAAACTAGCCTATTAGCCTGGTATATTGCATTGCGTGCAACGAAAACACAAAAACTCGTTTCCGGACACGAACACAATTCTTTAATATATATTTCCTTGTTGATCTGTCGCGTAGTCGTCCATGGTTTAGATAGTGGTCATTGCGATTGCCTCTGAAGAAGGAGATACCGAGTTCGAATCCTATTTGGGCTGCCTTTCATGAGGCAAAGAAATCTTACGCATGTGCAGCCAAATCGCGACTCTTCCTCCCCCCCCCCCCCCCACCCCTTCCTAAAAAATTTAAAGTCCAAAAACGGAAACGATTTCTATGAAGAGTAATAAGCTGCATTTACAGTGATCACACACTTTAAATTTAAGCTGGAGAGTAAATGACGTCACTTTTCCCTGGATCCAACCCTCTGCGGTCGAATCGGTCAGTTTTGAGTTATGGCGGACCTAGCCTGCGTCGCTGAAAGACTAAACCGCTGGTATCGTCAGTCTGCGCAACGGTTACGAAAAGCATGTTCTGAGTTTACTGGGATTTCTGTATCCCTTTCTGATCGGATAGATTCTTACATGCTTTGTGATTCGAAGTTCACTTACTTGACGAGTCACGCATCCGTTATTTGCCTGACAGAAAAAGTGCTTTGCCTTTAAACGGCGCAAAAGGTCAATGTTTAATTATTTTGTTTATTGCAATTTATGTCGTCACGTTATAGGACAGAATCATGAAAGGGTATTGCTTGCAAAGAGATGAGAACAGTTCGACACACTCGTCGAAATTGAAAGTTTGAATTTGTCTTTGCTGGATCGCAAACAAATAGAAATCAAAGATGTCGTAGCACGTGCGGATTTAAAAAACCGTGAACACATTAATTTGATTTTGACATTTCCATCGCGCAGCAACCAATCAGAAGCGACATGAAACTACCAACAAATAGCCCACTTTCGATATATAACAAAAGGTATCATCATCTCGAGGCTCTGGGGAATAAACTCATAACAAATCCTTCTATTTATTCCCCAGAGCCTCGAGATGATGCCCTTTGTTTAGGACTGAATTTTAATATATGGAAATTGGGCTATTACCGTTACTGGTTGCGGTTTAGTTTTCTTGCGCTAGATTGCGTCCAACGGCAACTTTCACATTTGCGACGCCTTGTTTCCCTTGGATAAAATAATTCAACCTTTCTCCAAAGAGCGAAGTGTCCAAGAAAGGGTTTGTGGGTAAATAAACATGATCTTTCAACGAGAATTTCGGCGCAAAATCGCCTGAATCTGCATGCAAAAGTTGATCACATGCTGAGTAAACAGCAAAGTAAACCGGCTCAGATTACAGGAAGGAAGCGGTTTCTAACCCTGCATAGTCTGGTAGACACAACATATTCCGTATTCAAACGGAAAAGCGGTTTAGACAGCTTTGTTTAGCTCAGACGTGGCAACAGCTTGCAGAGCCAAAAACCAAAAGAAAAAAGGTTATGTATTATGTATTATTATAGTTATCCACATGTGAAAAGTAAGTTTGTCAATATCGAGTTTTATTGATCGGTAGCCATAATTTGTATACTTTTTTCGCAACAACTCTGGAATGCAAGGGCAACCTCGTTCCCAGGGCTTTTCACCGCCGAGAGCCCTGGGACAGGCCGTCCCACTCTTGGCGGCAAAAAGCCCTGGGGACGAGGTTGATGCAAGAGCTGGAGTCAAAATATTTCAGTCTTGGTGGCATCTTCAGTATCCAATTTTGCATATCAGAATGCTGGAAAATGTGTCTCAGAGGGTCTACGATTTCAAAAATATCCGGGAGAGCATGCCCGCAGACCCCCCTTGGGGTCAACGCTTATCAGGCGTTGCAACTCCTACTTACCACAACGCAACTTCTACTTTCAAAAGTTGTGAAACCACCGTTGAAACACAATAACATTTCATAAATATTTCTAGTGTTTAAGGTTTTGGGATTGTCACAGTAACAAATATATTTCTACATACAAGAAATTCCCACAGCGAGTTTTCCTGCTCAGATAGGAGACAATCAATTTGAAACTGATCCTTTAGGGCATTGAACTTTCTTTCCAACCTTTCATTAAAAGGATTGCGTGATTTGTCCACAGGTAACCCAGGCTCACTGTGTGCGTCACGTAGGTATTAAAATATAGAGAACATATGAGGCGAAGTTTAGGTCTGAAAATTTGCTAGAAAATGGTAATAAAAATCGATAAAACGTACCATGTGGTGAGCTGTTGTTGTCTTTAATACGTACACGAAGTTTCGGGGAAAATGGTCCCCGTTCACCTTCCTTCATAATATAGTGACAAGGTAGGAGACGGAAGCCAGCGTCGGGACTCCGATCGACCCAAAACAAGCACGATTTTTTCCGCGAAAATCAAATCCAGTCGCTAAATAAACACGCCAGGTTCGTGGAATAGGAATTTCTCTAAACCATGAATCCACTGAAGCATCTCCAGGTAGCAACGCGGAGCCACCAGACTCCGTAAAACTTGTAAGTTAACCTGCTAAAATGGCGGCCAGAAAGCGTGGTACTCACGAAGTGCCCAATTCAAAATGGCACTGAACTCTGGACGCCTGGTGACGAGTATAATAAGTCTCCCTCGAGGGAGGGGAGTCCCAAATTGCTAAATACAAAACTCACTGAGCAATTTGGGACTCCCCTCCCTCGAGGGAGACTTATTATACTCGTCACCAGGCGTCCAGAGTTCAGCGCCATTTTGAATTGGGCACTTCGTGAGTACCACGCTTTCTGGCCGCCATTTTAGCAGGTTAACTTACAAGTTTTACGGAGTCTGGTGGCTCCGCGTTGCTACCTGGAGATGCTTCAGTGGATTCATGGTTTAGAGAAATTCCTATTCCACGAACCTGGCGTGTTTATTTAGCGACTGGATTTGATTTTCGCGGAAAAAATCGTGCTTGTTTTGGGTCGATCGGAGTCCCGACGCTGGCTTCAGTCTCCTACCTTGTCACTATATTATGAAGGAAGGTGAACGGGGACCATTTTCCCCGAAACTTCGTGTACGTATTAAAGACAACAACAGCTCACCACATGGTACGTTTTATCGATTTTTATTACCATTTTCTAGCAAATTTTCAGACCTAAACTACGCCTCATATGTTCTCTATATTTTAATACCTACGTGACGCACACAGTGAGCCTGGGTTACCTGTGCGTACACCCAAAGTAAACAGCCTTTGGACAAAAATCAAAGCCCAAAATTTTGCCAGTCAAGTCTACGCAAACAAGCGTTCAAAATCTGAAGGAAGAAGGAAAGTTTTTTTAAAATCATAGTAGCACTTTAATACATGTACAATGTAGCTTTCAAAAGAAAGCACTTCAAAAATTGTAAAATTAAGTTGCTCACAAATTATCATGTTGGCTCCTTTTGCAACCATATTGGGTGCTACATGTATCCTACGAACTTCCTTGTACATGTAGATCACGACAGTGTTAATCCTTTCCCTCCCTGGAGTGAGATTTTACTCTGTCTAATGCCAGACGAATGGGTTAACAACATCTACATGTAGGCCCACTCAAAACCCCTTATTAAATATACCGTCAACTATTTCTCGCATGCCAATAAGCCACAGACAGCGTGGTTGATTGCTTGGGGTTAAAACATGAAATTTCGTAGCTGGATTATGAGTGCTGTCATTTTTGTCAACTTTCTTGTGTTGGGTGCAGTTCCAGCTGATGTCTTTCCTCAATCGGTCAACATAAAGAAGTCTAACCATTTTGTTTTTTAATACCAGGATCGTCACCTTCCGAGATTGACAAGAGGACAAATGCACAGGTGACACCCATTAAATTTGTATGAATTCGAAGACAGTTAAGTTAGTCCATTCTGTTGTTTATTATATGGTGAATACAAAGTGAAAACATGTTGAGATTCGTCATCATTCCAATTACAATTTACCTGTTCATTACAAAATCAATTTGGCTTTTATTTTAAAAGGTGTGTGGGATCTTTGGACAGAAAAACTGGACATTTCAAATGTGTGTCAGTGAGGCCAGTCATGCAAACAGAACATCAACAAATTGAAGCATTGTTACAGTCATCATACCTGACTATGCAAGAGAAGCTGGCCATCTTAAAGGAAGACTAAACAATATCTTGTATAGATAATGATTTTTATTCCAAACCCATGGATTTTTTGAAAAAATGCCTTAAGTTACATGTACATTGAATAAACAAATGCTTAAATTAACTTTTTTAATAAATGCAATGTTACAACACTCTTACAGCGAGATACCTTAATGACAGTAACATGGTAATAGACTTTTGCCATTCTTTCAACTTTCATGTCATACAGGAATAACTAGGAAGATTTTAAGTGTACTGTATGTACTGTATAATAACATATCTGTTACATAATCAGTACAAGAAGAGAAAGGCCAACTTACAATAATTCTTGAACTATATGTACTGTGAAAATAGCTCATAAAGCATTATACATGTAAAAGCATGAAATAATTTTATATCTTGGAACTTATTTATTCACTGGTTTGTTCTGTCCCTTGATTTGTAAGTAACTCCTCTAGCCTTTAGGTCACGGACTACATGACCTGGTAGTTTACCGCTCACAGAAATAGCATAACAACCTCTGGCTGATGTGTCTAAAATCAAATAATGACTTGGTATTAGGGGAATATTTTTGGATGGCCACACTCTTAATAACATTGATGTACATACTGTGATACATGTAATACATTAACTAAAAAAGTAAAAGAAACCTCCTCTTTAAGAAGTCAACACTTTGCAAAGCTTCACTATTTTTTTCACCTCCCATTTTGGATTTGAGGACTCACACCTACTTCAACTTTGTGTAAACTTTACTCTTTTATGCAGATTAAAATCCTCTGACAAACCTTTTGCTGACTCTAATTTATTAGCTTTGTCAAAATAGTTACAGTAAGGCCTACTGTATAATCTGGTGCAAGAGCTTTAAAACAGTAGCATATCGTTTCCAATCAGCCTGCCCCTGAGCTGTTGGAATAATGCTACATACATGTACACCTCCCCCACCCAGTCTGATGAAGAAAGAAGTTTAGAGTGTGCTTGCAAAGAGGAATTAATTTTAAAGTGCCCCTAGCCCCAAAATATTTTTTTTGCTAAAATGAATCTTTGCACCTGTTTGAAACGCATTGCGGCCATTTTTTCATTTTTTAACATACCACAGGCAACCCATTCACTACCTCTCCAGCCTAACATGTGCACATACATGTAACACCAAGCATTTCCTTACAGTATTATCATGCACTTTAGGGATGTAGCTAAAATTTTTTTCATAGGCCACTTTGGAAAATACCATAATACTCTTTGTTTGTCCCCCCAAACTTTGCATAAGCATTTTTTGCAGTTTCTCTTGGGACTTACAATGGTCCCAAGAGAAAACAAAAACAATGCTCATGCAAAATTTGGGGGGACAAACAAAGAGTATTGTGGTATTTTCCTAAGTGGCCTATAACCGTAATAGGCACTTAACAGGTGGGTACTTAATTTGGGCCAAAGGCCCAATCTCGTTCCCAGGGTCTCCATTGTCGTTGAGAAGACACCCTGGTTGGGGCTGGTCACGTGTTGAGCCCAAAAGCTGGGAGATTTGCAAACATGGGCATTTGAGGAGAGGTGGCAGTGTAGGCCTTGTCATCATTGCGAGGAAGGGAATCAAACTGAACCCATTTGATTTTGAGGGCTGATGACCGTCGACAAAACGTTTCACGGCAAGATATTGAATGTACTTCACATGGAATTCGACGTGAAAGGCAAAAAGGTGTTGTCAAATCAGTCAGATGCAACAGAAAATTTTCTCGCGTCGTTTGAATTGTTGTATGCCTGTGAGAAGGCCCGGATTCAAACTTTAATACTTGAACAAGCTCAAGTAAGCAGTCGAACTGAGTGATAATGAAGGATATACTACTAGTTTGCAACATGTTTAAAGAAAAGAAAGTTTGGTCGTGAAAAAAAACAAGCGAAACGCTTATCCATGGGAAACAAACATGTTCGGCCATCGATCAGGTATTTTAATCTGCTCTTTGATTTTCGTTTTTCTTTCGAATGTTAAACAAGTTATTTCCAAGTGAGGGGGGTGAATAGGTTCGCGGATCAGCGGATTTGGCTACAAAAACAACTCAGATTTCGGATTTTGAGGACACATTTTGCGGATTGGCGGTTTTTGAATGCTCCGCAGATCACGGATTTCTTCAATATTTCAACATGGATTATAAATTTTGTTTGTTTTGCAGTGCGGATCCCGGAAATTAACTTGGTGGTCTGTTTCAATTTTTTTCTGCCTGACCTGAGAACTAGACTAGATCAACATATCTTTGACCTTCAATGTAATCTCTAGGAACCCAGGATTTCGGGTTCCGGCCAGACAAAAAGCCATTGAACTCACCAGACCCTCACCACGTGTAACATAAGCACGGTCAACAAGGAGGTCAGGTCATTGAGGTCATTGAGACAAAGACCATCGATTGCGTCGTTTTTTTTTTTTACCGAGAAGGTGCCAAAGACGATGACTTCCTTCATGATTAAAAAAAGTTTCGGTGCTGCGTTGATTCCAGCAATTGGAAAAGCGTGGTGAAACTAAGCGAGCATGTGAGGTTAATACGGATTGTTATGTTTCATACTACGAGATTTCTGTTGTCTTTGGATTTGATTTCTTTAATAATTACAAAACAACTTGGTCATGGTGGGGATTAAACCTTTGATTTTGCTACACTCTTTTAAACATGGTAACTTGACATTTCATGGACCTGGGCACCAAGTGCGGATAAACAGTAGGGTAATTTAATGACGGGTATTTCTTTAACGTCAGCTAAGTTAAGTTGAATGTTCTTAAGTGCTCACTTCTCTACCAGTAATTGCGGATTCGGATTTTTGTAAAAAATATCTGCGGAATGCCGGATTTTGCAAAAAATTAGCACGGATCGACGCATTTGCTGGCCCCTATTCACCCCCTCCTTAGTCGCAACAGTACTGCAGAATGAATCTTTTACGACAAATTTATAATACAAACGTAGCGTGTGGTGTATTTTTTGATAGTGTATGTTCTGTAGAAGCTCATTTAGCTACTAACGAAATCTTTTTTGCAAACTCATCGGTCACAAAAATACTTGTTTTTAGCTTGACCGTTTTTCAGTTACGGGTCAAGATATAACGAAAACTCTACCCCAGTGGGAAAATGTTTGTCGAGGAGAGCCATGTGACCAGCCCCAACCAGGGTCTCTCTCCTTATCGACAAAGAGACCCTGGGAACGAGGTTGCCTAAGGGTTAGGGGGGTCCAGGGGCATGCCTCCGGAAAATCTTGAAGTTTGCGTTTTCCTCGATTTTAGGAGGTAAATTCAAGGCCATTCGTGATGTTTTTAGACATTTCTTTTTGCCTTTTCCTTGAAAAAATGTCACTTTGTTTGAACACATGCTTTGGTGTCTCATGCCGATTCTGTCGTAGTAGTAGCGCGTTCTTTAAATTTTTTACTCGATCTGCCAGAGTTTGATGAAGTAGCTTCAGCAGATTTGAAGAATTTCTTTATACTGAGCACATCAGAATCACTTTTCCTACTTTTCCCACCAACATTTCAGCTTATACATATGTTGCCTGACATGGTTGAAATACACAAACTGGGTTTACATTATTTCATGTACACGAAGTAGAAATAGCGATGGCCAATGAGCCTTCTACCTAACACAAATGAATCATTCTTCGAAATGGAGTGATTATGATCTTGTTTCTTCTGGAAATACGACAATACTGAAGTCCAAACAGCCAAAAGTAGCGTTTTACTGATGACATTTATATGTACGAGAGAGCATAAGGTTATTTTTCAGCCGGGTATTTTCCCTGGCTCCTGGCTATTAACTACATCCCTGGCACTTTCCGACCCACTTATATGTAGGTATATGCACATTACCTATTCTCTGCCATCTTGCTACCCAACTGTCTTCAGGAGTCATCATGGATATTATTCTGTAAAAATAGTAAAAATATACATATTATTATTGCAGTTTGAACCCATGCAGTTATTTTGGTTTAATTTTTTTAATGATTAAAACAAAAAGATGAATATATACATTGCATTTGTTTCTGCCACAGGGGAAGTGAAGATACAAAAAACACACCATAATACACACACATAACATCTTAAGACTGTTCCAGTGTTCGACACTAATTTTCTTAATAAATTATTTGCCCTTTGGGCAATCAGTTTTGTTTTTTGGTTGTCCATAGTTTTTTTTTTGGTTGCCCACTTTCTAAAGACCTGTTGACCATTAAAACCTAAAGAAAGCTCGTAAAAATGTCAATTTTGTCGGTCCATGAAGGAGGATACAATAAAAGCTGAAACAAACTGTTGTCTGATAAATTTGGTGTTCACTTAGTAAATGCTTTGCAACCAGATCAAATGCAATCGAGAAAATTTCATGAGTTTCCTTCATCATTGTCACCACCATTTCGCTTTTTTCTAGAAATTCAATTAAATTAATTAAAGGTGACAGAACACACCAGGGTTTGTTTGCGTCGTTTCAAGCCTTCGGATTATATTATTTCGCTAGTTGGTCGGAAAAGAAAAACTAATGCTGTACAGTGTATCATCCATTTTTTGTTGGAACAAAGTTTTGCCCTCTAAACAAAAAGCACCAAAGCATAGAAGTCCGATCAACCTAAAAAGCCTGATGAAAACCACAGAAACTGCTACAATGAGGATGAGCAGCAATTCCAGCTGTGTGTCATAATTTTAAAATAGATTCCGGGGAAAACCAGGAATCTCCTGACTTACTTTCTTAACTCTCAGTCATTGAAAACAGGAGTTCAACGAGGTGAATTTAGTTAAAATATTGATTTATTTAAGTTTCGATATAATGTGCACTCTGAATGGTTAAAGCAGTGGGCTTTAGGAGATTACAGATGCACGGCTAATCATGGCTAATCATGGGGAGGGGGGGGGGGGGGGGGGGCGGGGGTTCCCTAATGACCAAGCAAGCATTTACCAGAGCAACCAAATTTAAGAGTTTACATGTAGTTGCCTGGCTTTTGAAACAGGGACAACCTGGAATTGTTTTTAAAACTTGAGCACTACCAGGGGGTACCATTTCTTTCACTTTTTCTTTTCCTGTTTCCTGAGGTGAGTGTACAGTAGCATATTGGCATAGAAGATAAATATTTCTCACTTCTCCCTAGTACAGTTACTCATTTTATAGAGCAAGATATGAGAGTGAAGGCTATAGAGGTCCTATCCACAGATCAAAAGAGAATACATTAACACTTGCACTTCCTCAGTGGCTAAAAAGCATGTCTAACACACTCTGTTAATCTGTGATGACTCCAGTACTCGCTAGTATTAATGCAGTTGCACTATTACAATACAATAATAACAGACTTAACACATACCCATCGAAGTTTGCACTTGTGCAGGTTAAAATATTTTCTTTGTTGTTTTTAAGTCTCAAATACTTCTCACAATTTTCACAACCATCATATTCAAATTGTTCAAGGGTCTGCAACAGAAGTGTAATCAAGGATAAATTTCTCAGTAAGCAAAAGATTGAGTGCAAAACAGAGAACTGACCACAGTAAAATAACTAGCAAAAGAAAAAAAATTCTGAAGAGCCCAATCCGATGGCTAAACATACACTCAACAAAATTAACCCATTGACTCCTGAGTTTATTTTACTTGGGGGATGTACTAGGGAGCCTGAGGGCATTGATACCAGTGTTCAACACTGTTTTTTTGGTTGCCCACCTTCTAAAGACCTGTTAACCATTAAAAATCAAGGCTTGTAAAAATGTAACGACAGAGGATATAATAAAAGCTGTAACAACTGTTGTCTGATAAATTTGGTGTTCGCTAATAGTAACTTACTACCCTAAATGCTTTGCAACCAGATGAAATGCAATCAAGAAAATTTGATGAATTTCCTTCATTGTTGTCACCACCAAAAACGAACTGAAAAAGACTCATTTCCGCAGTTCATTTTCAGGCTTGTTGGATATCGTAGCACATTTGGCCGTGCGAAAACTGGGTTGTAATGTAACAAGCATTCCTTTTGAACAGAGAAAGATGGCGGCTACAAACGAGTTCCTCCTTCCAATCTGTTTCAGACATTCCAACCCCTTTTGAAGGAATTTTTAGCACCAAAGGTGCTCACACGAGTTGCTATGGCGTGAGCCTGTTGGGGGTGGTATTCTTTCCCCCTCTCCCGATTTTTTATCAGATTCTTCCAATTTATCATGATAAAATTCTGAGAACAAGGGCAAATTGCTCATCTTAAGTATTATTTCGCAATCTGAGTGTAAATCGTTACATATTACGCTTTCTTATCCTATAATGCCTCGCCGAGTCTCTCCATTGAACACCCTGTGTTGTACAAACTCATAAGGCCAGCAGTGGCGGACAAGTATTTCTACCATATAGAATACCACATAAATGATGTCAAAATGCAGGAAATGACACTTGAGAGAAACTAAATTTTTAAAATCTCCTCCGGGGGGATGGGGGGGGGGGGGGGGCAACACATCAAATTGGGAGACTTCCGATCAAATCGGGAGTGTTGGAATGTCTGCTGTTTTAAGGTTTGTATCAATACATTTTTAACAGTAAAATATATGACAGCAAAGAAATGTAACGTTTTTTTTAAAGTCATGTTTGCAGTGACTACGTCATATTACTAGTCACTTTCTTCATTGCAAATCAAATGGGTCCGCATAATATTAGTCGAACAAAAATTCTGATTGCCCGATCGGGCAAGCCTTTGAGTTGTTTTACTTACCCATGGCAATCGAGCAAGTGTTATTGTCGAACAATGAATGCCACAGAATAATTTATTTTATGATTTTGTCTGGACTCCTTTCATTATAACACATGGATATTGCCTGCTTTACAAGCAGCAGCCACAAATTGTGGAGATTTTACACTTACATGTATTTTTCAATAATAATTTTTCCTGCATCAGGCTCTCCCATGCTATTCATTCCAAGGAATGAAACATTATTAAAAATATTTTTAAAGAACTCCCCAAACTAAAAGAGTATGCAGTTTCAAAAGGACTATGTCAATAAGGGGCCGGTTGTTCCAAGCCTGGTTAGCACTAGCTGTTGCATTTTTAGCTCCCCATTTATTTGTAAAAATGTTTCTCCTCAAAAATATAAAGTTTGTAAGCTCACCCTACAGTGCAATATTGAAAGAGCAAGGCCAGCAGTTGATGAAAGTTGTACAGGAGCTCACAGCACTGAAGTGTGACTTAAAGGAAGGAGTACATGTCAGAGCTACCGCACCGCTGGTCGTCAAAAGGGAGCTTAAGCAGGCGCGGTTTTGAGACGCAGACGGCACCTGGAAGTGAGCTGTTTTCCCTTTAAACCTGTTTTCACACAATTTACATTACTAAGTATCTTTTCTCCATTGGAGATGATTTGCATAAAATCTGGGAGACACCACTGTCCTGGCACATGAAATTTTCTCTTCCCGTTGCCGTATGCATCTCAAAACGCTTAAGCTCCCTAATGAGTTTAGTGACGAGTCCTTTGGAAGCATTGTCAGTGATGCGGATGCCCTGATGATTACCCTTTGCACTGAGGAAGGAAACTCCAATAAGGTTATCCACAAAAGCTTATCACAAGATTCGCCGCAAGCCTTGTCAGCCCTTCAGGTACCACCAACAGTAGCAATTCCGACTCGATCACCAACAAGTGCCGTCCTACCCAGCCATAGCCCAGTCACAGGCAGCCTATGTATCCCATTCATCGCCCCTCCCACGAGCTCCATTGCGACCCACTGAACCAAATTTGTCAGAGCCAACACCTTCTTTCAGCCTTCTTTCAGCGGCCGATGGAAGAGGAATGCCACAAGATCGAAGGGATTGTTCGTCCTGGCAAAGAAATGACCATGTGTGCCCTTCCCTGCGTTATTGTGTTTGCAGTGACTATGTCATATGACTAGCCACTTTCTTCGTTGCAAATCAAATCGCTCCGCAAAATATTAGTTGAACAAAAATTCTGATTGCCAGATTGGGCAATCCTTTGAGTTGTTTTACTTGCCCTGGGCAATTGGACAAGTGTTATTGTTGAACATTGAATGCCACAGAATGATTTCTGTGACTGGACTCCTTCCATTATAATACTTGGATATTGTGTAGTTTACAAGCAGCAGCCACAAATTGTGGAGATTTTACTCTTATTTGTCAATAATATTTTTTCCTGCATCAGGCTCTCACATGCTATTCATTCCAAGGAATGAAAGACTACTAAAAATATTTTAAAAAAACTCCCCAAACTAAAGAGCATTCAGTTTCAAAAGGACTACTGTATGTCAATCAGGGGTCGGTTGCTCCAAGCCTGGTTAGCACTAGCTGTTGCATTTATTTGTAAAATGTTAGCACTGGCTGTTGGTTATTAAAGAGATATCAAAACCTATGGGTTCCCACGGTATTTAACATTGATTAGCTCTTACCATGCTTCGAGCAACCCAGCGATAATTGTTGGTTGAGAGGTACACGTACAAGACGTGCCACAATCTTCACCCGCTGTCCCATGAATTTGTATGGTCGATCATCTATCAATGCTTTTGATACCGTATAGCTTTGTTGGCTGGGACAAACGAGACAGGCAGTACTGATAACTAAATGAACACAGTCTTTATTCCACACTCGAGCATGAGGGTCTCGGTTAGAACCAGAACAACAACAACTAGCTCCGGGTAGCCCGGATGTACACGTAGTTTCCCTCAGAGAGAGCCTAAATACAAGTGTTAATTTGGGACAACAGCTTCACCCTCGAATTGGCATGCATGTTGATCAACTCCCCTAGGCCTACAAATCACCGTAAATTTGTAATATCCTGTGTTTGGAGTAAACACCCGCAGCTCGTCATTTGACTACCGAGCCACTGAAAAAACATACTTGTTTCAAAAGTGGTGCTGTACTTTGAGTTCTTATAGTTTAGCCAGAAGAACCACTGCTGGATGATAGACGTTCACTATTACGAAGGGCTAACGATCGAGACGTTAGCTTTCAAATTTCTCTACGGAGGTCAATTAACCATATCAATCCAGCTGATAAACCCGTGCATTTCTGTGTTTCACTTCCCCACCGACGCAGCACCACAGTTCTTTTGAAAGTAAATTTAATATTTGATGTTCTAAATGTTCAGTTCGGGCGATCTCCATAAAAATGGCTCGACTTTTTTTAAAGACAGGTAGATGATAATTGGTAAGAGATTGAACTACTTTCCCTTAACACCGAAAAACAACTCACCTTCACCAAGGAACAGAGCAAGCAGGCTCGAAGATTTCTTAGTTCCTTCGGAACACTCTCCATGTTTTCTTTGAAACTTGCCGAGAGTCTACGCATGCGTCAAAACCCAAGCCTCTCTCGTATTTCGAACTCGTTGCAATATGGAGGTTTTCTCCAACAAGAAGGTGTTGAATTTCAACATAGGAGTTCTTGGTCACATCGACAGTGGAAAAACCTCTCTTGCCAAAGCTCTGAGCTCGACTGCTTCAACAGCATCATTTGACAAAAATCCCCAAAGTAAAGAACGTGGCATCACGCTAGATCTGGGTTTTTCATCTTTTCAGGTGCCAATGCCGGAACATCTGAAGGGGCACCCCTACGATCTTCTTCAGTTCACACTGGTGGACTGCCCAGGCCATGCATCGCTCATTAGAACTATTATCGGCGGTGCACAGATTATTGACATGATGATGTTGGTAGTGGACGTCACCAAAGGCGTGCAAACACAAACTGCTGAATGCCTTGTCATTGGAGAGATTCTGTGTGAGAAAATGGTTGTGGTGTTAAACAAGACTGACTTGCTTAAAGAGGAAAAGAGGAATGCGTTAGTTGAGAAGGTGATTGATTGAGAACAACATAACACCAGTCGAAAAGCCGTTGGCTGTTTTAATAATCTGTTAACACTGTTTTGCTTTTTTTCTGTGTCATATCCTGCACCTTGTTTTTTTCTTCCAGATGAGCAAGAAGCTGTCAAAGACATTAGAAAACACCAAATTTGTGGGGTCACCAATTGTAGCAGTATCAGCCAAGCCTGGAGGACCGGACTCTCCTGACTCAGAGCCCATTGGAAGCCAGAAGCTTGTTGATTTATTGTCATCGATGTCATACTTTCCAAATAGAGATCCATCTGGACCACTAGTGTATGCTGTTGACCACTGTTTCTCCATACGAGGCCAGGGAACTGTAATGACAGGCACCATTCTTAGTGGCAGTGTTAAGGTCAATGATAATGTTGAAATTCCATCCATGAAGATCACAAAAAAGGTCAAGTCAATGCAGATGTTTAAAGTCCCTGTGACAGAAGCTTCTCAAGGGGACAGGGTAGGGATTTGTGTAACTCAGTTTGATCCAAAGTTGCTAGAGAGAGGTTTGGTCTGTAGTCCTGCTACTGTGCCAACAATCTTTGCAGCTATCACAACAGTCAAACACATACCTTACTACAAAGGGGCTATAACATCAAAAGCTAAGTTTCACATTACCATTGGCCATGAAACAGTGATGGGTAAGCTTCAGGTCTTTGGGGTACCTCCCGGTCAGTCAACTGATACCTTCCAGGAAAATTCTACATTTGACATGAGCAGAGAGTATATTTTTCAGGAAGCAGTGTTAGATCGTTCAAAACGCTCAGCTGATTCTTCAGAAAATGAAAATGCATATTCTGAGACAAACTGTAGCCCTCTTACAAATCAACAATGGTTGTTCATTGAGTTTGAAAAACCAGTTACATGCCCAGAGAATTCGTTGGTGATTGGTTCTCGGCTTGATACAGATATCCACCTAAACATCTGCAGAATAGCATTCCATGGACGATTGGTAGTTCCTGTTGTGGAAAAGAATTTTGCAGAAACTTTGTTACCCCAACTCAAAATTTATAAGACCAAGACAAGGGAAGGTGTTGTTGAAAGAATTCCTGATGATTATTCTGTAATTGCCCACTCACTTTTTAAAAAAGAGACAAATATTCAAAGCTTTGTTGGAATGAAGATAAGACTTTCAACAGGAGAGGAGGGAATGATTGAAGGTGCTTTTGGTCAAAGTGGAAAAGTGAAGATCAGAATTCCAAAAGGATTGTCAGCTGATACTGTCCTTATGCATTCATCAACTGGGAAAAAGAAAGGAGGGAAGAATAAGAGTGCTCTGCAACCTTCTACAGCAGAGGACATGGGTGATTCACTTGAAAAACTCTCAAAAGTCATTAAAGTGATATTGGAGTTTAAGAGATACAATTATGATCCCAAGAAGAAAATGGTGCAATCATAAAAAATGTGTTTTACAATTAAGGTACTTTTGTTATAATCCATGTTTCACATTCCAAAGCCAATAATAGTGTTGCAGTCTATTGTTATCCATTGTTTGTTTCATAATCTCGTGGTTGTGTTGTTTAATTAATTAAAACTAATATTATCATTGAAAGATTTCTTTTATTCGATACAAATGTGACTTGAAACCTACATGTAAAGTTAGGTTAGATTTTAAATCCACAGATATTTCCTTATGTAATCAAAGTGATGGATTTATGATCTGTTCTTAAAGTATTTCAAAGTGAAGATTCTGTAGTTGATTCAGAGTAGTAATTTGATAAACACCTGGCGAAAAGGCTGTCATTAATTTTTGTCCTTTTATCATTATGAGTTTTGGGTGGGATAGAAATGATTTTTAAGAAAATGGAAGTTGAAATGTGGGTTATAGATGAAGGAGAGAGGTTATCCAGATAGGTACGAGGATCACGTCTCTTATTCGTCTGTAACTAGCACTTAAAATTGCATTTATTTTATTCATTGGAACACATGAGCCCAACAAATTGCACCCAACTGCATTGCAGAAGTCATGGGTTTGAATGCTGTTGAAACCACCTGAACTTTTTTAGTATCTATAGCAGAAAATTGCTTAAATTGTCCACAAAAGTTTGAGGATCACTTCTCCTTTTCAAAGAAATGCTTTTGTTAATCAAATGTGCGCCATTGTTCATTTTATGAAGATTACAGTAACTTTCAGGAGTTTTAAATGTATTCACTTGGGGAAAAAGAGGAGGGAACTCCAAAATAAAAGACTTCTCTCATTTTCCATGTCCTCACCTGAGTTTCAATGGATGACATCATTTCCTGCTTCGATTTAAGTGTTTGTCAAAGATGTATTTCCTACCTGTATACTTATGGCAAATGCAAACTGAGACTTGATCATGCCAAGGTAAAGGTAACAAGCATTTTTAGATACCCATTTATTTGTAAAGTGTTTCTCCTCAAAAATGTAAAGTTTGTAAGCTCACCCCACAGTGCAATATTGAAAGAGCAAGTCCAGCAGTTAATGAAAGTTAATGTCACTGTTCCTTGGTATCAACATAATTAGCTTCTAAACGCGTAACACAAGGCACAAATTATAGAACGAGACAACAGACGTATTGGCGTTTTTTGTGGGGAACACCGCCTTGCAGCTGGTTAGCCTATGCGACTTCTGGATTGCGTGACATAGAACAACCTCACTTATCTCCCCAGCACTACGAGCTGAGTGGTAAACAGCAGCAAGAGTATTGGTTAGCAAGCAATGTACAAAGGCAAATGAGCCAACACTTAGCTTGGGGGAAGTCGCTGCGCAGACTTAACCACACCACGCAGGAGTGGACCCGATTTTAATGAAGGCAAAGCGATTTATCCAACTCATCTCCAAAGGGAGGGAGGGAGGGGAAAAACTGACACAAATTGCAAACAGCTAGTTGGTTTACTCTAGAAGACAAACTGCCAAGTGAACCTTGGACGGCTAACTGAGGCTTTTATAGCTAGACTCTGTCTATTAAAGTAGCCAGTTGCACAGGTTCTACTATGCAGCAAGTAGGCATTACACGTGCTCTTTAGCAGTAACGAATGAGGCCTTAACAGATTTGACCAGTGCAGGTGTATGTTATAATCTGAGATCTAGGAACAAAGTCTTTATGTCCTCATTTTATTTACAACAAAATCATTGAAATTATGACCTTGAACTACCGAAGGACTGACTACAAAGAACACGAAGATAACTATTGTGACATTTAGTACGCTCACGTTCCATTAACCATATTTTACTGATGGGGCAGTAAAATCTCATTTGTACAGGAGCTCACAGCACTGAAGTGTGACTTTAAGGAAGGAGTACATGTAAGAGCTATCGCACGCTGGTCGTCAATAGGGAGCTTAAGCAGGCGCGGTTTTGAGATGCAGACGGCAACCGGAAGAGAGATGTTTTCCCTTTTAACCTGTTTTCACACAACCACATTTACATTACTAAGTATCTTTTCTCCATCAGAGATGATAAGTATAAAAATCTGGGAGACACCACTGTCCTGGCACGTGAAATTTTCTTTTCCGGTTGCGTCCGTGTCTCAAGAACGAGCTCGATTAGTAAGTTGCCTAATGAGTGATTACCCTTTGGGCTGAGGAAGAAAACTTCAACAAGGTTATCCGCGAAAGCTCGTCACAAGATTCGCCGCAAGCCTTGTCGGCCCTCCAGGTACCACCGCCAGTAGCAATTCCAACTCGATCACCAACAAGTGCCGTCCTACCCAGCCACCGCCCAGTCATAGGCAGCCTACGTATCCCATTCGTCGCCCCTCCCACGAGCTCCACTGCGATCCATCGAACCAAATTTGCCGGAGCCAACACGTTCTTTCAGCCTTCTTTCAGTGGCCCGACGGAAGAGGAATGCCACAAGATTGAAGGGATTGTTCGTCTTGGCAAAGAAATTACCACGTGTGCAACTTAATTATGTGTACCCTTGGGTGAAAGTTTGATTTGCCTGACTTAAAAGTACATTAGGAACAAGTGAAATCAAGACGAAGTGCTGAGAAAAAAGGAGGACACTTGTGCAGAGCTTAATACCCATTGACACCTAAACCGGCCGTAACCGGCCGCGCGCGATGACCCCTGAAATACCTAAACCGGCCGTACAAAATGGCGTCTTGATCGGAGTTGATCTTAGGCCTCTACCCAGTCTCCCTTAGGGCTGATTTACACGGTACGACTTTGTCGCATGCGACAACGGCTTACGACATGCCCACGACATGATTTACGATTGTTGTGTACGTCAGAAAAAAGGTCGTAGCATTTTAAAACATGTTTTAAAACGCTGCTACAATCGTAAGTTATGTCGTAGGCCTGTCGTGAGCTTGTCGCATGCGACAAAATCGTATCGTGTAAATCGGCCCTTAGTAAATCTAAATTTTTTGTTGTTATGGAGATTTAGTAGGATAATTGACCAATCATTTGCCGTCTTGTGAGCATATTTTGACAGCTGATAAGAGACCCCACAAGGGCTGGCTTTTTGCCCTTTCGATCGCGCGATCAAATTACGCGAAAACAACAGCCGAGGTGTCACGTAACGCATCAAACGATGGGGATATTCATGCTTTTTTTTTCGGATTCGAAGGATCTAGGGATCTAAGAAATCTTTTATGGTTTTCCTGAAAGAGGAGGGGATACTAGAGACAACAATTTTGATTTAGATGGCTTTAAAAGTGACGAAGAAGACGGTGAAAACCGAGCGACCGATGATAAACATGAAGCTCGCTGGAATGATCAGGTCGATAATATTCAAATTCCAGATTTCCTGGCATCTACTGCTCTTTATTTCGTTTTAGATAATCGTAATGAATTAAATAGTTTTCTTAGTTTTCATAGGAGATGATCCATGGGAATTAATGGTAAACCAAACGAGTAGGTATGCCTGTCAAAAACTCTCAAAATCCCCGAGCGCATTGCCCTTTTTTCATCGAGTAAGCCGCGCAGAATTAAAGGCCTTCGTAGCAATTAACGTCATAATGGGCGTTGATTAGCTCCCGAATTTAGCTTTATATTGATCAACCGATGGATTTTTTGCAAATAACAAGTTTTTTTTTTCCTAAAATAAATTGGTAATCGAAGGAATTTTCGCCTTCGGCATACCTCGGAATGATCGGTATCTTCAACAAATAAATCAATCCGATCGTGCGTTTATATTCCGCAAATGCGAGAAAACTTCCAGCGATTTTCTCTGTTATTTTTCTTGTGTTGTGTAAGTTGTCTTTCAGTGAAAGTTTTCGAAAGAGCACTTTTGTACACAATTTGACCTTGTTTGTTCTCTCATGAAACATGATAGTGATCAATTAACTAAATAAATTAATCTTGCGGTTTTGTGTATTTCGACAAGCAGAAAACACGTGGTGAAATTTTGTTTCGGCAGCGGCGTTTTTTCCCTTTTTTTTTGCACTTATACCTGCAAGAAAACAAAGCGATTGGAATAAATTTCAAACAACTTTTATCCATTGAGTGGTTAGACTTAACTGTAAATTGCATAAGGCATATTTTGAGTTATAATATATATTTTTCAAGCGCTTTGTTTAGTTAGCGATCAAAAACTTTCTTGATTGCTTAACGCGCGCTGCTTCGAAAATTCTACCTTTACATTTTCAGTTGAGCCTTAGGACGTGTTTTGAATCACTTTTTAGCAATATTTTTACATCATCTGGAAGTTCACTGTTTCTTCTTCAAGGTGAACTTAATTCTAGAACTCAGTATTTCGTGTACATTTACTGCGCATATGGTTTACTTTTAACGCTCGCTTTCCAATGCAAAACCTCGAAAATTTCCCAAGTTATCTTGTACAACACAACAGCGCACGCGAATTAATCATTGGGTTAAAAAAAAGATAACGGTTTT
>NC_090886.1:20218333-20225833 GCF_036669925.1 Montipora capricornis
TTTATGCCAATTCCGCAATGAAATAAGAGTATTTCTTGAATAAACAAGCATCGTCAGAAGCTCAAAATACTTAAAAATATGTTATAGTATTAAACGTAGTGAAAAGGCCACGTAAAACGAGGAAATTATTAAAAAATCTTTGCAGACTCAAATTATGTAGCCACACACCGGCGCATTACAAACCGCTTGTGCTATCAACACAACACTTGTGCTATCAAGACCACACAACAACTCACGAATTATGATCACAAATACCACCTAAACACATAGCTATGTGTGTAATATTAATTTGGGAAACGTTACCACAATTTCGACACACTTTGTGACAACCATGTCGTGGATAGAATACGCATTCTTTATAATCCTTGTGAAGGAAGCTAGGAGACTTTACAAATGCAATATTTGTGAAGTCATGAAAAATTACCTTGTCTTGTCACGAAACGTCACGTAACTGCGCCACTTTCCAATTTACTTCCAACATCGGCAAATTCCAGGAAAAGAAAGCCGGAAAAAAAGGGAAAAATGGACCCACCCACCCTTCCTCCGGCATGTAACAGAAGTTCCCGATTTTTTCTGTATTGCAGCTTTAAAATGCTTCTTTCATTCAACTTCTCTTATTCCTAGCTTCAAACCAGTGTTTCGCTCATTTGTGAATAATTTCTGAATTTCTGAAGGTGTGTTGTAAAGGTGAATCGTGAAGTGGTTCCTCGTGTCGTTCCTCGTTCATGTCGCGAGACTCGGACCTTCGTCACCAGTTTCCCAGAACCAAAAGAATCACGTGACTTACTCCTTAAAATAAATTGATGCGCATGTGTCACCGCGAAGTCATGCCGGAAAATGGTGGATTAGACATCGCTGGAGAGAGTTTTCGTTTCTCTTCAGCGTTTATCGCTGACTTTGGATAAAATGGGAGAATTCAACGACTCGGATTTTTTTGGACAAGACCTACTTTCGACTGCTTTGGGTGAAAGTGGTCTGAACCTTGATGAATTCTTGGGAAATGCACCGGGAAATGTTTTATCCCAGGCCATGCTGGATGTTGATGATATTCTCGGGACTGGTGATTATGATTTCCTTGATGGTTTCAATCTGAGTGGAAACTTTAGTCAAAATGATTCTTACAGTAACTTTACAGCATCAAACAACAGCGTAGTGTCGTCCAGTTATGCAAGCGCGGTGCCCAAGACCCAAGTTTCCCAAGTCCCACAAACTTTTTTGCAAGAATCCCAAAGTTTAGCGAGCTTTTTTCCTCAAGGAACCTCTGGACAAATTGTCTCAAGTAATCAAAATGAACAGTTATTGAAATTATCTGCTCCTGAAAGTACACAAAGGATACATTCTTCTCCTTCTTCTCCAATGTTACTGAATATGTTGAACAGCGGAAATGGCTTGCCGATGTCGTCGAGTAGTCTCTTTGTCACCGACCCCAAGAAAAAGTAAGCTAAACTTGAAAAGAAAGTTTTCAGCTGTGATGTTTGTGTTCTTGACATTATTCTCTATGTCTGTCGAAGTTGACACTGGTGTATATTGTACATTTGTTCTTGTGTAAGTAGTTTTGTGCTTTCTTGACACTTCCTGTCTAAACTGTGTTGGACGAACATGTATTTCCGGTTTCATACTGGGGCTAATTTTTGTGATTTATTCAGTTTAGCAGATCTAGGTAGTTATGTTAATGTAAACTTTGATTATAAGGAGATTATTTTACTGACTTTGTTTCTAATAACATTTAAATCTGGTTGTGCTCCATAGTTTTTCTTATTCTGTGTATGAGGCTTGAACATTTTTGACTTCTCAGTTGATATACCACCTTTTGGAGAAGAAATTCCTTTAACACAGTCACGTACATGTAGCCACAGCACACTGAAGCTGACTGGTTTTGAACTGTTCAGCTTTCAGCTTACACATGATGTTTGTAGTGTGTAATTTTTTGGAGGGCCTAAGCTCACACTTATGACTAGTGCTCTTAGTGATACTAAAACTCCAATCTGAAGATCTTCTGTGTCTCCTTCAGGAAGCCATATTCTTGATGGTTTTGAATGTTACAATTTAGCTCTTTAAGAGGTGTACGCAAGATGCTGCAGGGAATCTAGATTGTCATTTTGGGCCCTGATTCCCGTCTCTTGATGCACTAGTCAAGTTCCTACATGTATGATGCTTATTTTTCCCTGTTTTTTAACTTCTGTCTGGAGTGTAGTGTATCCATGTGTTTTAGCAGGCCTTTGATTTTTGGCCAAGCTACGGCGTCTTACCAACTAATGAAGTCAAAGAAGTCGAGCATCCGAAGGGTAACTGTCGTCTGACATTTCTATAAAGACTTCACAAAAAGCTCGAGATTTTCAATAAGACTTTTTACACTTTTGCACATTTTTTTCTGAAGAGGTGCAAACAAGTTATTTCTTTGACGTCATTAGTTACCAGGACCCAACTGGCTCATTTTTTGCACATAAATCAAAGGCCCGCTAAAACGCTAACTTTTCATTTACCATATCTTTGGTGTCTGGAGTGTAGTACTTAAAACAATTTTCCATCATACGTTATGATGGAAAATTTTTTCAATTACTACACCCAGACACCATAGATAATTATTTAAACGAAAAGTTATAAACAGGGAAAAATAAGTGTCATAGGGCCTTTAACATTCTGCTCCTTGACCTTGAAGGTTTTTGATACTTTGTCTCTTTTTTCACTACTCATGTTACTTTTCCAAATACATAGAGGATATTACACGGTGGCGAGAAGATATGAATTTTATGTTCGAGTGGCAAGAACAATATCTCACGAGTGAGCGAAGCGAACGAGTGAAATATTGTTCTTGCCACAAGAACATAAAATTCATATCTTCGAGCCAAAGTGTAATGTTCTTTTTATTATATGGAGACTAAATATTGATAAATTCCGATTTTATTGTGTTTGAAAGTAGTCAAGTTTACAAATACGGCTGGGCTTTATAAAAAAGGCGGGAGAAAAAAGGCGGGAATCGTGACGTCATTGAACGATACGACACTCACAAAGGTGACATACGGAAAATACGCCACTCGGGTCCCGGATGTAGTGGCGTATGGAATCTACGAGTGGTTTAGTTCCCAGTAAAACACTCTCCTCCATATAATAAATGTACTTACACCTTGCAAAGCAATGGCAGAAGCAGAGGAAAAATTAATGTCAATATTGATTAATGAAAGATTTTGAGGTGAAGAATCTAGATTTGTCTTTGGCTTTCTGAAGTACCATTAAGTATTAGGTATATCACAGCATCAAAACGTAGTTTGAGTAAACAAACATTATGATCTCTTGTGGATGACATGGGCATTCCTTGGTATATTATTGTAAGCTTTGAAGACTGTGAGCATTGCAATATTCTGTTGATTGCAGAGAACTATTAAATGAAATATTGCCTAAGGATCTGGTGACAAACTTGACACTTTTGATAATTTGCAATAACAGATGACTCTGTTCTTCACTAGTAGTGCTTAAAATATTAATCACCATGTCATCAAAGCATGGTGGAAGGGAGGTGGCTGACCCCAGTCTGACACTCCCTCGTTTGCCGGCCCCTGAATGTTGCTGCCTGATTAGGTGTTGCTCCTTCTAGCTTCCTTCACAGGACACAATACAGACACCATACTAAGTCTTTGAAATATGGAATCAGTGAGCCATTTATTATTGACATTTGGGATGTAACTTCCTTTGTTTTCCTCATACATCCTTTGAGGGATTCTAACTCAATTGTGTTGACTCAGTGTTTGCATGATTGTACACATGACTGTTAGCCCCAGGAGCTGAGTCTGAAAAATTTGTACTTGCGGTTAAGTTGTTTAAACAACTGTATTTATTTTTTTAGAAAAGTATTATTTAACAAATTTTTTCACGAGTTTGCATAAGACACGAGGTGGTAAATTGAGCCCGTGATTATTTTTTTAAAGTGCTACTATGACCAAAAAATCAATTCCTCTTTTTCTTTGGATTTCAAAACTATGTTCAAGACATACATTCATACATACTTTAATAATAATTGACCACTCCCCATAGGGCCTTTTCAGGGCCAATGAAACACAATCAACTAAATGATGGAACAGAGCAACAACAATAAGAACAACTGTTAAGAATCCCAGCTGGCTGGAGGCAAACCAGTTGGCTATTATTTAAACCTCCAGATCTCAAGGCAAACATCCTAAACACTAAACACTAAGGGTACATTTCTTTGCGAGAATCCAAGATTGGATTTATGATCTCAGATCACACAGATACTTCGTTCCTAAAGAAACGAAGAATCGAAAAAGCGATTTTTCGGGCATGACAGCCCACTTTCAGCCAGTTATGATTAATTTAATTTGCATCAAATTGAAGTTGTGCAAAACATTTATGACTTTCTATAAATATTGGGTACATTGAAGGAAAAAGTAGCACTGAAAACTCACCTTGATTGCTCGCCACACAAGACTACCATAGTTTTTTCAGATCCATCTCCCAAAGAAACGTACGGATCATGAATCCTAAAAACATGGATTCAGATCTAATCTAATGAATCCACTCAGAGAGTAGATTCTTCGAATCAGTAATCCATTTTCAGATTTTAGTAAAGAAACGCAAAACCCTCTTTTAGATACAAGAATTAGGATTTAGGTTTTCCCAAAGAAATGCACCCCAATAAAGTGACCCATGTTTTAAGCCTTGATTTAAAAAGGACATCTCTTTATTTTAACTGGAATTTTCTTATTTAGTGGTCTGCCTTTATTAACTTTAAAATCTTGAGAGAGCTGGAATGATGAGAAAGTGACGTCAAACACTCCCTAGTTTACACTTTTATTAAACTTGTGTTTTACAATTATTGAACTTCTTGGCAGTGGCTGCCCAGAAGGTGAAAATTTGTTGTTGTTGTTTATTTACAACTTTACAACACTAACAACAATGGCAGTACTTACAATCACTTGCAACTCCCCTTACAATCCAAACACTACTTACAAGTACTAACATACCTGTTTTACAGCAAGAAATAATTGCGCCACTGACAGATACCCTATTACTACTTAACACTAAGAGGAGTATAAGTATACACCAAAAATGGCACAACTGAGGAAAAAAACATATGGCCAAGAAATATAGGGTTAAAGAAGTTTCCTTTGTAAAGAAGAAACTTAACCCATTCACCCCTAAACCGGCCATACTTAGTACTTTGCTCTGTCTAACGCTAGACTAGTTTACTCGTCAAGGGGGAACCTCAGGAGTCAATGGGTTAATATCATTCAACTAAGACTAAGGGACCAATTATTATGTTAGCTGGCCTGGCCCGGTTAGGCAGGCTGACTACCTAGTTTAGCTGAGATCCCGGCAAGTCTGAGAAAGACAGCACTACTGAGGGGGATGTGAAAGAATTCCTGAAAAATATTCCTTCGTAATGTTCAAAGTAGTAAACCTCTTAATCAATTATCAATCAAACAATGATCATGTACAGTGTAATGCACTATAATGTTCAACTTTTTATGGCAATGTTCCATAGCTTTCATACAAACCTCTAGGTTTGACTGGTTGCAGTAATTTTCTGGTTTCTTCTTCAGTCCTACATGTAAGTGTGTTTTGTTGTATATAACTCAGTACAATAATATTTATATTGGTTTCGTTTTTGTATCTTTAGCAATGTTTCGAAATTGTGGCCAAATCAAGGTGTGACAATCAACCATGATGTAGAGGTGAGTGAAGTTTATTATGACATGTTATGACATCCCAAGTGTTTTTTTTGGGTGGTGGGGGGGAGGGGGGTTGGGGTTTTAACCCTTGCACATAAGATTATATAGTTCAATAAAGACCTCCAACTAACCCATGGCCAGCTCTAGGCAGTAGAGTTATTGTACGCTATATCTAACTAAGTGGTCCAAGCATATTGGTGTTATCTGAGACATTATTAACCTTTCCCCACCTGAGAGTAAAAATTATAGATTTTACAGTGGCTATTATGTCAGACAATTTTACTCACTGATTAGGGTGGCCTTAGGTATGAATGCGTTAATAGGTCTAAGAATTGCATTAACATAATTTACACGAAAGAACTTTCTTAAAACAGTTGTTGAACAATGAACGTTTCCTGGAAAAGAAATGAATTAATTGAAATCTCTTATCCCATTAACACCTCAAATGCCCCAGGACATACCCTGTAGTTGGCGGTTAATGGGTTAAATTACATGTAAGCATTATTTACAATTACAATGTCTCGTGTGATTTTGCTGCTACATGTAAATGGCAATTCCTAATACATGTATATAGATTTAACCAAACCTAAAAGAGGAGCTCCTGGGTTATTTATTCTTACAAGTTAACCTGGCTTCAACGTGCAATCGAAGCAAAACCCAATACCTGGTCAGCGGTTAACTTTAAACAAAAAAAAGCAGCTGACCTTGATGAGCTCTAAACTTGAGCCTGGGATATGGTCATTTGATGCTGGTCAGAAGATACCTTGTTTTGACAGATGTCGATTGACCATAACATGGATGTCCAATAATAAAGATGTTCACTGTAAACTACCTGGAGTAATTTGGCCACCTTGACGAGCTTTAAATTTGAGCCTGCAATATGGTCACGTGATACTGATTTCATTGGCATACATGGAGGGGTGGATGGTCATGGTCGTATGGTGACCAAAACCAAATTTTCTCACACAGATGGGTACCATGTTTCCTTACCCATGGTGCTCCGCATGTGTGCCTTTGGCCACTGGAGCTCTGCTATAATTCTTGATTTGAATGGTAACAATGTGCAAGGTGCTTTTTTTTAGACAAAGAGCACAGAGGGTGGTGAAAATGAAGAAGAAGAGGAAGAGGAAGAGGAGGAACTTGGTCACACAGACACATATGCTGAATATGTTCCTAGTAAATGTAAGCCCTCAACTATGCTTTAAAGTCTCTCTTTTTCTACCAAACTTACCCTCTTTCAGAGGGTGACAACCTAAAATGTAGAGTGTATGTATTGTAGTTCAAAATTTTTTCCTGGTTTAAGAAGGGTCATACCAGATAAGACTTAAAAAGACTGAGGTTGATTGTAATAATCCTCTAATAAATCTGCATAATTCTTCATATTGACTGATTCAGTTGATTCTGATTGGTTAATTGTTGCAATAGTCAATTTAAGTTATTATCAGTATATTAGTCATTTAAAATATTTTCAGATCTCAAGAAAGTTTTGGTTATCACCTCAAATCTCTGTCTCTTTTTTGCTCTGTTATTGGATTCATGAATGACTTTTTTGGCTCAGAAGAATTTTATAGGCTATGTGAACCAGTCAAAATGCCCAAAAAAATTTTATGTGTTGGATTAGCAACCTAATTATTTTGTGATTTGACAGGAGTAAAATTCACAAATGTTTACATGTTCCAGATGCTTAAATCATTGGATGACTTTTTCCAGGTCCTATGAAACAAATCAACACATGCATGTTGGTGGCAAGAACCTTTTCTGATTTTTCTCATGGCATGGTCCCAGTTTTCTAATACCACAGAACACTTCTGTATCA
>NC_090886.1:20230833-20278333 GCF_036669925.1 Montipora capricornis
CAGAGATAGCAAAAAGCCAAATTTAGCAACAGACGAAGATACAGAAAGCCAATTCTTCGCGCAAAACACCCAAAGGAATCCACAAAAGAATGTGGGAATTGTGACACCGAACATAACCACACAAAGAAAGAATTGTGCCTGGAGTATCTCAAAGTGTGTTGGAAATGTGGAAAGCTGTCAAATTTTGTGGTCAATAATGTTGCAGCAAAAAAGGTTGATGCACGCAAATTTGTCCCAGCTGTTGACTACCCAGTTCCAAGGAACCTCACATCCCAGAGGTCATTGAGACAGAAACTCTGACACCAGAACCTTTGACCTAGACATCCTGCGACCCAGTACATCAAAATCAAGAACCAGCTGAACAAATGCAAGGCCTTTGCAGATCGCACCCGAGCCTGCAAGACTCCTGCTTGCTGGAGTAACATTGTTCCTCATTGACTTGCGAACATTAGCACCCTACTGACTCTGAATGCTACCTGTATGATCGCAATTGATCCTTTTTAGTCTTTTTTGTAGGGCCACATGTTTTTTTATTCTCGATATTATATATACATGTATTCTTTTTGCTGTCTTTCTTTATAATGTGATTATCTGTTAACTGCATGAGCATGATAAGAATTTTTAAATGGAGACGATCGATTACCAACGATTTGCTTTGGGTAACATTACAGGAAATAGACTTAAGTTTTAATTCTTTGGTATTGAGTCAGCCCTTTTAAGTTTTTGTAGCCATCTTAGCATTGTTATAAAATTATGTAAACTATACATAATTAAAGCTTGCTCTAAACTCAATTGTATCCTTGTGTTCTTACAATTATAACAGGATTTTCATAGAATAATCAGTGTTAATTATTTTATTATCTCTCAGAAAGTACACGCACTGTGATTAGGTAATAAAAATTAATTAGTGGGCCATATTCTACAGTACAGCAATAGCTTCTGTTACATAAAGTTGTTAGAACTGTTTGAATCTTGCAAGCAACTATTTCAAACAGTTAAGGAGATTGCCACAGAGGTATAATGATAAATATCTTTATTTCAGTTACTATCTTTTTCCTATTGATTTATGGCTGTACTCTTTGCGTTTGGACCATAAATCGACAGGAAAAAACTTGGTCCATAATTTTCCATTATGGACCTTGAACCCAGTTAGTAAGAGGTATTATTAGCCTTATTTTGTGTTTTCGTCAAGCAGTAAAAAATATCGATTATTGATATATTTTAGCTCATTATCCAGTGTGCCTCCACCGGACGTTTGGTATCGCCTGAGGTTGCCTCAAGAAGTAGTAGACAACTGCTATCTATCAGCATTGCAGCTTGAAGCTGTTGTTTATGCTTGTCAACAGCATGAAACGTTTTTAGCAGATGGCACCAGGGCTGGATTTTTGATAGGTACTGTAATAATCCTAAATTTTCATGTGCATCATGCCAGCCATCTTGATGGCCTTAGACAACGAAAGGGTATCTGTGTTGACATAATTATAATATATCCCAAGATAATTCCTCTGATTCAAACACAAAGGGCCAGTTTATCCTAACTGCAGTTGTAATGACGATTTGCAAAAAAAACTGCTAGTGGTGTGGAAAAATCACTTTATTTGGCAGATTTTTGCTAAACTTTTCAGACATGCAAAGTTAAGACCTGAGAAAAAAGAGAGGCTTCATGTATGCAAATTGAACTACTTCTTGCATGGTTAATGACTGAGATGTTCTTTGTTTATCAGAAATTGATTCAGATTTAGTTTGTAATTTAGATACTCATGTTAGATATAAATGAAAAGGTTTAAAATTAAATTAAAAAGCATAAAACCTGGAAAAAACAAGTAAGATTGTACTCAGTCTGGTTATCTTATGTTTCCATGCCATTTTTGGCCTTCTGGAGATTGTAACTTGAAAGGATTGTCTTTGCTAAGTGAGAGCATGAATTTGCCCTGTACTTTAGGAATGATCTTTATGTTCATTTGTAGGTGATGGCGCAGGGGTTGGTAAAGGAAGGACAGTTGCTGGTAAGTCCATAATGGTACATGTACCTGTGCCAAGAACATCATTCTGTCCTTAAAAGTCATTATTTACAGTAAACATGCCTTTGTTTTAGAAATTCAAAAAATATGCTTCTTGAGAGAGTTTATTTCCGTTGTATAATCTGGTAAATTTTTGCACTACACTTGTATGATATAATAATTAAATCAGAGCATGTAAGACTGCAGGAAACCCTAACCTAGTTTGTTTTCTCTTGTTAGGGATCATTTATGAGAATTATTTACTTGGAAGGAAAAGGGCCCTTTGGTACGTTAGCATTATTTAGTCTTCACAGCCAATTATATCTAGGGTCAACTGACAGTCAACCAATAACATCATTTATGTGTGACCAGAGTTTGTATAGTATCTACTGACGTTACACAAATCTTCTGCTCCGGTTGACGAAACGTCAGTCAGTGTTGTCTCAAACAGTCCTTCTCAGGACTACATTTACATTCACCTGGATGATCGTACTTTGTTAATAATTATTATGATTATTTTGATGATTGTAATCAGTAAAGAGTACTTCTGGTAACAAGTTTAAACTAGCTTCTTTTAAAGTATATACAAGTTCCTATCATTATTATTATTATTATTGTTATAATTATTATTATTATTATTATTGCTGTTGCTTTCAATTAACCAGAATTGCAATGTTGTTCTTACAGTACATACTCAACAATTACAAGAAATTAATTGAATATCTACAGCTGTAGGTCTATACCGTAATGCTGGCCAGTTACATACATACATACATACATACTTAATTGACCGCTCCCCACAGGGGCTTTTCAGGGCCAATGAAACACAACGAAGCGACAGAACAGAACAACAACAACTGTTAAGAATCCCAACTGGCTGGAGGCAAACCAGTTGGCTATTTACAAGTGCGGCTGGGAAGTTGAACCCGGGATCTCCGGATCTCAAGGCAAGCGCTCTACCCACTGGGCAACACTGCCTGTGTGGAAGAGGGAGGTGCTCTTCCTCCCTAACACAATCATAAATTAGAACTATCTATGCCATTTGCCAAGTGGTTTACAATTTTAGATTGTTCAAAAATTTATGTTTATTGCACTAGTCCGGACATGATTTTCCTCATTATTGTTTCGCTTTCACTCTCTCGAGTGATCTTTAGCAATTTCTTCTCCATCACATGTGAAACAACTTTCACCATATTTTGTGGTCACCTTTTGCATAAATCAAAGAACAGTTGTTGGTATGTTCTTATCTTCTCTGCCCTTTTTTCTGTCTTGTTTTTTTTGCTTGGGCATGCCATGTCAATCATGCAAGTCCTTTTTCAATTTTGTCTCCTGGTCCGCTATTGTTAAATCTGGTCTCCTTGCTGTGCATGTACAGTAGTTCAAAATTTGGGTTCCCATTTCCAACGTAATTTTTTCCCCTCTTTTTCAAAACATGTTCTTTTCCTATGCCCCATTTCTCGTTCCAACACCTTGTACCTTCTGGAAGAATCCCATTGTTGATCGTCCATTGAACTGGGAGCACTTATGGCCTCGTTCAAGGTGAAATATTCAATTAAATTTTACATTTGAAAGTGAGGTCATAAGGGCCAATTTGCATGGGAACAAAAGAATACTAAAATGGTGGCCATTTTGGAATAAGGTGTCCAAATTTCTTTCTAGTTCTCATATCTTTCCTTGTCCATTTCCACGCATTCTTTTTGAAATTTGGCTTCCTTCCTATATGTTATCATTATTTCTTCTGCCTCTCTTTTCAGTGATAGTTGATCTTTTCTGCATTCATTATTCCACGCTTTTTCTAGCCATTAATTATTTTGTACTGTTGTCATGTAGTACGCCACTCTTAAAGCTAATTAATCCTCCCCTTCCATAATTTTGTTCCAAATCTTTCATCACTTGCCTGTCTTCCGTGTTTTCCATCTTTCCTTAATTCTTCCTTTATTATTTTACTCAATTTTTCAATATCTCCTTTTCCCAAATTAATGACATACATTAATTACATACATTGTATCCGGCCACTGGTATCACTTTCCTATTATTTTATTGCTTCTGTCAAGTTGATATATCTTATTAATTTTGATGGTTTAACATGTAATATGCGTAGGTGCGAGGAAAAATATGAGCAATGAGCAAAATGTCCTCTCTAACTTCAATTAAATTTATCATTGCCTTATCTTTTTTAATTCTGACGCATTATCCCTCAAACACTGTGCTGTCATCGACTTATCTACATATATGTCACTTATTATTGTTATTACTATTATTATAGAAAGATTGTTCTCTGGTTTTGGTGGTTTCCACCTACACTGTTTATTGTGATCATAAATCAGAGGGTTTGAAATGTACACAGGCACAGTGTGTTTTGAGCTTTGGAATGCAGTGATACAATAAATATTTTCATATGGTTTCTTCCCATAGGTTGAGTGTTTCGAATGATTTGAAATATGATGCTGTCAGGTAAAGTCTTCTTATCTAATTTTATACCAATCATGTTCTGATGACTGTGCTTCAACTGCACCATCTTTTTGCACTGATTCAAGATAAAAAGAATAAGAATAAAATTTTTTTGACTTTTCACTTAAAAATATAATTTATCCATGAGAGCTGGCTTTGTATGTTCTGTGACACTGGACATGATGTTTTGAATAGGCCTGTTAGAATATAACACAAAAATCCTTTAATGCTTCCTTTCGTACAAGTACATAATGTAATGATTGAACTCTATTAATAAAATATCACTGAAAGCTATCTGTAGGATAACAAAGATAATGTATTGCGTACCAAGCGAAAATCGGGAATTCCACACTGTCAGACAGTAGCCCATTGGAGCTTAGTCACATATTGTTTCCCTCAAAGTCCTGGTCACAGATGTTCAAAAGGTGGATAACCCTATCCACCAGATAAATCACTATCCAGTAGATAAACACTAGCAAAATAGGTTGACTTATCCACTGGATAGTGATTTATCCGGTTGATAGCGCTATCCACCCTTTGAACGACTGGGGCCTGTTTTAGAAAAGCATAGATTTCACAGTATACATCAAGGATTGTTGTACCTCCCAACTCAAATACGTTTTCCAATTGGAGGAGAATGTGTCATGTGTTATGGGTCAAAACTAAGACAAACAACGACTTGAACTTTCAACTTGTATGTGATCAGGTCGTGCACCTGTAAAACAGTGGCAAATCCTGTGTGAAAATCTGTGTATTGTTCTATTTTCAGTTGGGAGGTACAAAAAAACACCTCATGACTGGCCCCACAGGAAACAGTGAGTTTTGTTTCCCCTCTGTGAACATTGAGGGTCTCGGGGAAACAAAACTCACTGTTTCCCTTGGAGCCAGTCAAGTGCTTATTATTGCCCCAGACCTATAACAGACCTACTACTATTGCACTACTACAAGTGTAGTTTATATACATGTATTATTACCAGTAACTGTACAGTGAATAACTGAGCCTACATGTATACTACATGTACCTTTGAGAGCAGACTCGTAGTCTTCGCTGATGGAGAATTCTCCTATGACTCATCATAATTTTTTTTTTGGTAGTGGGGGGGGGGGGGGGGGGTGGATTTGGAATTTTCCTTTGGACTGGAATTGAACTGGATTTTGAACAAGATATTGAAACTAAAACTCCTTCAAATAAAGTGTAGGCTATCTGTAGCTTCCTGTTACTTGATGATCTTTCATTAATTGTGGAAAATTGCAATCTATTTGTAATAACATACAGTGTACTTATAAGAATAGAAATAATTCATGTGGAAACAAGACGATGTTACTCATGTACACTGTACAAAGGAGACGATGAGATTGATAAACGCAACTACTGCCCCATGTCCTTACTGTGTTCCTGGTAAATGAATGGAGTCGGCTGTCACTTAATTAATTATTGGCCATTCACCTAACCAATGAGCGTACAAGGAAGGCCAAATTTTGTAGTTTTTATTACTACCGTAACTTTTATTGTAATGTTTTGACTTAGACACAACCACATCAGCTATGCTGTAATTTTATTGTGTTTAAATAATGCTTTATTATTATTATTATTATTATTATTATTATTATTATTATTATTAATTTTAATAGTTGTTGCAGGCTTTCCTTTTTGTTAAAAATTAAACTTCTAACTATAATTTTAAAAGATGTATAATTATTTTCAAGCTTTCGATTGATAAATGTAGTAATTTTTTTTCTTTATTTGTTACTATTATGATCATTTTACATCTTTATCGTTGAAATCAAAACAATATTCTTTTGTAGTAAATCCCTTGGAAACTACATGTACAGTAGTGTAAGCTGAATTATTAAATGTGTTTCCAGGTTAAATTAATTACCTTTGTTTTCCAGCAGTCAAGAAAATAAATTATTATAATAATAAGTTATTTTACTCTTACATATAAGTTGCATATAAGATCTAGTGTACTCTAAAATAATTATTATAATGATTGCTTATGCTGGTTTTCTTTTCAAGGGATCTAAATGATATTGGCTGTTGTATTCAAGTGTCTCTACTTAACAAGGTACTAAAGTCCAATTTTCTAATAGAACATTCTGTTAAGTTCACTTTAACTCTCAAAATGAAAGCTTTTCAAATTATGTTTAGTACCAGGTTAATCATACTTTCACTATGAAACTGAAACCCAATTTTTTAATGGTTAATTTTGATGGCATCAATTAAGGACATTTTCATGGGTTAAATCCCATGGAAAGCTTAGTAAAAAAGCCATGAAAATCTCCCCTTTAATGGCCCATGAAAATTCCAGTTGGAATAAAAGTCATTAAGGTTGTATTCTATTGGGATCAACCATTTTTAGTTGGTTGGGTTTTTTAGTGTTCTATCCGGAACAAAACAATTTTCCGATGGTTCGGTTGATCAACTTTTTCAACCAGCATCAAACAAGGTTGAAACTGTTGAAAATGCATTGGCAGCGACCGCTGTTGTTTACGCGGGCCATTTAAAGTTGGCCGCGGGCTTCTGCTGTGTTGCTTTGCCCCAACCTGTCAACACTGAGAAGTCTGGTAATAACTATGCCCAGGAGTTACCCCGTTTCAACTGAAACTGGTTCTATTGGGAAACCTCAACCTCAACTGCCACTGCAGTTGAAACAATTGATCCCAATTATAGAACATGACCTAAAAATGCAGGAAATTGCCATTAAATTTTACTTGGACTTGGGCATGGAATTTAATTTAATGGGATTTTTATGGGACCGGTGAAAAAAACAGGCTATGAAACTTACCACTGGACTTTCATGGTGTAGAAATTCATGGCATTTAATGTGCTGTAAGCTTTAATAATAGCCCATGAAAACCCCATTAACGGAGAGTACTTATTGGGCCATGAAAATTCTTACTACCCTAATGGCTTTTTCACGGAATTTTAAAGGTGCATGAAATTTTTTCCCAGCCACTATTCATGGGGTTAGTGATTGCCACTCTGTCCCATGAAAAATCCATCAATTTAAACAAAACTAGACGCCCAATGAGTGTACACTGGGTTGGTTACGTGAACACCGGAAGAAATACAGGCTGTTCAAAATGAAATATGTCACACTTCTTTGTTACCGTTTTTTAGTAATAAAATATTATTAACACGTAAAAATCTGTCATTATTTGAACAGGGTACAATGTCTACAATTATCACATAATTATGACAATGAAAATAGACAGTGTGCAGATAACCAGTGTCCGTGAAGCGGGGTTGACAATATATGAGAGTTTGTGATTCGGGACACAGAAAAGTGTCCGTTGTCCGTATAAAGCGGGTTTTTTTTAGAGAAAAATATGAGCTTTTTGTCGGGACAAACAAAGGTTAGTGTTACAGCCCGTACTCGTTCTGGAAGAGTTACAAAGAAGCCCGAGAGACTGGACCTGTGAATAGTTATACTAACCCCACCCTAGTGTGTAGGACTTAAAGTGTCATGTGACTTTCGTTGTTGTTCCCGCTCTTGTTATCAAAGGTTTTTGTACGTCTAGCATTTCGCTCGTATACATCCCCTTTGTAAATCGATGTGTAGCCGAGTCCAGTGGATTAAAGTTGTGTTACGCTTCAGTGTCTCGTCGTAATTCCTAACATGGTCCTTCACAGCCGGAGAAAAGGAGATATTTCAGCAGTAAATTTGTAATTCTTTGCAAGGTCGTCAGTTGCAACCACATGGCCACCGGTTCCTCGAGCAAAATGGAAGACTTATCTCAACTCACAGTCGATCAAATTCGTGAAATGCTTGGAAAAAAAGGATTGCCGACTACTGGAAAGAGAAAAGTCTTACTGGAAAGGTTAGCGAACGCTCAGCGTGATTCGAAGTCAAATGTTATTGCACCAGAATTAAAGGAAGGTTCGAATTTCGCCGAAGCTTCGAAGGAACCTCTTCAAGTGAAAAGTGAAGTTGAAATTCAGGAGGTTAGTTCGATTAGACGTAAAGCCAGAGCCTTGCAAATGGATATGGATGCGTTGATTCAGGATATTTTGTATCTAAGTCAAAATGCAAGCAACAAAATCAAAGTGCAGTTGAGAATTGAAAGGCTAACTGTGTACCGTGAGAATTATCTTCAACTGAGAAATGAATTAATCGCGCTTGTTGCAGAGGATATGATGGAGGAGGAACTCCGAAGATGGGGAAAAATTCTGAGTGAAGTAGATAAAGCTGTGGATGCTGCTCATGAATTCCTAAATAAAGATTGCGATGTGGGAGATCACTCCTCGAAGGATATTGCATACAGTGACAGTCGTGTATCCTCAAATCTGAAATTACCGAGAATTGAGTTGCCAAAGTTTAATGGCGATGTGTTGAAATTTCAAAACTTCTGGGATCAGTTTGAAGCCGCAGTGCATAACATTGTTGATTTACCAAATGTTCAGAAGTTTACTTATCTACGCTCGGTGCTAACTGGAAATGCCTTGAAAGCAATAGACGGATATGAAGTAACCGGAGCAAATTATGAAGCAGCTGTTGAATGCCTTAAACACAGGTATGGAAGAAAACGTATGATCATCTCATTTCTAGTGAAATCTATCATCAAGATGGATGCTAAGTCAGTTGTTAATGCATCCTCCCTCAGAGATCTCTATGATACCTTTATGAACAGAACTAGAGCTTTAGAGGCTCTTGGAGAAGATCCAATGAGCCATGGATGTATTTTGTTACCCCTTTTTGAGACCAAGTTACCACCTCAGTTATTGGAAAAATGGGAGTTGACACTTGCAGACACTCAAGAAGATGAAATAGGCCTTGAATTGTTCTTTAAATTTCTTAACCGACAAGTTGTGTCCAAAGAAGCAGGAGAAAGAAGTTCAAATGGGAACATCACCCCAGGCAATCACAGTTTTGATAAAGGTAAAGAAAACCGAAGAAAGTCTTTATCTCCCAAAATGGGTGGTGAGAATGAGATGTATACTGCTTCTACACTACTTGGTGAAACACGCCCTCCAAAACAGCCAAATTGTAATTTCTGCAAGGCAGATCATGACTCACAAAATTGCCTAATGTTTAATGAAAAATCACTTGATGGTAGATGGAAACTAGTGCAAGAGAACAAACTGTGTTTCAATTGTTTAAAACCTAGCAACCACAAGCACTTCTCCAGAATTTGTCGCCATCCTAAGTGTTCTGTAGCGAATTGTGGTCACCGACATCACTGGTTATTGCATGGGCAGCAGTCAGTTGTTACACCTCGGCACCTAAGCAACACTAGTTTAAGTGGATTGGCTTCAACTAAGCCTGCATTACCTATGAGAGAAACACTCCTACAGACAGCATTGGCCAGGTTAATTGTTAAGGGTCAAGAAATGACAGTCCGTGTTTTACTAGATTCAGGGAGTCAACGTTCGTATATACGAAAGAACATTGCAGAGGCCCTTGACCTGCAAGGTCCCTCAGAGCTATTAAGTGTCACAACGCTAGGTGGGGAAACCAGCGAAACGAAGAGATTCCAAAGAGTGAAATTTACCCTTTCACCAATTAGGGGAGATTCAAAGGTGGAGATGGAGGCCCTTTCTATTTCCAAAATTTGTAATCCTCTCGGGCCAGTACAGATGGACTTCCATAAGAACTCTCATCTTCAAGGCTTAACTCTTGCAGATAGTTATCCTCGTGGTTCAGTTCAAGTAGATGTTCTTATTGGTGCAGACCACTACTACTCATTTGTGACTGGGGTCTGTAAGAGAGGTAGTTCCAGTGAGTCACTTGTTGCTGTTGGATCTTGCCTCGGCTGGATTGTCACGGGACAAGTAAACCGCCAATCAAGGCAAACTTCATCCATGCTGACAGTCGTAGAAAACGGTGGAGTTAACGAAACATTGAAAAGATTCTGGGAACTGGAATCAATTGGTATTGCAGAGAACGAGGACCCTGTTATGTCACAAGAGGAAGAATGTGCTGTTGCTGACTTCAATAGAGGATTGAACTTTGATGGACATAACTATGAGGTGCGACTACCATGGAAACGAGATCCTCCAAAGCTAGAAAGTAATTATGCACAAGCTTTGAGACGCCTGGAAAGTGTTGAAAGAAAGTTAAGGCAAGACCCTGTGAAAGCTAAGGCTTACAAAACAGCGATCAACGAATATGTAGAGAAAGGTTTTGCAGAGGAAGTACCTGATCAGAGTGATGACAATGGAACTGTGCGGTACTTACCACATCATGCTGTATTTCGTGATGACAAAAGAACGACAAAATGCAGAATCGTATTTGATGCTTCCGCACGAGAAGGAGGTGATGCTTCCCTTAACGATTGTATTCTTCCTGGTCCTCCTTTACAGCCGAACCTTGCATCTGTACTGATTCGATTTAGAACACACAAAATTGGTCTCATAGCAGACATTGAAAAGATGTTTCTGCAAGTCAAACTAGCACCAGAGGACAGAGATGTTCACCGCTACCTGTGGAGAGATTTACAGCCTAACGAAGCACCAAAGGTGTACAGAATGCAGAGATTGACTTTCGGTGTGAACGCAAGTCCTTTCCTTGCAATTGCTACAGTCCATGCTCATGTAAACAAATACAAAGAAATGTCCCCGTATGCAGTAGAAGAAATTTTACAAAATATGTATGTTGATGACTGCCTGACAGGAGCCGATACAGTAGATTCAACTTTGAAGCTTCAACAAGAAATGTCAGAAATTATGATGACAGCAGCATTCAATTTGACCAAGTGGGCAAGTAACTCAGAGCTAGTAATGGATGCTATTGACCCAGCTAAAAGAGCCTCATCGCCATTTGTGGAGTTTAATTCGAGCGACCCCCTAAAAGCACTTGGCGTGTCATGGGACTTGAACTCTGACCACTTTAGATTCCTCGCACCGAGTGGAATCATCTCATCCCATGATCCAATGTCAAAGAGAAGTCTACTTAGTCTGGCATCGAAAATGTTTGACCCACTGGGACTGATATCACCCTTCACTGTTAGAGCCAAAATCCTTTTCCAAGAGTTGTGGTTGAAAGGATTACAGTGGGATGACCCGTTAGATAGCGACACTAAAGCAAAGTGGTTAAGTTGGAAGTCCGAGTCGTTGCAGCTAAAAGATGTGACTATCCCTCGATGCTTCGGAAATGGTATTACGCAAGACTCTGTGGTAGAGGTGCATGGTTTTGGAGATGCTTCCCCCAAGGCGTATGGAGCAGCAGTGTACATTCGAATAAGAGACAAGCAAGACAATGTATCCTCACAGCTGGTAATATCGAAGTCCAGAGTCGCGCCCATTAAGAAGGTGTCACTTCCAAGGCTGGAACTTTTAGCAGCAGTTGTAAATGCCAGGTTGCTAAAATTTGTTGTAGGGGCTTTGCCAGTGAAGGTGGCTAGGGTTGTGTGTTGGTCAGATAGTATGGTGGCACTGCATTGGATAAAAGGGCAGAGTTCTTCCTGGAAGCCATTTGTTGCCAATCGTGTGGCTGAGGTACAGTCAACGTGGGATCCTGAGTGTTGGAGGTATTGTGGAAGTAAGGAGAATCCTGCAGACTTGTTGACGCGTGGGTTAAGCTGTAGTGATATGATTTCAAGCACTTTGTGGTGGAATGGACCCCAATGGATGTCTTCGCCTTGTGAACTACTACCCGCTCAACCCGAAAACGAAGCTGCTCCGGCCGAAGCTTGCGAGGAAAAAAGAACTACCCATGTGTATACAGCAGTCGTTGCAGAACCACTGATTGATATGTCACGCTGCGGGACATGGTTAAAGTTGATTCGAGTAACTGCTTATGTATTGAGAGCGGTCAAATTGTTTAAGACTAAGTCTAGGTCTTGTGAAAGGGAACTGTCGGCGGACGAGGTGAGGCAAGCCGAGATTAAATGTTGTATGTGGGTGCAGGAAGTGGTCTACAAAGAAGAATTCGAGAAACTGAAAGCTGGAGAGGTACTTCCCAGTAACAGCCGCCTCCTGAAACTGGACCCTTATTATGACAGAGATGACCAGGTATTAAGAGTTGGTGGGAGACTACAGTTTGCTGATCTTCCCGAAGAGAGCAAGCATCAAATAATCTTGCCTCACGGACATCCTGAAGTTGCCAAGATGGTGCAAGATGTACATAAGAACATGTTGCATGCTGGTCCAGAAACGGTATTATCAACTTTAAGGCAGAAAGTTTGGCTAACCCAAGGAAGACGTGAGGTTAAACGTGTTATCAGAAGATGTGTAGCTTGCCAAAGACAACGGGTTGGACCTTGTGCCCAGAAAATGGGTCAGCTGCCAGAGGAGAGAATTTCCTGTTCACGAGCTTTCGTGCATGTTGGGACTGATTTTACGGGACCACTGTATGTGAAAGAGGGCTTAAACATTAAGAAAGCATATGTGTGTATTTTCACATGCGCATCATCTCGAATGGTTCACCTGGAACTTACACATAGTTTGACAACTGATGAGTTCCTTCAAGCTTTTAGTCGCATGACGAGTCGCAGAGGTCTTTGCCATACAGTGTGGTCAGACAATGCACAAACCTTCAAGGCAGCAAGCAGGGAAATTCAGAAATTATACGATGAACCCACTACTGAAAGTCAAAGAATGTGGAGTACGCTGGATCAAGATCAAATCAAGTCAGAGTTCTCATCACGAGGGATCACGTGGAAATTCATCACAGAGCGTTCCCCATGGAGAGGTGGATGGTGGGAACGATTTTGCAGAATGATAAAAGAACCACTGCGTAAGGTCCTTGGAAGGGCACTTCTCACCTTTTCTGAGCTAAACACGTTGCTGGTCAGAATCAAAGGTATCATTAACTCGCGGCCGTTGACCGCAGTAAGTGATGATTGCAGAGACCCGTTACCTATTACGCCTGCTCATCTTGCAATTGGTAGGCCAATTAACCAGTTACCGGAAAGGAAAGAAAGTAGCTTAGAGGAGACCAGTAAGAGGACTGTCGAAAGGTATCTCTACCTGCAGAGACTACTCAATCACTACTGGAAGCGTTGGAAACAAGAGTACCTACATCTCCTATCGGTAAGAAACAAGTGGCATAAAGAGATCCCTTCTATTCGAGTAGACGACATTGTACTTATTTCTGGCGACAATGTGCCGCGCACCAAATGGCCGTTGGCTAAAGTTGAAAGGGTTTATCCAGGTAACGACGGGCTTGTACGGACCGCTACAGTTAGAGCGCATAACAGTTTCTACAACAGACCCGTTCAACGTTTACACAAGTTAGAGATTGAGTCAGCAGCTTCACAAGTAAGCCCGGAAGCAGAGGATCCAGTCCATGGTGGGGAGAAGCCACAAACGAACACTGTTCATGCTGCAAGTATACCTGTTTCCAAGCCTAATTTGAGCATTGTCCTCCCCGAAGGAGGACAAGGTGGGGAGAATGTTACAGCCCGTACTCGTTCTGGAAGAGTTACAAAGAAGCCCGAGAGACTGGACCTGTGAATAGTTATACTAACCCCACCCTAGTGTGTAGGACTTAGAGTGTCATGTGACTTTCGTTGTTGTTCCCGCTCTTGTTATCGAAGGTTTTTGTACGTCTAGCATTTCGCTCGTATACATCCCCTTTGTAAATCGATGTGTAGCCGAGTCCAGTGGATTAAAGTTGTGTTACGCTTCAGTGTCTCGTCGTAATTCCTAACAGTTAGCAAGGTTGAAGGTTAACAAGAATTGGTGAATTTCCAATTGTTTTGGGAAGACCGTGCAGAGTTGAGTACAAATAAATTAAAAATAGACAGACAACAGAGGTCCCAGATCCACTTACCGTATTTACCTGTGTATAATACACACTTTTTTTCCGCTAAAACAGCTCCGAAAATTGAGATGCGTATTATACACGGAATCCATTGTTTTAGACATGCGTCCCTCATAATCATAAAAACAAAGATGCATTGGTTTTTGATTGAAAAGTAAAAGGCTTGACCAAGATCCACTAATAAATTAACCTTTCTGTGTTTAGATGAACAACTGAACAACATAGCCTTCACTTTTGAGCGATAAACCGAAACATCAAAATGGCCACGAAACTCCCCGGAGTTTACAATGCCAGTGTGATAAATAACGCTCGTTAATTTCGCTGAAGATCATCTGATTTCACACTGTTATATTATAAAACTTTGCAAAGAACACAACTACATGTACCTACTACATGTTACTGGAAATACGGACAAAACGCCACTGATCTTCGATATGCCGCGGAACCGAATGATCAACATTACACCGCAGAGAAGAAAATTAATGTCACGCAACTGTTTTGTTGGTGCGTGCTGGTGATGGATCAAAATTAAGACCAATGGTGATTTTCAAGAGGAAAACGGTGCCTAAAGTTGAAAACAAGCACAGGGTTATCAGCGACGCCCAAGAGAATGGCCGAATGGATGCCGAAGGAATGAAGAGTTTGGCGTGCTCCACGTGTTGGGACTGGGGAGACGAAGAAGCCTGGTTGTTTATGCTTTCGAAGCTCGTGTGACTGAAAGCATGAAAGCAGCATTTACAGAGAAAACACCAATTTAGTAGTAATTCTTGGCGGATTGACCTCAGTTCTGCCTGAAGAGATGATTGAGTCGTATTTTGTCAAATATGGAGTAGTAAAAAAACCTTGATAACATACAAGAGGATCTTGTGGACGGACAACAAGATGAACTTGTCAATGACGAATCTTGTGCGAGAGAAGACGTGCTGTTCGATTGTGACTACGAGTTAAAGGTTTCAGTTTACATAGGCTTATTTACTTTACTGTTGTATGTAGCGGAGCAAATTTTCTTATCCAGGAAATGGATTTTTTTCACACTAGTTTTGCTTTTTGCTCTAACTTTTTTTTCTCAAAATGCAGTCCAAAATTGGGGTGCGTATTATACACGGGTAAATACGGTAAGTTGTTCGATTCCTTCTCTGTCTTTGTTGAACCCATAAGTTACCAGAGAATTTTCCATTTAGTTTTAGTGTTTTACATAACACCACGCTTGGCAGAATATTACAAAATAAATACAGGTCACTTTGATTTTAGCTTGACAGGTGAAAGATTGTTGTTGAAGTCCATTACTTGTCGCTTTTAAGATTCCAGATATTTATTTTTGACCTCTTGTCTTATTTATCCAATTGACGTTTCATTCTTGAGCTCCATAAGGTTATATTTTGTTTTAAGATGCACTAAACTGCCATTCGGGTTACAATGGCTTTCAACTCCATTGCAAGTTAATTAAATGTTCTCCTGTGTGCACCAGAGAAATCTATGCATTATCCCAACCCCCTCAAACCTAACAAAATACGCACAGAAGACTCTATGGACAAAGACACCACTTAGCAGGGGAGTGACAGGCAAGACTGTTACCGACACGAAAAAAACAATAATAATAAAAAATAAATTAATTAATTAAAAAATAGAGAAATATTACTCATTTTCCGACTGGGATTGCCATACTGGCAACCCAGTAAAGAATAAACTCAACAAATCCTGTAATCATTTGTTGCACATCACTCACTTTAAGGAAAGAATACTGCAGTAATACATGTATTTACATAACTGTAAAAATTAAGTTAGGGAACGTGTCCAAATATCTGTAGGGAACCCGATCAACGGAAACGGACTCGATCAATTTTCCGATAGATCGGAAGCGGCACCGATCTGTAGGCATTAGTTGCCGTTTCCGATAGTGATAAAAACTTTGCAGATTCAATCAGAGCCAGATACATTCCGATGTGGATAATGCGGTATCACATTTATCTGATAAGGATATGTTGATTCTGCAAACGTGTCACGAAACCAAATAATGAAAGAGTCATTTCCCTCAACAAAACAGTCTTTAAAACTTGCTTGAATCTCCATTTTCATGACCATGAAAAAATGGAATCATGGGTTTTTCATGAATTTCTAATCGCATTTTTCTGAAACTGCAATTGGTAGTGAAATTTATAATCATGCAAATTTTTTGTTTAGCTGAATCATTTTCTTTCATCAGTTCAAGTATGATGCCAAGTTGTCATCCAAAGTAAATGGAAAAGTGAAGAAGGGTGTGATATTTGCAACTTACTCATCGCTGATTGGAGAGAGTCAAGGTTCTGTCAAGTACAACACAAGGATGTCTCAACTGCTGCACTGGTGTGGACAAGACTTTGATGGAGTTGTATCCTTTGGCTGCTAAAATAAACTAAAAGTTTATTTCTTTCCAAAGTACTGTGGTACTGTTGATTAACTTTCAAGTGATGGTCAGTTGCTTCTCAAAAATTAAAGGTTTTTCAAAGATAACGACATTTTTAAAGCCCCAGATTTCTAAGGTAAAGCTGCCACATGTATAATTTGGACGTCCAGATACAGATACATAAAGTCGTATAAGTTGAAGACACCCATACAATACAGTACAGTCACTGTGGTAAATGCCAGGAAAAGAAACAAATGGTACTATTATATCTATTTGTAAATCTGTAGGATTTCCTTCATTGTTGGCATGGAAAGCATGCTAAAATAGAATATAAGTCAACACCTTATCTAGTACATGTATGTTCTCAGGACATTTTCAAGAATACATGATAAGTGTGTTGTCTGAACTCTCTTTGGTCAGGCAGAAAATCCTAGCAGATTTTTGTTGATATTTTACAGTAATGGCATTGTTCCTTGACATCTGTTTCTATAGATAGTGTTAGACGAGTGTCACAAAGCTAAGAACTTAGTTCCTACTGGTTCATCAAAGCCCACTAAAACTGGGTTAGCTGTTCTAGAGTTACAGAACAAACTACCCAAGGCCAGGGTGGTTTACTGTAGTGCTACAGGTACAGTATAAATTGGAGTCAGCTGGCACTCTATCATAACCCAGGCATCTCGTTTAGCTTTCCATAAAAACATAGGAAAATAATCCAATGAAATGCTGATAGGGACAACAGGGACACACACTGTATTAGTTTTTTTTTCTTTTAGGATCTGCTGTTACAGTAATAATTTTTTCAGTTTGTGAACCAGAATGATATACCAGTTTGTTACACTACAGCTGTACGTTCATTATCCCATCAATGTTTTACAAAATGATTATTTACAAAGATTTTATTGCTTTTATAATTTTAAAAGATTGCTGTACATTTAGATGTCTATTTTGGATAACCTCACCAAAGTACTTTTGATGGTGGTAGTAAATTAAACCTAGGGAGTCCAATGTGATTGAAAGCTGTAGAGTTGTAGATTTGTAGAATAATGGCATCATCAGTGTTGATTTTTTTCTTGGGCTTGGATTCCTGTACAGGAAAATTTGCAAATCAAATCGTGGAGTTAGTTGAATTAGTCCTCACTGCATTCCATTCTGTCGTTTTACAGGGGCGTCAGAGCCAAAAAACATGGCATACATGTCTCGACTTGGGATCTGGGGACCAGGAACTCCTTTTAGAGAGTTTATTGACTTCATTCAAGCAGTAGAGAAGAGGTACAGTAAAAGCAGTCATAACAGTCTTCATAACAGTGCATTATTTTGCTGTTAAAAAACAAACAAACTAATAAATAAATACAAGGAAAGGTTACGTTTATACAAACGTTGGCCGTGTAGCACTTATATTTTAAACAGAGTTAACTGAATAGAGTGTAATGTGAAGTGCTAAATTTCTATCCCATATGAACCATGTGAGCGTTAGCCCTAGTGATGGAAATGGGCCCACACAAGGACAGAGAAAAACTCTGACCAGGGTGGGAATTGAACCCACGACCTTCGGGTTAGATCTCCGCCACTTTACCGATTGAGCTACAAGGTCAGACAGGAGCAGGCCATGGGAACTGAAGATGTTAAAGTCATGGCAATGAACATGTACAAGTACAAGGAAAGGTTATGTTTATACAAATGTTGGCCGTGTAGCACTTATATTTTAAACATATTTTCATATGGGATAGAAATCTAGCACTTCACATTACACTCTATTCAGTTAACTCTGTTTAAAATATAAGTGCTAAAAATGTACAGTACACCCTTTGATAACTTTGGTTCACCTATGATGAAGACACTAGACAGGATTGTTGTTGGGGCTTCAACTAAATAATTTGTAACTTTTTAAGCTGCATGCAAGAATTCTCCAAACAGAACTTGGTTGCAGTGTTAAACGGAATTTATGCTTTAAATGAAAGCAGGCATTTTTGGCTACTCATAACATACTAATGTCTTATAATAATAATTATTGTTAATGTACTATGCATGTTAGTGTGTATAAAGAAGAGGGAAGGGAAGGGGGGGGGGGGGGAGGGGGTTGGTTGAAGTTAATCCAAAATAAACAATAACATTTATTGACAGTATGTAAGAAACCCTGTTCATGTGCATGCCATTTTGCTATATGTTAAAAGTACAAAAAACATCAACACCACTTGTACCTACTGTATATCTTACAATATTTTTTCATAATTTCAGAGGAGTAGGTGCAATGGAAATTGTGGCCATGGACATGAAGGTACTGTAGGAAGTATTTTTTGTGTGTTCAATAAGATGCAGTGTTGCTTCCTTTTCCTTTTTAATCAGCAGCTTCAATCATCTATGTCAATTCAATTCAATAATATTTTCCCCCTTTTCAGTTTTAATAGAAACAAAAGATGACTGCAAGGCTCTGCTCTAAGGAAAATTTGGGGGAGCCCTAGCTCCCAACAATGCCAGCTAGGGTGTCCAGGGATGGCACTTGAATTTTTCATCGTTGGTCCTGAGACCCACAATGACATGATCCCTGGTGCCCAGCTGTCTAGGCTGGTTGCCCATGAGAGAGCAATTAGAATCAATCTATAATGACTGTGAATGAAATTTGTAAATTTCATATAAATCCTTGCAATCAAAATTAAGAAAATTCCTACAGGGACATTGCACCTTGTGCAATGATCTAATTTTCCATTGAGTGTATGATATCAATAAATTAAAATGACTAAAACTATTGTAAATTTTTGAAATTTGCCGCTTTGTAGCAGAGTTATAGAGGTTTAAATTTGGTCAAAACCCCATACATTCACTGTTATTTAAGTAGCATTATTTTGCTCCCCAGCCAATATGGCATCAAAAACTGTGAAAAGGTCTATAAATTATTATTATTATTTATTATTATTATTATTGCATAAATGACGACTTTCATTTTATTTAAAGATTCATATGCTGTGTTGTTGATAACTTCTTAAACACTAAAGTAAACCATAATACCGGTATTTATATTTAAAATTACAAATTAGAAAATTGAGCAGTACAGTAATTGTTGCACGCAAATATTCAAGCCCACTAGGGAAGGATTATGGTGCATTTCAATTGTGTGGAATGAATACATGTTGTGGGTCAACTGGAGCATGAATGAGCGACTCAAATGTTGCGTGATAAGGTACTTTTTGGCTAGTCCTCAGTAACACAAAGCTAAATTTTTGCTTCTCATGCTACAGGGCCGTTACTAAGCCAGAAAAACATTATGACTGAGACAATGTCCATGGTTAAATTATCTTGGCAGGTATTTTAGGTGTTTATGATGAGCACATTTTAAAGACAACACCGGAATCATGCTTTAATTTAAAAAAATCACTAAAAAATGATTGAGGCGAGTGCCTCGGTTTGCCTCATACTGGCAACAGCCTTGTGCTACAGAACTTATCGACAGACAAGAGTGCCTGGGTGGGTTACCAGTAGTAGACCTCTTTCATAATGGCGGCTAAATAAAATATTCCTTTGTTTTAATGCTAGTAATTAAGCCTTTCTAGCCTCACTACGACGAGCAAATTTCAAAAGAATTTTTGTTTCGAAATGAGGGCAGTCCAGGTGATCTGGTAACATAATTCAGAGGAATGGGGAGAAAAATTTTTACGCCGTATCCCACGACCGCGTGCGGCCTTGAATGTTATTTCCAAATTCGACATGGCAGAGGCTAGGTTAGATCTCGGCGGTTTCCACTTGAATGTTCATTCAGTGAAAAGGAAATGTGGGAGACACGGAATGATCTGTTGAGTTTTGGCGATGGAAATACTATAGGAAACTTGGAAACAAAACCTAAGGCCGCGCGCAGTTGTGGGATACAGCGTTAAAATTTTTCTTCCCAGTCCTCCAAATTACGTCACTAAATCACCTTGGTAGGTCTAATTAACATAAAGACGAAGGAATGTAAAAGTGGTGGCCATTTATGAAAGTGGTCTATAATGTTTTTCAGTCGCCCTAAGCGAAATGTTGGTGGCTTCAGGTGACCAGGGGCCATTAGAACACAGCCTTGGACTGTAAAAAACTAAAGTTATTTCATCTGGATTTGAAGTTTATGATGTAAGAAAACAGTTATGATTTAATTCTTCTTTTCAGCTCCGTGGCATGTACATGACTCGTCAACTGAGCTTTGCTGGTGTGACTTTTGATATTAAAGAGTTGCCATTGTCTGAAGATTTCATTGAGATGTATAATGCTTCAGTGAAACTTGTAAGTGGTAAAATGGCATATATATGTGTGGTTAAAAAAATATCCATTAATTTTATTTAAGTATGTTGAAATCATGACCTTTTCAGTCTGCGAAACTGGCAATGTTATTCTACCTGTGCTTGATACATGGTATTTCTTTACAGCTGTAGTTGTCATTTACAAGCAGTTTAGAATGAACAGGTCAAACTTTGATTTTCTTTTGCTTTTCCTGTGCAGTGGATGGAGGCCAGAGATAAATTTGACAAAGCTGCAGATTTGATGGGAGCTGAAAGCAGAACAAAGAAGACCATTTGGGGCCAGTTCTGGTCTGCACACCAGGTCAGTCAACTGCTCAGTGATGTGACTGCAGGATCTTTAGCTTATTTTGGAAGAATAGTAGAGCACTTTATCGTGAGGACTCAAGGTTACTGAGTAGATGTACATGTGCATGTGATACTACAATAAAACAATTCTTTAATTCCATGACATTAAGTTCACATGTACAGTGCATATTTTTGTAGACGTAAAGTTTGTTAGTAATATCAGATAAAGGTTTATTGAAACATTTTTTTTCTTTACTAATTATTATGAAAGAGTAGTGAATAAATATACTATAATTTATAATAATTTTTAATTGAATCAGAATATAATAAATTATATATAATAATGATAATAATAGCAATAATCGAGTTATAATTTCTTGTAAAAGGGAATATACATGTAAAAGGTGTGTGAATTTAGGGGGAGCTGTGATTATTTTGTGAGAAAAACTGTGCAATCTCGACTATGGAATGGGCTATATTTTAGTAAGACCCCTCCTCCCCCCAATTTGCTACATGTTTTGCCGTATTCTCTAGCCATTTGGTTTTCCTTACAGTATTGCAACACATTGTGTATCTAAAAATGCTATGTATATTATTCCAGAGGTTTTTCAAATACCTGTGTATTGCATCCAAAGTCAGAAGTGTTGTTGATATTTCCAAAGAAGCTCTTGATCACGGAAAAGTAAGTGTTCTTTCATACAAGTTATTCCACGATCCTACACTGTATCAACTACATGTATGTATTTATAACAATAGAGTTAACATGGGCTTTATGGTGGAATTAAACTTAAAATGAACGCAAGTTCGAGGAAGCGGTTTCCTCTCGTTTACAGTGTCGCTATCCAAAGTGGAATGCCACGACTCCATGAAAAGTCTCTTGTGATAGTTCATCTCTGAGATGGATTTTGCGATCCGTGGACTCAGCATGCTGTTTGATTGCTGATTCGCTGCGCTGCCTGGATCATGTTCGGCTCCGCGCGAGTTCCACGAGCGCTTACTCTCCCCGAAGTAGGTGAACGAACAGTCTCGGCAATTCACTTTGTACACTAACCCTTGGACTCGGTCGATCGTTGGTTGGTCTTTGGGCTTCTTGAATATATGGCCTAATGTTCTTATAGGTCTAAAAGCCGGCCAAATATTAAATTTTCGGAGGACGCGGCCCACGCGCTCAGATGCAGCCTTTACGTAAGGTAGGACCGCAAACCCAGTGGTCTCTCTAGGGAGTGCCTGGTTTTGGTTTTGTTGTTCAGGCACTTCTTTAGAAGACTGGCAGTGTAGCCATTTTCTCTTACATGTAAGTCGGCTAGAACTCTCTCCCGCTCGTTCCCTCTTAATTCAGGGCGTGAAGGGAGGTGGTTGGCTCTCTTGAAGAGTGTTGTCACTTCAGCCTCTTTGCACTGGATTGTGAGATGCAAAGTCAAGATATTTGTTGGTTTGAGTTGCCTTCCTGCTGAGGTGGTAGCGGTCTTCACTATTTATGTTGTCTTGAGGAGTCGAGTTTGGGGGTCATTGTGTCATTTATTTCCTGTCTTTTTACGAAGTGATCGTAAATGGTAGTACACTTTGTAACATTTTTCAAAGACAGCTTGCATTTTATCATTGACATGATTTATTTGGTTTGTCTGTGAAAAAAAAATGACTGTATCCATCTGAAAAAAAAAAACGAATTTGGAAAAGCCCCTAAACTTTCTTGAATGTGCAGCAGTAGGAGGCCTTAATGAAGCTTCTGACATTTTTTTTCTTCAGTGTGTTATTATTGGGCTGCAGTCAACGGGTGAAGCAAGAACATTAGAGCAGTTGGAGGAAAGTGGAGGAGAATTAAATGATTTTGTCTCCACTGCTAAGTAAGTTTATTCCAATATGGTTATTAAGCACATTGCTTCAGCCATCAACAGGAATACGTTTTTTTACTGCTACAGTATTTAGATGCCATAATTGGATAGAGGTTGCTCCTCTGCTGAGCAGTCAAGTTCCTGGGTGGATTGCCCAGCCACTTCAACCCTCAGTGTCTTGAAAATACCGGTAACCCAGAAGAAAGCGCTGGACACCAAGAAAACCCACACAGTATTTACAGAGACTTGGTCTTGGAATTTATGGGGTTGTCCAACAACTAAAATCCCCCGAACCAATTTACTTCCGAAAATCGCAAATGCTTATGATGTTCCTTTTTAAAAGACAAGGGAAAAGAAAGTGAAGTGAATTGTGCATAAAAGGTGATTGAGCTAATGCTCACCGCAAAGGTGATACGAATGATCTATTGCAGTAAGAAAACATGTCATCATCTCGTATTGCACAAAATTAATGCAACTCACATTTCCCAATTAAATTTTGAAAATTTTGAAAGCAGGCCTATGTCTAGCAGTCGGTGAATTAACTTGAAAAGTTAGCAACCAAAAATGGGAAGTGTGCAGAGTATTGCAGCTGAGTTGGTTACCAAGACAACATAGTCATAGTGACAAGAAAGTTGCGTGACAGCAAATTTATGTGAAGTCTTCTTGGGCTTGCTTTCTGGGTTGGTGTACTTTGAAAAATCCATGCCTCATTGCTGCCCACTCCTTTGATTGATTGATTTATTTTCTAATTTTTTGTTTTTGTATAAACGTTCATTTGCATGACCTAAACAAAAACACATACAGACAATACTACTTACTAGGTCGACACTACTAGCTTACATCAAGCACCTACTCACGATACAGTGGTTTGACTTGGTTACTAACTTACCACCTTACCTAAAAGTACACAGAATCTCTCCACTTCGACTGAAAGCGAATGAGTAGGAATATATTTGAGTTATATTTTCTCCTGCACGAAAAAGAGAAAATCAGCAAATTGATATTTTGTGTTATTTTTAGCCCAGGTGAACGGAAAATTTTTGCCATGCAATAAGAACAAGAAAAAAGTACCTCAACCTCGGCTGATTTTGCATCCATCAAGCTTCCTGTTGTGCTGTTGTAATAAGTAGTTTCGTCGTAAGAAATTGCATGGAACATTAATTTTTTTCAGCTAATCATGTTTGGAATTAATGTATGCGTTTCTTATTTTTTAGAGGAGTATTGCAATCGTTGATTAAGAAACATTTTCCAGCCCCAGGCAACAGAATAGAGGAACTGTTTGGTCTTGACAGTGATGTTGTTGACGGATCATCTCCTACATCCCGGCGACGTACACCAGTAAAACGGAAAAAGAAAGGTCAGTTACGCAACGAAACGTAAATGGAAGAACAGTGTTCTATTAAGGTAGAGCGGAGTAGTAATCTTTGTCGTCTTTATTTTGTTGCAGTTTTTAAATCTCCAAAGCCCAAGAAAGTCAAGTCAGCTCTTGAAAGAATCTATAATTGTATGTTATGACAGAACTGTTTTTGTTGTTTCTTTCGATTAACTCTTTTGTTAAAAGAATTCAGGGTGTAAGACTAGTGACAAATCAACGACATTCGACGTGTTACTTCAAGAAGCACGACAATTCTATTGTCACCTGAACGTACGAATAGGGAGCTCAAGCAATTGACGCTTTTGTGCAACGGACAGAAACCAGAAATGAGCTGTCTTCCTTTTTAACTTGTCTTGAAGAGACCGCCACATTTATGTTTTCAAGTAACGTTTCGCTATTAGAGACGATTGGAGTAAAAATAATGTGGGAGAGACTATGGCATGTGACCTGTTCACTTCTGTTTCCTTCCATGGCTCAATAACGTCACATGCTTAAAGTGCACCTAAACTCGAATGTATTTCTTCTAGAATCTTAATCTCGCCTTCAAAAGCAAACATGTTTTTGCCATTCTTTTCTCAAAATTTCGCTTTTTGTCTCCCGGGCAAGACGCGCAAAGTTATACTAGCAGTAGTTTGGACACGCGACCGTGACGTGAGGGGCGGGCGGTGTCCCTCAATGCAGAATTTCATTGAAAGCAGAAATGCAAAGCAGTTTGTGACGTAAAATCGAAAATATACACATGCCTCTTTCATCACGGTCGTGGGTCCAAATTACTGCTAGTTTTACCGAGTAAAAGCGAAATTCTGGGTAACAATGGTGGCGTATGTTGCTTTGGATGGGGAGATTTATATTAGCAAGGAAAAGTATTTGAGTTAAGGTGCACTTTAAGCTCCCTAATGGCGTATTTAGCTACCATTGGTTCTCGTGTCGCGAATTGGTAGAACACCTGAACTGGTAAGCGGAAGATCATAGGTTGGTTTCCAGTTAGGAGCACTCAGAGTTTTACCTAGTATGCCTGTTTTTGTCTCTGCTTGGCCTATGTATAGATAATTTCAGTAATCTTATCTCAAATAAGAGGGTGATGTGTCTTATGATTCAGTGAGTAGCGGATCCGACAGTGACTCAGATGACAGTGGCAAAAATGACGTTGATATGTCAAACAAGATGAACAAGTCTTTTAAAGAAGAGGAGAGTGTGACAGCCGATTCAGATCAAAGCACAGCCGGAGAGGATGATTTTAATCCTTTTGGAAACTCGGGATCAGAGGATGAAGGTAACCTTGTCATCACCTCGTGTAAAGTTTGAGATATACACTACCAATGTTATTCCACAGGCTCGACTCTCCACAATTTAAGCTACATTAAACTCTCTGCTTGACATTTCCTTTTTACGTGGTTTACGCATTATTTAATACAGTATCATACTTTTGTCAAGGGTATTGCTACAGATTTTGTTATTTTTGTGGATCTGATTGACTTATTTCTTATTGGCTTTGCTCAAAGACAGTAGTTGTTGCAAATTCTATTCCACGGAAAGTTTAGTTGGTGATATTTAGGTTATTAATGTCTTTTTCTTTTTGGACATGCGTGCATGAAGGTTATCTCTGCATGAAGTCAACTGTATTCCTTACCCAATCTTTTAAATTAATTTTTTGATCCAGTCGTGTGCGTGCAGTTAAGACGTCTTATTGGGGATTCCAAGTTACCTTGTTTGCAGATCAAGGCTCACCGAACCACCTTGTTGAAATATACGTCGGCGGGAATAAGAGAAAAACAAGATAAGAGACGCTATCTTTTCCTTTCCGCCCTCCCATCCCACTTTCCATTCACTTTTTGTTCTGACAATTTTGGCTTCTCGAAATATTCCATAACGACCCAAAGAATTCTGTGCCCCTTATGTGGTTAGTTGTCTTATGGTCTTTAGAGTGACGAATGTAAACCCTTAACAACAGGCACAAGTGTGGCGCTTATTTCGCCCCTACTTTATTTTTCAGATCCTTGGCTTCATCGGAAAAGCAAAAAAAATTCCAAGAGTAAATCACAGACTGGGAGTCCAAACAAGTCATCTGATGATCCGACTTACAATGCTCTGGCAGCCGCTGGGCTTAAATTAGGTAACATGTCATGGAGTATTCCAAGCAAGCGGAAGACAAAACAAATCAATGGTTTGGATTCACCGTCTGTTGGTAATCTAACTCTCTATATTACCAATCTGTTTTATGTTTAACTTTACAGTAGACAAGGGGTCAGTGGCAACAATCCACAGATCAGAGAAAAATTGGCCGGTAAGCCAACGTGCTTGGGAAAATAAAGGAAGAGTTTGTCAGACTTAAAAGCAGTAGAATGAATGCACATGGTGTCCTGCCCCTCTGTTTCTGATCCTCGTGGAAATCGGTCGACTCGTACGGCAGTCGATCCATGCCCACCTCACCCTGCAAGTGTCATAGCAAACCATACCCTTGATTACTTTTCCTTCGAACTCAGAGGTTCTGGTATGGAGCGACAGACAACTGGATACAAGATGACCGAAAAGCGTTGGGCTATTGGCTTACAGCAATCCTTGCTGGTACTCTTTCATATATCCGGGACATATGGTGGGGTTCTAAAAATTAACGTGAGGGATTTAACATGTGCAGTGGATTCTCGATGTATTAGTAATACACACCTCGATTTAACGAACCTCCATATAACGAAGTCCTCGGTATAACGAACGATATTCTTCAGCCCGGCCAGAACCTCGATATAACGAAATCCTCGTTAAAACGAACACAATCCAGTAGCCCAAACATAAAATGTACCCCGATATAACGAAGAAATGTCAACACGTTACAAAAAATAAATGCTAAACAGACCAACAAGGATGAAAATCCTTGAATCCTGTAACTATAGAACAGCTTTACAGTTACAGTAACAGCTCATTGTAAATGCCAACACTGACACTATCGATACAAGTACAGATCCGCTCTATCTTCTTTTTCTTATTAATTCTATCAACTTCTTTATTTTTGAAGGCTTCTTGTGGTAAAGATATAAGTAGCCGGAATTTCCAGTCCAATTCCCTTGTTTCTCCGTTTGCCAGCCACTTTCACTGAAATTTGTCCTCCGTGTTTTAAATAGAGGATATTACATGGGCGTGCGGTGATACGAAATTTCTCTTCGAGTGTTAAAAAAGTATTTCAAGCCACTGCAATGGTGATCTTTTCACGTGTGAAGATAACATGTTATTTTTACGTGTGAAGGTATCATGTTTTCGCGCGAAATATCACCTAGTATTTCATTGGTGTTTATATAACAAAAACAAGTGAAACACACAAGGAAGAAGTAATCGTTCAGATCTTGAAATGCTGGGTAGCGCAACGTAACACATAAAAAACAATTATTAATTATACCACGATATAGCGAAGATTTTGGTTGTTTTTCCGCAGATTCGTTATATGGAGGTTTTCGATATAACGAACCCTCGATATAACGGACCAGTTTCCCTAGTACCTTGGCACTTCGTTAAATCGAGATTTCATTGTACTCGAGATACATCGTCTCGTCTCGAAACATCGATTTCATGATCAGTGGCAGTTTTGTAACAGAAACAAAGGAATCGCTTGCACGAAAATAGAGTTCATTTCCTGGTGGATCAGCTAGGGACACCAAAATGATCGCAATTTTTTTATTTGGCAATAATTTGGTCTCCGTGACGTCATTTGCCCTGCAAATTTAAAGTCATGGTTAGTTCATTTGAGTGGAGGCTCGATTACCAGCAGTTATTTCAAGAAATGAGCCCGCACTAAGATAAGCCGGACCTGAGTCTGCGGCGGAAATCGAGCCTAAGTTAATTACTTTATCTGTGGTAATCGTTGATGATAATTTATTTACTGAGACTACTTATACAGTTCTCAGCTGGAATCTTAAGGAAAAATGAAATTTTGTCTAAAACATCCCTCTCTTTGCAGGCCACTTGAAATTGCATAATTCAGCAAGCGCACCAGCACTTTCCGATTTAATGTCATCAGCAAGCAGTCAAGCAAGGCTTTCAAGTTCTGCTGTTGACCTGTGTAGATCGATGAAGAAAGAACTGTTAGACAAACTGGAAATCCTGGGCGGTGCATTACCTCCCAACACTCTGGATGAGCTCATTGATGATCTTGGAGGACCAGAAAAGGTCGCCGAGGTAAATATCCGTCGTTGCTTTGATGTCATAATTGTGCGAGCATTGATGATACTTGCATGAGGTGTTGTATAAGTCTGAGTGCTTTGCAGACGACCGCAGAAGAGCTTGGCCCGCTTGAGAGTGTTGGGTCATGACTGGGACATGAGAATTTCACAAAGTTATTGTGGATTTTCCAACTGGCTGAAATCGGTTTCCCTCAACTTCCGTAACTGCCTGACATCATATTGGAACGCGACAACACGGTATTGTGTAATCACTTGTAGAGGCGAATGAAGTGTAATACGGTCGCAGTCTTGGGAACGTAGTTGCATTTTTTTAACTTTAATTCAAATGTGCCAGTGGCTGGACTTTGCCTCTCCCGCTGTGTGTATATTATTCCGTCGTTCAAAGTGTTTTTTTTCAATGTAAATCTAGTTTGGCGACGAAGAAAATCCCTTCAGTTTTGCTGATGTTTAAGGATGGTATTCATCACTGAAATTAAAGCTAGTGCAGTCCTTTCAGGATTTTTAGATCATAATATTCTTAGTGAAACCTTCCCCAGACTCCCTAGGCAATTAGGGGGTCTCTCGGTACCTTATTTGTCAGCTTTGCCCTACTCTGATCTCGGCTGTTGCCATCTTCAATACCTTCTGAAAACCCTACCTGTTTTGGGGGTAACGTACATTTCTGAGATTTGCTTTATTTATCAAGACGATCTTCTAACGTGCTGGCCATTGTATGGTTGTAGATGACGGGGAGAAAAGGCCGTGTTGTGAGTAATGAAGATGGGAGCATCAGCTATCAGTCCCGTAGTAAACAGGATGTTCCACTGGAACTGCTCAATATTGTCGAGAAAAAACGATTCATGGATGGTGAAAAGGTAAGGGCTGCTAAATCTCGGTCATTTGGGTGTTAGGTATTTGGTTCAGTAGTTACCGAATCAACTTCGTTTGCTTAAAACATAGTTATAGTATGCTTAAAATAATTGCTTGAACAAGAATCTTTGCAAAGCTCTGTTATGATTGCCTTGTAAACAAGAAACGAGAGAGGGCTCTCTAGATGTGGCTAGTTTGAAATTTTAAACTCTTTCTCATCTGAAAGGTCGTGAACAGACTATGTAGACAGAAAAAACAAGCTGTGTGGTTCAATGAAGAACTTTACTTAAGGGTTCGAAGGAAGACTTTCACTTTTAAAAAGTAGCAACTCCAAGGTATAAATTGACTGACTTGTGTTGAAAACTATGTGACTAACAGCCCATTAAGGGCTATTCAGGTCGAAAGAATTTCGCACGCGACCAGCTCACGTCACGGCTTCAGAAATCGTGTGGTGTCAATCAGCCCTGTGACACCCTTATGGCAGAAGTTCTCGAGTCGTATGCGTGTAAATTGTCAAACGTCATTCTTACTGCTAGGTACGTACGAAAGTTTGTTGTGCAAAAATTATACGGTCTAAATCGCCATTTATACAAGCACATCGTAGACAGATTTTGGTTGTGGAGTGTCTGTAAGCAAGCGTGATTCAAGTAGTTGGTCGTAAGCGAGGAAAGTGTTTCGTATATCGTCCAAATAGCTCCTCTTCTTCTTTGACCTGTTTCAGTCGTACAAAGGGGATCCTGAAAGCCGTCTGTTGACTTTATTTCAAGCTGTGCAGTTATCTTTTTTTTCTTTACTTCCAAAGGCCTGAAATAAAATTATTGCTGACTGTCGTTTCTTGTCCGCCTTTTTTCACAGAATGTTGCAGTTATATCAGAGGCCGCTAGTTCAGGCATTTCCTTGCAGGCAGACAGACGAGCAAAAGTAAGGTTAATTTATTGTTAAACTCGTTACAACGGTGTGCATGCTGATATGGTAATTGGTCGTTTTGTCGAATTCAGTGCTGTTTTCAACTTGAGGCCCGGGTAAACGGCTTGAACATTTGCTTCAACATCCGTTCAATTTTGTTGAACAGCGATGTCAACTGCTGGGGTTAGCCAACCGTTTCAACACATCATCAACATTTGATTCAACAAAGCTTCACCATAGGCCTGGTATTCAGGCCGTGGTTGTTACTATGGATACGGACATAAAGACGTAATTGAGAGACAGATTAGTGTGCACGCGCATACCCAACGATGTTGAAAGAGGGGGTAAACTGCTTCAACTTCATCCAACATTCGCGATAACAAAAGAAATGTTGAATAGTTGTTGCAGCAAAGTTTAAACGCTTTTAAACCCAATCAACATCGATTCAACTTCGATTTAGTATGTTTCAACGAGGGTTGAAAGTGGGGGGCAAACGGTTTCGACATCGCTGTTCAACGAAATTGAACGGATATTGAAGCCCTTTTCCCGGAGGTGTTAAAGTGCATGCATGCATGTTTACGAAGAGTTAATGCAATTAAATGTAAGTCAAATCAGGAATAGATCCACTCCCCGTCTGACTCGGTCGTGAACAAAAGATGCTTGGGTTTTCCCAAGTTTTTAAGCCTGTAAAAAGGCAGGATTTGTTACAAAAAGGAACATAAGGCCGCAGCGAAATAGAAAAGGTGCAAAGATTCATTTTAGTGAAAAAAAATAATTTGGGGTTAGGGGCACTTTAACACCTCCGGGAATTGTATAAGCTGTGACATTTAAGGTTTGGATTTTCGGGTTTAATTTGTACAATTTCTTTGAAAGAATGAGACCAGAAGGGTTTCATTTTATCAAATGGAATCCATAAACAACGTAAAGATAGTTGTTTTGTCAGTAGATGTTGGTTGAGAATACATTAGTTACCAAGTACACCTCATTGGTTTGTCTCGTTACAGAATCAGCGAAGGCGTGTGCACATAACCCTTGAGTTGCCTTGGAGTGCTGACAAAGCCATTCAGCAGTTCGGTGAGTCATTCAGGGTCTGGGTAAATGAAGCGGTTTATCTTTACATGAGGACTGGAGTTTGGGGAACGCTTTTTGGCGTTGTCTTTATTCCTAGGCCCGAGTGATGTTGAATTTGGGAAGGACAGCAAGGGGACTCTTCGTCACGCTTATCAAATACGTGCATTTCTGGACTTGCCTGTTAAATGTAGAGCGTGCTGTCATTGGGGCTAGTACTGGTCTGTTAGTTCTTTTGGCACTCCTATTCGATTCTTCTGAGGTTTTTGTGGTAGTGCACTGTAAGTGCACTACACACTGTGACTGTGAGATTGTGAGAGTGTCCGTGATGGCAATAGGCCCGCAGCGCGTGCATAAATCACGAAAATAAACAGGTCTGTAGGAAGCGTGCTTCAGTTTCAACAAAATGAGCCCCAAAATCGTCAAGAATTTGTGACGCTGATGAATAATAAAGCAGCTGCTATTTCCAAAACGATGTAATTACCTGGTGATAAACAACCTCGTCTACAAGAGTAAATTTTTCACTTTGCAGAAACTATGGTCAACCTCAAGAGTTAGACGATTGTGATCTTTTTGTTGAATTCGCACATCTCTTGTCAAACTTTATAACACTTGAAAGAAAAAAAGTCAGACTAACAAAAACAAAAACCCGGTGTCTTGCCATAATTTTGACACAGATGTATCCTTTGTCGCGAGTAAACACGCAAGGTAACTTGATCACGGTGCCCGCTGAATTCGATGACACTTTCGATTTTGTGATTTACTTATGCAGCTAAAAGTACAATAGAAAAATTGAACGTAGCAAAAATCTCCCAAAATGTTTTTTGCTGATAGTAACTTTATATTCACGGTTCAAAGTTTATGTTGATTTTCATGTCGCAAATTTTGTTGCTGATGGCAAAATATATTCTCGATCGACACTTCCTGAAAACATCGTTCTGCTCTTCCTAAAAACTGTGTATTAATATTTGTTTTCCTAAAGCAGGCTACCAAAATCTGTACCTTGCTTAGTTCGCATTTTTGAGCGTTAAAATAGAATTTTCGGTCCTATGTTTCTGGCACAAAGTGATTTGAGATCTCCCATCCAGATACTAACCCTGCCGGACAGGGATTAAGTTCAGTGAACTTTTGTCTTAGAAAGATGTCAGATTCTCAGAGTGCACGCTTAACCTTGTGGTGAAAAAGAAGATTTAAGGGAACTTGAAAATGATCAACATGTCAGCCTAGAAGCCAATGTTTCTCGATTCCCTTTTATTTTCTTCAATCTTTCTGGGTTTTACAAGTAATCGCATGTCCTCTCAGGGGCCTTTTTACCTAAGGCATCTACCATGGCACTATAATGATTTACGATACCAAAACAATATCGTGTGCTATTAGGGCTGCATATTACGCAAAGACAACTTGAATCCCCTGGAAGACAAAACGCAGCTCATTTGACAATATGGAATAAAGCGCCGTGTTACTGCACTACCACACTTACGCAATGCGTGCCTATGATTTACTATCATGTCCATAGGTCGGTCTCATCGGTCCAATCAAGTGAGTGCTCCAGAATACCTGTTCCTTATTTCTGAGCTGGCAGGAGAAAGGCGATTTGCGTCCATTGTCGCCAAGAGACTTGAGAGCATGGTGAGACAAAGTTTATTCCTAATTTGTTCTTGATATAATGTGAGTAGCATAAAAAGATGCAATCCGAAGTTGACTTTGATGGGTCATTTGTGAAGGTATCATCAGTGACTTGTTACATATCCATAAAAAGAGTTTTTACCGACTCCGTTTATACACAAGCACATGTAAAGTGAATACGATTACGTGTATTACAAAAAGAACCGGTAACCTGAAGAATACGTTTGTAATTATTTCGAAATTTAGTGTTGGAAAACACAAGGCGCCCTGTACTTGACACCACTTCCGTACCGATTTCGGGGACATTTGCAAGTTTTTATTTTCCGCGGGTATTTTATAGTGCTCCCAGAATTTTGCATTAACTTGAAGGTTTTAGCGCTTCGCAAACCCCCTGGCTGTTTTTTGCAATTGTGGCCTCCCATTGCACCCTTTGCCGGCCACATTCGCCGGAGACTGAGAAAAGTCCAGAACACACTGCATCCAAAACTTTCGTGGAACTGTCCGTTGGCTACTAACCATAACAGAGATGTCGGACATGGGACCACCATTCAACCAGGGGAAGGTACAACTCTTTCAAAATATGATTTTACTCTCTTTCGCAGGGAGCTCTTACTCATGGAGACAGGAGAGCTACAGAATCACAAGATTTAAGCCGATATAACTTCGACAATAAGGTGATTATTATTTTCATGACCAAAGTGTACGTATCTTAGCCACGCTTCCATTTTGGTGTTATCCAGACGGTTTTTTTATTGTTATTGAATTGTGTCTTGCATTTACGCTGTGTGACAACAGGTTTAGAAACTACTGTGAATAGTAATAACCATAAAAAAATCATTTCTACTTTGCATAACTTCTGACAATTTCCGTTAAGAGTTGTTAATCCCGGCCCACACTTTTCAAGAGTCGAATTTTCTTCCTGTATGATTAAGACTCTTATTGGTATTCAATAGTATGGAAGATCGGCCTTGGAAGCTGTGTTAAAAGCTGTGACTGGCCAGGGTGCACCCATGATTCCTCCACCGAAGGATCACCAGGGAAATTTCTTTCAAGGTAAGTTCATTGTTAAGTTGTGTTATGGAAACGATGATCTTGTCTGATCCGTCGCTTATTTTAATTTATTTTATTTTCCTCGACAGATGTTCGAGATGCGTTGGTCGGTGTTGGTCTTTTGATCAAAGATGACAAAAGTGGCCTCACAATGTTGGAAAAAGGTGTTTAAACAAAGCTAATATGGGCTCCGTGTGTTAAGCTAAAACTCTGTGTGCGCAAGTGCCCGGTTAATAGGCAGTGTCTGATTTTACGTGCTATACAAGTACTTTTCAAAAGGAAAGAAAATGCCTTATATAAATACTATATTCTTGGGTATGTACTTTGCAAAATGGCCTTTATATATTGCATTCAAATAAACCTTTTTCCCCTTTTCAAGTGATAAAACAAGAACGGGCTATGTGAACGAATGTTGAAATTTCCGCGTTTTTGGAATAAGTTGCACTTTAAAGCTAAGACATACTAGCACCAATTTGTCTTGATGAGGTATTGTTGTTAATCCTTCGTATTTAGACCGCTTAAGGACGGTGCCTAGTAATTCAAAGGTATTTTTGCGCGGTTTACTGAATATGCGGGAAAAGCAGATCTTAACAAGTGTTATGAAATCCAAAAAGAAAACTGGGGGTAACCACGCATTTTTCGAAGATAAATAATGAACAATATTTGTAAAAAGCTTTAAAATACAGAGCAATGTATGGCGTTCTTTTCCAAATTGAAGCTTAATTATCTCTGAAAAATGCGTGGTTACCCCAAATTTTCTTTTTGGATACCAAGAGCACTTACTAAGTTCGGCTTTCTCCGCATAGTTTTGAGCCGCGCAAAAATATCTCTGAATTAGTAAGCTTCACCCAAAGGAAACCCGAGTATCTCGAGATGCGCAGAACGTATGCGCAATAACAATAGTAGGCACCGTCCTTAATAGCAGTGATGTGGAAGTCTCATCGATTGTGTTATACTCTTTTCCTTTAGATTACACCAACATGTCGCGATTTCTGAATCGAATTCTTGGAATAGAAGTGGAACTCCAGAACCGTTTGTTTGCGTACTTCACGGACACCTTATCAGTTGTGGTGCAACAAGCCAAGAGAAGTGGGCGCTGGGATGAGGGAATTCTGGGTACGGGCGTTGTCTTACATGGAGATCATTTTGTGAACACTTTTCTTGTGGGAAGATCTTTGTTTACATTTTTGTAGGTCCTTTGTCTGAAAAAATCTCAACCATAATAATGGGCAAAAATTGACTTGAAGTCAATTTGTAAATAGCATGATGCCTTCTGTGAGCAAACCGTTTGTTAATGAAACAGAATTTAAACAAGGACGTCAGCAAAGATTCTCTTGTAAGTAAAGTTGGTCGGAGCGCGGTGGTCCATAGTTCTACAAATTTGCTTGCGTCCATAACTGCGAGGATCATAGCTTTACTTGAATACTTAAAATTAGTTTGGTTTTGCATTGCTAAGCTTGTTTTGGCCTGAGCTTCTGGATCAACCGACGTTCTGAGATTTCTCTTGTGCCTTGCTTGTACTCGTTTCTGAAACACCAGGCAGCTCTCTACAGCCTCCGATTTCATTGGATCCGTGTGAAAAGCAGATCTGTTGTGTTTAGGATTGGGCTCGTTTGTTTTCTGGACGAATCACGAGAGCCGTTGTAATAGCTGCGCTCTGACCTCGTTTTCCCAGTTTTAGCGTGGACAGCATTCATTTGCACTGCATTTTAATTCACTAGCGTGCACCAAGTATCCTAAAAATAAATTGCAGTTTCAGAGTAAAAATATAGAATGAAAGGTTCACATTTGTACGTTCAAGTTGTCGTTAACACCTCAAACTTGATGATTTCACGTCGTTGTTGTGCAGATTGCAACAAGCAAATGTGCTAAAATGAGTGCTGCTCGTGCAGGACGATTATTTTTCCTCTTCTTAACCTGTTTTTCTTGTTTTGTGGCGTTCTCATTGACGACTGCGTCGTAGATCTTTAAGTCCCTTAAACACTACAAATTGCGACGCTTTGAGGTCGTGAATGAGATAAATGTATATATAACGTGCAGATGTAAGGGTGAAGTGCACTTATCTTCGCACTTATCTCGATAATTTGAGCAATTGTCACTTAGAGACACATGAAAAATTCAGGCGGCTTCAACGGGATTCGAACTCATGACCTCTGCGATGCCGGTGCAATGCTGATCTACCAACTGATTGGTTCAGCCACAACTGTGTGGCTACATAGCTCAGTTGATACAGCATTGCACCGGCATCGCAGAAGTCATGAGTTCGAATCCCGTTGAAACCATCTGAATTTTTATTAGTCTTTAAGGGACAATTGCTCAAATTATCCAAGTAAACGTGAGCATCACGTGTTCTTCAGGGCGGCCCAACGAGGAAGAAGCTGTTCACTGTGCGTTTTCTTGGTCAAGAATGTGTTTTTTGTTTTCAGACCTGGGTGCTCACGGCGAAGCTGTCAACAATTTGAGTGTTCAAACATTTGTTGGTAATTCAGTATTCGGAACAGCTACTACAGAGCTTCATACGGTCAGTAAACTGGTTAAATGAAAACATGATCACTATGATTTTTAAGCTCTTTCTCACCGTTGTCAATGTTGTCTGTGCTGTTTTCCTTACTCGTTGTTGTGCATCTTGTGGGTAAACAAAAAGCATACTTGTTTGCTTTGTTAGGTTGGTGTTGAGCGTGGTATGTCCTGGGAAGAATCACTCCAGGAGAGACTGAGCGAAACACACCCTGATAATGGGTATTATCTGTCAAACCAGGTCAGTTGTCTAATTACACCCGAAATTAAAATTGTTCCCTTAGCCGCATCAGTGTGGGTAGGGAAAGAGTTGGCACATTGAGCATCTCCCTCTCTATCCGTCTTACCCACACATCCCACCCCAACCCCCAGAGGGCAGAGGGTGTGCTATCTTGTTGACTAGTTGTCTTCGCAATCTGTAAGCCAGACTTGTTTTTGCTACTAGTAGATTGCAAGGCGCAAACCCTTTTAGCAGTATGGCAACCAGTTTTTCTGGTAGATATGTAAAACGAGGGGCTTATTATGTATGTGTAATAGGAGACCTGACATTCTTGATTTCTCTTTACATAGTCCCGAAATAATAAGAAAACCGCCATATTGGTTATCTTTAAATCAAGAAACAAGAGGAAGTGTCTCTTCAGTGTGTATAGGCCGAATACTGGCTTACAAACGAGACAAGATACATTAGAAGACATCAAGAAAAAATACAAAAAGGTAACGCAACCCGGCGCCAAGTTTTATTATGTGAGTTTAAGAAGAAGAACTTAACTAATAAATTCCAGGTCCTAAGGGTTATTTAGTGGGATATTTCCTTAATTGTTCTGTGAACAACAAGAAGAACTTTGAAGGGAAATAAGTAAACAACAGAAGTGTTTGTCATTGGGACCACTGAGCATTTTGTTACCAGTTGTCACATCCAATGTATCTTGTGTTTGACAAGTGCACGGATCCAGATTGCAGAGGTACATTTTAGGGAAAAGTTAAAGTTCCCTTCTTAGCCGTCTTTTGGGATGTCACGCTGCGTGTACAGTGGAACCCCGTTAGTACGGTCATCAGTGGGCCTAACAAACTTGGCCGTATTACCGAGGTGGACGTAAGGCGGCTGGGGTTCCACTGTACCTTAAAATTGGCTCTTCACATCAGAAATAGGGTGACGCAAGTTTGATTGTAAGAATGTATTAATTGTCTTTGGTCTATCATCTTGCGCATGTTCAGTGACTGTTGTTTGTCTTATGATAGGTGATGGATCATGAAGCAAGAAGCAGCTGGATAAATCAATATGATTCAGCCCTTAATCAATGCTCTCATGCCTATTGGTGAGACACATACATAAGGCACTGATTCTCAGTTGATCCTAATCCGTTTTCAACTGAAGGCATATGAAGACGGCATTGCGGCTCTGTAGCTGTAGATGAGGCGCTTGATTGACATGAAGATACTCTCTAGGTGGCTGTGGAAAGGTTTTTGCCACAGTGCAAGCTTTGCGCATTTTATACATTGCGAACAAAATCTAAGAAGCCTCTAGCACTTAGAAAAGAAGCGAGCCTTAAGGCAACTTTGTAATTTCTCGCCAGCAGTTATAGTGTATCGTTGTCATCATATGACCGACTTTTCGTTGACTTCATTTTGTAGGAGAGGCAACTGTAGACGTATTATAATGGGCCTTGGCTGTGAGGTGGGCTTAAGACAGCGTACATTCCACATTTTAAGTGGCTCAGTTCTCAGCGTATGGAGTAAGCTGGAGACTATGTTGGCCGGGCAGCCTGGCGCTAATTCCAAAATACAAATTGTGAGATGCAGAAAAAGTGATGGATCCAGGATAGTTGGTTAGTGACAGCTCATTGCCTTTTAGGGGAGGGGGAGGCCTCGACGAAGTCGGTCGACCATGATGAAATTAGGGGAACAATATAATGCAAACTAAGCGAAGCTCATATCTTTTCGTGGGAATTTTGGCCTTGCATCGCTTTCATTTAAGCAGAGACCACGTTTAACGTTTATGCGCCTTTTATCTTGAAGCACCTGGAAGGAGTCTGCTTGTTTTAAAGTAAGTTTTTTTAGGGGGAGGGGGTGTTCCTTCACTTTTCGCCTCACCATTCATTCAATCATTAATTACTTTCAAAGTTTCACCCTGTTTAGGGTGCATGCATAACTCCATAACCAAGAAGTGTTGATCTCCCTCTTGGTCTTCGCTCATTGATTTACGGTTTTATCTAAATTTAGAATACAGGCCCTAGTTGTTCAAATGGTGGATAGCGTTTTTCCACCTTTTGAACAACTGGCTAATCAGATTGGGCCCAATGTCCACATTGCCTCAGATTGATTGTGTTGAATGGATCGTGCACGGAGCGCATTTTGCCACCATGTTTTTCTCCCGCAAAAGATCTAGCAGGAGACGTTCTAAAAATGGATTATTTCGTCAGCTTGTGGCCGTATTCCATCGCAGATCAAGACCTTTGTGTTATGTACTTCTGGTGACCTCTTTTAAAAGTTCACCACACTTTGACTCAACAGTTCAACTCAAAAATGATTTTTGCTGTGGGAATTATTTTGACTAAGAGATGTGTATGATTATACTTCAGGGTGCCTTATACCAAGCAACTGCGTTCCAGCTTTGGCCAGAGCTCTTTCTCCAGATGCAGCCGCTGACCAGGAACCTATCGTGATTATGTAAACTAAATCGTCTATTTTCGGGCATCAATACTACTTTTCTGCTTGTAAAAAGTGTACAGAGTTAATTAGGGAATAAAATCTGTTAAATTATTTAAGAGTCCGTCTCACCAACACTCCTTCGTAAGGACGTTAGGTTGTTAAATCAATAATTATCAAGTATAGGGAAGATATCGTTGACGTCACCCATTGTCATTAAATCTGCCAACCAGAGCCCCATTGGCCTGTTGTTCATGTGGCTGGCAAATTTGAATAACAAAAGAAATATTTGTAAAGAGATGTCTTCCCTATTTTGCTTTTACAAAGAGCTTTAAAATAATAATTTTCAACTAAAGCTAATGATATAGGTGTAAAAGTAAATCATTTTTTCGTTGACGAGGTAAAAAACAAATCACTACATACTAATCATCTTAGAACATACTTTACAATACCAAGTCAGCGAGATTTCTTTCCAAAGAAAATTGTCGGCAGAGGTGAGTTACTTCGGTTCTGGTTTACTGGCGTTAGTGCCTTTCACTTGTTCAAGTTCACTGGTCGCCATCCTGTTAGGTTCTTCTCGCTATGAACCTGCATGTTCTGGTGAAGCCATCTTTGTCGAACACTGATGGCGCCTGTTCTTGCTTGGGTCAATTGTCTGTGATTCGTTAGATGTTTTTACAATGCATCGATTTGACCCGCTGTACATTCTGTGGTAGCATTCTTAGTTCATCAGGCTGTATTGTGTTAGGGACTGTTTAAATATGAAAACTGACAGTCATAGGTAGCAATGTCCATATCGGTCGGAGTTAGTCAGACCTCCTACCGCGTTTACGTGAAATAGGCTTTTTTGCTTCCTTTCGTGTTCACTGCGGAAAAAAAACCGGTTGCCCTACCCGTTTCAGACGTTTGAAACGAGTGGTCTTTCCTGTATTTCATGATCTCTGCAAAAAGTTTTTTTTACCGGAATGAAAATTCTACCTCCGTTTCAGTGAACTCGAGACGGTATTACATTCTCCGGTTGTATCACGAAAATAATGGGGACTTAAGCCCTGGCCAAACTATCGAACAAAGTTGGATCCTACATGCAACATTGTTAAATATGAATGTTGAGATGGTGGCAAAACACTATCCAACATTGCTTGACGAAACATTCAAGTTTAAGTTGGCTTAACACGGAAACGAAATTAAAGTCCTCTTAGCGTTTATTTTAATGGAGATGTTGGGGGACGAAAAAGACGGATTCAAAGCAGGAAATCAGAAAGAAATTTACCATTGTTGCGTCGAGCAGAATAGGACGTTTTCAAGCAACCTCTAGGGACGCCAATAACAGTAGAGAAATGTAGGATTTCAGATGGACGAACAAAAGAAGCTAATGAGAGATCTTTTGTTTTCGTTCACCAACATGGCGGCGCTGACAGCGCGTGAAAACCTCCTATTGTTGGGCGTAATGTTTGATCGGAGCAAACTCTATCCAACACTTGATCGAACAAAAAATGTTGGACGAACATCTTCCAACATGGGCGACCAAACAGTCGAACAATGTTTGATCCCGCAAACTTGAGTCTTGAATCTAGCTTTGTTCGATAGTTTGGCCAGGGCTTAAAAGTCTGCGACGGCGTTGGTCGACGAAAACGTCACCTGAATATAGCTTTGCGGTATCGTCAATTTTTCTCGATAAGCCCATTTCGTTCACGTTGTACGATGTGGACGAAGTATCCTAAGAAGAAATTGGTACGCGGAGCCGTTTAAATGTACACATTTGTATGCTCTCGTTGTCGTAAAAACCCCAAATTTGTGATTTCACCCCGATGTTGTGCAGAGTATCGCAAGAATATGTGCATGCCAAGGATATTGTTGTTGTGTGGCGTTCTCGTTGACGACCGTGTCGTAAATCTTTTAAAAAGTCCCTGAAGGTGGGCAGACACAAGGGGCCATGTTGCAGGGACATGTTGCAGCGACACAAAGGTGTGCAGTGCACATTGAGGCCACATGTAGCAGGGACGTGTAGCAGGGACAAAATGTTCCCGTTACATGTCACACATTTTCATATGTGTTCACATGTTGTGATTTTGTCCCCGCTACACGATCCTAATGCATGTCGCCTCATTGTGTACTACACACCTTTTTTTCGCTTCAACATGTTCCTGCAACGTGACCCCTCGTGTGCCCACCTTAATACCTTTGTTGAGACGGAAAATGCCCTGGTATCCCAGGATAAGCAAACTGGACACTTTTAAATAAGTGGCAAAAAAGTTAGTCTTTTTAAAGCGTGCAAAAATAATACAAAGTAATTTTTGAACTCCACACTTTAGTTAAATAGTGGACTGTGTTTGCTAGTGGTTTGAGCGATGTTATTATCCTGCCTTGTAATTCGCTTAAATGGCTTACAAACACATTGACAGGTAGCAAGCAAGCTAATGATTAATTGTTAGTAAAAATGGCAAAGCCTTCTAGTCGCTTACACACACGTTCCTACCTTTTGTACTTAATTTTAAGGGAAACATAGGACTTGAGCACACTGTTCAAATTGGAAGCCCTTTCATTTAATCTGCTGTTTTGTGCAATTATTAAAATACTGGAAAAGTTGTCACTGTGTCTATTTGTTATTTTAAAATTACCCATGCCTTTTAATCAATTTATTCAATTCTGTAAGTTTGATCGAATCAAAAAGGTAACGTCAAACGCACATCACTGAACGAAATTTAAGGACGAAGGATATGAGACAGGAAACAATCCTTCCTTGCTGCGGGTATTCCCTGAGTTGGTGTTAATTACAGTATAGAGGTTTTGCACAGCAGCCATGTTGCGTGGCAGGAACAATAGATTCTTTTTCCCATGGGAACAAATGTTCTTTCTAAGGCAAAACTTTTTCATTGTTCCTTCCATGCAACATGGCTGCCGTGCAAAACCTCTATATTGTGGATAAGGGCAAAAGAAAGAAAAGGGCACCAATTTCCCCTTGTGTTTGTTACCCTCAGTCCCCCCCCCCCCCCCCCCCCAGTTACCTCTTTCGCATTTCTGGTGCTATTCGAGGACACAGCATTAATTCAACTGAGCATGAAAATCAAGAGTCACTTTTAATTAAGATCCGTTTTTACTTTTTTTACGTTCATAGAAATAAGAATTCGAGGCTTGGTATCTGTGCTTACAAAATTTATTGGCTTGTTTTGCAGCGTCCTTTCTCAAGGTGTAACTTGGAAAAAAGTTTTTCAGTGATTGTCAACTTTCGAGTCTCGGATCCTCTTCAAGCGATTACCGTCGCTTTCCAATGACTTCTCAAAGACAAATAAACATTTCCTCTTTGCTCCTTTGACGGCACTGTTATTTTCTGTGTGTCTTTCTTTAGCAAGTATTAAATTTTTGTCATAACTGAAACAGGGCTTTGTAACTCTAGTGGTATCGATAACTGTGTCAATATAACTTTTCTGTTGCCATGCCGTGGGTGAGGACCCATTTCCTTGACAATCGACCTCTCCTCTGTTCATGCCTGTAGGGATGACGGATTTGTCAAACGAGTGATATTTTAAAGTCGCACGATTTTTTGTTGTCTGGAAACCAGCATTTAGATGAAAGGTTTCCTTTCGGCCTTCCTTCCCACTGGAGCAATTGTAGCGATTGTCTTCCGTCACGAGATTTAGAGCGTGCAAACGTTTGTGAAGGTACTTGCACTCACTATTTTCTTTCATCACTGTTCCTTTTCTTGACGTTTCAAGGTTTATTTTACAATGTTCGTTAGAGCAGCCGTATTTAGGTGTGTTCGCGTAGTACTTCTGTCTAATTCCTTTAAAGTAATCAGTTGCCAAATCAAATGTTCCTTTGGTCAGTTCAGCATTCGTTAAACCGAGATTCTGATGATGCCATTCTTCTCCAATGTTTTGAACAAAAGGTGCTTCGTGTCCAAGCGATTTACTTTTGCCCACGGCTGTCGGCCGTTCTTCAACTAAGCATTTATCAAGCTTTCTATTACTCAGCTCACCTCCTTCAACTGGTGCCGGCTGAGCTCCTCCTGGGAACAATTTTCTTCGATGGCTATTCTCTACGGTTTTGAGTGCAGGCCCTAGGGAGGTGTTAAATTTGAGTCCATTAGTCCCACTTAAGAATCGATCGGCAGTATTGTTCTGTCGCCTTGAGTAATTTTCCTCAGAGATCATGGTGTTGAGACTTTCTTCCTTATCATCGACATCTGTTTGGTTGAAATATTCATCACAGGAAGCCTCAAGGCTGTGTCCAGAGTTAGAGCAATGCTGATCAGCGGTAAATAAACGTTGGTCCTTGTGGTTGAACAAAAGGAACACATCCTCTGGGCAAAAAACTGAGGAATCGTTGACTTCAGTTTTTGTTGCATTACATTGTTTATTCTTTGCATTCATCAAAGGAAGAGTGTAACATCTGCTGAGAGTTGTTTGATGGTAGCTTTCGTCTTTGCCCATGTTTTCTACTTTTCTTTTCTTATTGGTGGATGGAGAGGAACACCCAGAATAGCATCCATCAGAACAATGATTTGAAGAAAGTGTGCCCTCAGTCTTATTCCGGGAATCTTCTACGTTCTTATTTCCAGGAGAAGTTACACTATGATTTTTTAATTTAGTTGTCATCATGGATCTTGCAGCATTTTTTCCCTCGAATTCAGTTGCCTTTTTCACAAAGCCATTCATTTGAAACTCAGGTGCAACCATTAGTTTCTTGAGTGATTTGCTTGTAGACGTGTTAAAATGTTTTTCTTGTGTTTCATCTTGAATTTTCGAGTGAGGCAATAATTCGGAAGATGAATAAAGTCGTTTGTATGGACCAGGTTTATTGCCACTCCACGTGATCTCTTCTGCTCTGCTCTGTTGCGTTGTTGTTGATGACGTTCTTTTCAATTGCTTCTTTTTAGTGTTGTGAATTATGTATACTCCTTTTGGAATATTTCTCTTGTCTGTGACACTTTGGTAATAGTTGTATGAGGTATTTTTAGTGAATAACTCGTCTTGTACCTGATTGGCTGTGTTCAAGTATTGTAGATCACAGGAAAACAGATCTTTGCCTCTGAACCTGTCATCCTTAATTGTTTGAATTTGGCTCATGTGCGTCATTTGACAATCATCTTCAGGAAATGTGGACGCCTCTTCTGTTTCCCGTATGGGATCTTTGTTTAAACAAGTTGAAGCATTATCCTCTGGAAATACTTTTATGGGGAGTTTTACCGGAGTAAATAATTCCTTTTGCCAGTTAACACTGGCCTCATTCTTCTGTGCGGTTCTTTCATTGGTCATAAGCTTTCCATTAGTCATTAGCTCCTTTTTACAGTTGTCTTTTAATTTTTCAGTGTCTCCAAGTGGATCCCCTGTGTTTGCGATGGTGCTCATTCTTTGTTTATTGGACCTTTGAAAATAATCGTCATATTTGTAGAAGAAAACACCTTTTTCATTTATACCCTGAAGGCCTCTGTTTTTCTCAGCTTTTGTCGATCCTCCTCTAAGAGCTCGTGATTTAAAACCACGAGTGATATGTTGCTCTTCCATTGCCATCTTCCTCAACTTCAAGAAAAGGTTATCGTTAACATGATTTTTGTAGTCAGTTTTGGCAGCTAGAGTGGTTACATGTTCATTTTGGAACACTTTAAATCTGTAAAGTGTAGGAACTTTTTAAAATTTCTTGTCCGCCTCGTCCACTAGAATATAGACAACCTCGTTCCCAGGGTTTTTTTTTATCTCCCCACCCCAGAGGGAGCGAGGGAAGAAAGACCCTGGTTCAGGCTGGTCACGTGTCTCCCAAAAAGTGAGAGAGGACAAAGAAAAACCAAAAGGACGGGCAGCCAAGTCGTAAATTTGTCTTTTCTGAGCTCTTTTTCTGAGGGGAAAATTTACCAAAGGGCAGTGCTGGTAATAGGTGGGAAATAATATATTTTCCGTACCACGTAGGCAAAATCTATTAAAGTAAACTGCTTCTGCTTCCAAGCACTTTGCTTGTTTTGGCGTTAGATTCATATTACAATAGCTGCTCTCCAAAATCGAACATTGAAGATTACTGAAAATCGAAAAACAGGGCGATTGATCTATCCAAGCTTCAACCAACGCTTCAAGCTTCTTTTTGGCTGAGACAAATACCAGCGGCGACAACATTCGGAAAAGCGGGGACTCCATCCAAGGTGGAAAAGTTTTCACTAAGACAGGTGACCAGCCTGAATCATGGTCTTTCATCCGTCGCTCCCTCAGGGGTGGGGAGATGAAAGACCCTGGAAATGAGGTTGGAATATAGATGACGACAATAGGCAAAGTTCGATATATCAATATTCACACATGGCTACGAGGCTTTGTGGTTACATTTGAATATTATTTTGTTTAGCTAGAAATCTCCCATGAGACTTGTGAGACAAAGAAAACAGAACTGAGCCGTGAAATTTCACCATAAAACCTCGTAGCCATGCCTAAATATATTGATTCATCGAACTTGGCCTATTGCTAGGTTGAGCGCATAGAGTCTGGTAGAGAGAAAGTCGCTGTTTTGTTTTCTTTGTATTTATAAAAGGAGAAAAAATTCTGAAGATAAGAACCACGTAACCAATTTGGCCAAACCGTGAATGGAGGGACAGTTATCCTCGCCCATCTGATATGATGTAAAGACAACAAAATGAGCTAATTTAATTCCTCAATTATCCTGTGGAACTTCAAGTAAAAAACACCTCAACACAAGCTCCTTCAAGTTAGTGTCGCAGCTCACGTTCTCACCTGTTTGTAAAACGTCTGATGTTTTGTAAGATAATAGAAATGAATACACTGGGCAACCGTCTGCAATGACAAAAGAAATTAACAAACAAGATAACACGCGGTATAATATGCGAAATCTACTCTACATGAGAGTCTTACAAGTGGTGGGCAAACATTCCCTGCAGAAATGCAACTTTTTCTCTTTAAAAGCTGAGGCCAACTGATTAAGATCGTTCATCAGATTTGTGACAGCCCAGTAAATGATTTAATGCACAGCAAGTAGCAATTATTTGAATCTGAGGTTATGAAATTTGTAATCGAGCCCATCCAGGACAACTTAGCAATCATCGCGGGTTCATTGGTCAGTTATTGTAGATCTCCAAGTCTTTTGTTACTTGATATTTGTTCATTTTGTTTTACGCCTTTGACCTTAATCTAAGACCGAATGTAAGAAGCCGAAATTAACCTTCAGCTACAACGACAGCATTTTTCATGCTTGCATTGCATTTCTGGACTATAAGCAGTAACTCAACGTTTATAATGATGAAATGTGTATTTCTTTTTTGAGGAAATTTGCCAAAATAGGCAATGCTCTAAGTGAATAGACGTGTTAAGGTGTACAGATTTTTTTAAATGTTCTTTTAGAGGAGTAAGGATAAAGTGTGGGTCCATTTTAAAATTAAATCAGAAGTTGTTTATCTATTCATTCATTTAACAATTCGCCAGCCATTATAAATTTAATAGGATGGCAGGATGGTAGAAGGGGGAAACTCAATTCCCTTTCAAAGACTACACTCCTCGCACACTCACACACGCGCGCAACGCCAAACACGCGCACACACACACATAAAAATGAGTAAACACTAGGACTAGATAACAACTATTCACCGAAGTGGAGGAAGCTAGTGGTGGACATTTACCGAGCCGCGAGGCGGCAAGTTAAAGGGGCACTGTCATGCTAAATTTGCTGTTTTTAGGCCAAAACTGAGTAAAAATCTAAACAGTACTTTAGCTCACACATACAACAATCCTGACAACCCACTGACGAGATATGAAATAAATTTATTGCACAAAGAGCTTTTCGTATTTGATTTTTGACGACTTTCTGCGGACACCATCTCCAAACTTGAAAAAACTGGCCAGTTTTTTCAAGTTTCAATCCATTTGCATCCTCTCCATCCATGGATCTAAATAACAAAGAATAGCTTCAGTGCATTTCAATTGTTATTGGCAACAAAACTACACCATTATCTTTATGCAAAAGACCTATTTTAGTGTTTTGAAGTTTGACTGAAATAGCGTGACATTGCCCCTTTAAATATCCTAAAGCAGTGAGATAATCTGGATAATATAGCACAAATAGCTGATTTTAATTCATTATTCCACCAACGATTACAAATGTTTATCGCTTAAAAGTCGAAAGTCGGGTTAAAAACCTTAGGAAATGCTTGTATAGCAGACCTCCAACATTTTGACAACAACGCTAGCTAGCGAGGTCGGACGGTAGTTATCAGCTAGGGTGTTTTGCCCAGACTTGAAAATTGCTACGACATTTGCTTCTTTCCATTCTGTTGGGATTTTTTTGAGAGACAATGACTAATCGACCTTTTGAATTGTAAGTCCTTTTTAGTGTTATAATTTTAACGAGATATTTATAGTTTGTACACTCAAGTAGAATCTTAATG
>NC_090886.1:20283333-20285833 GCF_036669925.1 Montipora capricornis
ATTAAATTACAAAAAAATTCTACTGAAAGGTCGTTTTAAAATCTTTAGTTTTAATCTTTCATTTTAAAGAAAAAAAGAAATAGCCTTCAAATACCAAACAAAATAGCCTCATCCAAGTGCTAACCTTATTCGAAGGGGATTGACTTTAGCTGACACTTGGACTTGCATCAACGATTGTGATCTTTGTGTTGAATTCGCAGATATCTTGTCGAACTTTATAAGACTTGAAAGAAAAAAAAAGCGAACTAACAAAAACCCGGTGTCTTGTCGTCATTTTGTCACAGATGCATCCTTTGTTTCGTGAGTTGTTAGTATTAAACACGCAAGGTAACTTGATCACAGGCAGCCGCTAAAATCGATGTCAGTATGATTTTGCGATTTTACTTGTACAACAAAAAGTGCAATAGAAAAATTGAACGTAACAAAAATCTTCCAATTAAAGTGGTAACTTGTTATATTCGTGGCACAAAATTTGTGTTTTCATCTCGTAAACTTTGTTGCTGATGGCAAATTGTTTTATTTTCGATCGACACTTCCTAAAAATTTCCTTCTGCTCTTCTTAAAAACTATATATCAATATTTATTTACTTTTGCGTCAACATTTGCTTTGCATAAAGCAGGCTAGCAAGATCTGTACCTTGCTTAGTTTGCATTTTTGAGCGTTAAAATATGATTTCCGGACGTATGGTGTCCGGACGTTTTGGTGTCTCTCATCCAGATCCTAACCCCGGCAATTCCAGAGCTTAACTTCAGTCAACTCTTGCCTCGGAAAAAAGTAAAGTAAAGTAAAGTGGTGCATTTATATAGCGCCCTTACACAACGTCTCAAAGGCGCTTTACAATGATCAATTTACCCCCAGCGGACTGGAAGCATATACAGGCGCAAATTGCAGCCGCTTCTAAGCAGTCCATGCATGCTGGTACTCATTTTACCGACCTCGGAAGGATGGAAAGCTGAGTGAACTTTAGCGGGAAAGAAGGTCGCCAAATATTCCAGTCTCGGCAGAACCGGGAATGGAACCCGGGACCTTAGGGTTGGAAGGCAGAGATCTTACCACTACGCCAACCCCTCCGCTGTAAAAACAGCAATAACGTTTATCATGACCAAATTTTAAAAAAGTTAAAATTACAGTCCCAGTGCAAAATTGTGCAAAATGTTCGTTTTAGCCCCCAAATAACACGTTTTATAAAAACTGCTATTTTTCAGTGTTTGCAGCAAAAACATTTATCATGACCAAATTTTAAAAAAAGTTACAATTACAGTGGCAGTGCAAAATTGTGCAAAACGTTCGTTTTAGCCTCTAAATAACACGTTTTATGAAAACTGCTATTTTGCAGTGTTTGCAGCAGTTTTCCAGTAAAATTAAAAGTCAAAAAGTAAAGTCGTAACCAAGACCAAATTTTAAAAAAGTTAAAATTACAGTGCCAGTGCAAAATTGTGCAAAACGTTTTTTTTAGCCTGTAAATAACACGTTTTATGAAAACTGCTATTTTGCAGTGTTTGCAGGAGTTTTCCAGTAAACACAGGAAAAAAATTTATGATGACCAAATTTTAAAAGCTGTCAGAAGCTCAGAGTACACGCGTAAAGTAGTTGGTTGAAAATGATCAACATGTTGGCCTTGAGGCCAATGTTTCTCGATTTCCTTTCATTTTCTTCAGTCTTTCTAGGTTTAGTTTTTTACTGAACCACATGTCTTCTCAGGGGGTATTTAGTAAAGACATCTACCATCTACCTAAACAATATCGCGTACTACGCAATGACAACTTGAATCTCCTGAAAAACAAAACGCAGCTCAGTTGACAGTTATGGAAAAAAAAGACATTGTCAAGTTACTGCACTACCACACGTACGCAATGCGTTCCTATTTTTAAAAATACCCCGTATCACCTCAATTCCTCCCCCCTCCCCAATATCCCGTATCCCCACAGTATTTTACCCAAATATCCCGTACCCTGATCGCTTCCCGGCCTTTTGGCTAACATTAGTTTTTCGGCCAAAGGCTCCGGTCAAGTACCATTGTACTACGGTACCTTTTTTCAGAGCCGTATGACGCAGGCACAGAAAAGTTTCGGCTGTGTGTCTGTTATCTCGAAAAGCGATCACTAGGGTTTTTTGGCTTCGTTTTTGATAGTTTTTTGTTCTGTTCGAGTGTAGAATCATGCAGAACATTTGTAGTTTCTGAGAACTATTTACTACTTGTAGCTTTTGTTGAGTTTTGAATCGATGATAGAGACTACAGGATTTTAGATTTTTGAGCATTGAGAGAAATGGAGTACAGATGAAGTCTTTTTGCCTTCGCTACGGCAGATTTGAACAGTTTTCAAGGAACAAGTGTCTTTTTGTTTTTGCCACGACAGATTTAAACTGTTTGCAAGGAACTAAACCAGGATTACGGAACCGGACTTCGAATACAGGATGAGAAGTTGTTGAACCGTGATTGTAATAAGTTTAAGGAAGGAAGTAAAACTGTGGGATTTGAATAAAGTCTCTTTCAAAAAA
>NC_090886.1:20288333-20315833 GCF_036669925.1 Montipora capricornis
CTGCCAAGGTTACCCTACCTGCCGAGGCAAGCCAACACGCCTCCCCGAGTTGTCTCGCCCACCTGAATTGTCTCGCCCTCCTCATGTAAACGGTTGATGGGATTTTTTAAACAAATGAGTGAAGAAACATCTCGCTCACCCGAGACCATACAGACAGGGTCTTACTGCCAAAAGGCCAGCGCTTTCAAGAAGCAATTTAGAACATTAAAACATTGTTTTAAGCGTTGGTAAAAAATTCTTACTTAGCGAAGACTATTTGAATTAAGTTGACGTTCTTTTCTCGACGTGAAAACGCTAAAAATTCTCATGAACATGGCATAACAATGGAAGTCGTGTCCAGACCTTTTCCTCATCCTCTCGCGTCCTCTTTTGTCGTCGCCTTGTCTTTGCTAGATCTACCTGGTATGGATGGATATGCCTATTCGAGCAATGGCACAACGCGTGCCTTTACCAGCCTTGCGATATTTCAATGGATGATGGAATATGTGGATGTACAATGTTTACTAACCAGCTTCCGGGAGCTTTTCCCTTGCATGTTCACTTTGCAATTGTCTTTGCCTGCACACTGGAAGCTCCGCCTCAGGAATGCAGTTTACACGAAAATCCTTTTAAAGAGAAAAAGATTAAAATAACCTAAGATGAATCTTCAAACACTACAACATACAAATCGCTTAAATTGCTACTATGATAAAAAAATTCAGTTCCCTTTTTCCTTCAGATTTTGAAAGCGTGTTTGCTTCACACCTGCCTGGCAAGATTTTGAGCTTCAAATTGTATCAAAAGGATGTTTTTTTGAGTGCAAGTTTAGGATTTCACGGTCCGCCATTATTCATGTTCAAGACTGACCGATTAGACCTCAGAGGGTTGGATCGAGGATAAGATGACGTCAAAGATATAGACTCACTAGCTTAAAATTACAGCTTGCAAACGCAGGTTATTATACATGCTAAACACGAGTTTAGAGCGACTTTCGTATGACCTTGAAAAAGTGTTCGCAATTTGTTTCATGGGCAAGGTTTGGTAAGATTAAAACAAAGCTCCTCCTTATTCCCGCCAAGGAAACTCCTAATATGGGCAGTGAACAATTCGATTGCCCAATCACATTACTGCATTTCAGATGACGTCAAAGCGAAACTTTCTTTCCATGGAGAGATGACGAATTGAGATCACGTTGTTTGCATCTGTTTTCGCTAAGCCAATGAAAATTCGCACTCGTTTGTTTTTGTTGGACAGGCCAATTAAATGTTCTGCATTTTGTTTACGTTCTGTTTTTACGTTTATTTTTCAAGGTCATATGAACGTCACTCTTAAAGTCTGAAAGTTCGAAACTCCCGTGTTGCATATTAATTTTAGGCACACGCATTGCATGTCAAGATTATATAGTAAGTAATGACGGACCATTAATTAGGAAACTTTCAGTCAAAATAAACAGGTGTCTTTTTGAAATGAAGGCCTAAATTAAACTTCGGTAATTCAGTGCTCAGTTAACATAGTTTTGAAATACAAAGAAAAAGTAGAATTGATTTTTGGTCATGGTAGCACTTTAAGGATCATAAGAGCCATGTTGATTGCAGTTATGTTAAAAATTGACATTTATCTCACCATCCACTTTTTGAGGTAAACATTCCAGGAATTATATTGTGAATCAAACGTCGGACAACTAAAAGGAAAATACAAGAAATGTTCACATCGTGCAACAATAATACGTCAGCAAAATCTCTATTTTTGCATCAGTGGTTTAGCATTAGCGATATCGCAACCAGATTCTCATGAGGAACTTTTCGCGGAACGAATACTACACTAAACTAAATCGCAAGCTGTATCTGAAAGACTAACTGAACTCTTCAGTTCAGGTTTACTAAATTGATTTGCAGATACAATATACTAGCCGGTGGAATTCAACACATGATTAAGAAGAAGGGACAATGAATTTATCTTTCTTTCTAATTTGGATTTTTACCTCCCTCTTTTTAGGCGTGTTTTCATAGCTTTGCTCACTTCCAGTTGTCACAGTTTATGCCCAAGAGCAAGTGTCAGTCGTTGTGACGTAATAATAAAACGTCATTAAATTTTAAACGGTCTCAATAAAGGAGCCGGACAAACTTGGGATTCGATAAAAATCGCGAACATTTCTGCGTTGTCAGGTTTGGATCGATCATCTTCATTTGCCTGCGTTAAAATCTCAGTTTGAATTCCAATCATTTTAATTTTGAATCTGCGTCTTTCGTAAGCTAAAGAAACCTATTGTTAGCGCGCGCAGAGCACATGAAATTTGCTTAACTCCGCTAATCAAAAAGAAAAATTCGAAGGAACTGTACTGCGCAATAATGCGGTTGAATTGTTAAGAAAATTTTAAAATTGCGCCCGAGAATTTAAAATGTAAACCAAACGTTTCGAGGGTACTCTCTCTTCGTTAGTGGTTTGAAAGCAACTGAAAAATGCGCGTGCAACTTAACGCTCAAATAAAAACAAAAACGAAACGTTTACAGCGCGTGCTATTCCATATAATGCATGACCTAATGCATGACCTGCTAAACGCCGTTACTCGCAGTCGGAGACCGAATTGCTAAAGGCCCGTTCAAACGGTCATGATAGTTGATGATAGTTGATGATAGTGTCAACTATCACGCACGTTTGAACACGAACTATCATTCACTATCATCAACTATCATCAACTATCATGCAGTTTGGACATGTTCAAATTCGACATGATAGTTCATGATAGTTTTTTCCGTTTGACCGAGCGGATGATAGTGCATGATAGTTTTTCGGTCAGCGGGGGTAACCAAGGCGGGCTCAATGCAATATGACTACCGCAAGTTTGCCATCGTCCTGTGAGGAACAACAAAACAATAATTTGGACGAATATTCGGACGACAGTGACGCTGAAAGCGAGAAAGTGAGAAAAGCTAAAAAAGCTAAAAAACCAGACAACGAGAAGTGGAGTAGTAGTTTGATATGCAACCTAATAGATGAGTACGAGGCACGGCCATGTTTGTTTACAATCGCGCGCGGTAGGAGACTAGGTACCAGTTAGCTACGCCAGCACATTGCGCGATTTCGTCAACTATCATGAACTATCATGGACCGTTTGATCGCAAACATGATAGTCAATGATAGTGAATGATAGTTGAAACTATCATCACCTATCATCAACTATCATGACCGTTTGAACGGGGCTTAAGGGCGCGGCTTGACGAGATCGGACCGAAGGAGCTGTGCTGAACACGACCCATGTATGACCTCGAAGCACAGCACCACAGCCAGATGGAATAGGTTGGGAGTCAATTTTGCTGAGGGAGGAAAACCGGAGTACCCTGAGAAAAACCCTCGGAGTCAGGTTGATATCGACTGAAACTCAACCTACATACGATCTCGGGGCCGAGATTTGAACCCGGGTCACAGTCGTGGAAGGCACGGTTGATGACCACTAAACCATGCAAAACATTTAGATCACCGGGGTGTAGGGTGCGGTGTCGGAAAATCATCCTGGCCTCAAAGTGGCATCCTTGAAACCAGAACGGATTACAGAAACCAGCATGTCCCGTGGAAGCAAAATGACGCCTAACAGGAAGATTAGAGTCTGGTAGCCTTGTGGAGCGTAGATTTTCCCTGGATCTGTCTTATCATTTTTGATGACGAAAGCTGACGAACTGTCGAATTAATTTGTAGTGCTAGAAAATCCATATCTGAGCGTAATTGGCCCTCACAAGGAAAGAGAAAAATCTTTGCATTGCGCCGAATGGCCGGACAGCATTAATTATTCATAAAGCTCTCTTGCGCTCAATTCAAACATTCCGAGGGTCTCAACTACCGCTCACTACGAAGAAAATGCGCCATTTGGCCAAAATGCACGGGTCGAGAGATTTGCAAGTTTCTACTTGTTGCCGGTCAAAAGTTGACAGACAAAGAGCGGGATTTTGAAGATGAAGGCTTTCTCTACAAAACCCCGGTCTCCGTTTTAAATTTGATCGACTACAAGTTCCGTCCCTTCCACTTTGAAATTAAAATTACTTTGTATGGAAAAACGCACTCATTTGTATTCAGGAGCTTATTAGTGCTTGTAAGAAACTGTCAACAGAACAACAAAGAGCGGGTAATGAAAGATACGTATTTCAGCAATTTAAAAATCCACTTTTAAGGTCAGTTCATTGTGTAAAACTACTGTCCCTTTCACTCTGAAAACTTAATGGTTGCATTCTGTTTCAAAATGGCGCTCGGGCAATCGTTCGGCAAGGATCTCATGGATATACACACCAACCATAACTCTAAAAAAATGACCATTCTAAATCAGTTTCTAGAACTAGAACTAGAACTAGAACTAGAACTAGAACCTAATCACAGAAATGGGCACTTAATCTGTAAAATGAGAGTTTAACCCAGGGGACTCGTGGTGGGTATATCCATGAGATCTTTCCCCATCGTTCGAAGGTTTGACTCTGCATAACAAAAGATTGCTTTGAATAACAACATATATCAAATACAAGGTGTTACAAATAAAACCTACTGGGAACTCGGAAAGATGGGATTCGAACCCACGACCCTCCGTGATCTAGTACGGATGCTGTAATCACTGAGCTAGTTCTGGAGTCTCTATGGTGAGCAAGGGTGAAATGTGGGTATTTGACTCGAGCTGCATCACGCAGCCACAGAGTCAAATAACGACTGACTGCTTGGTTGGCCGCATCGTTCACAGAAATACAGACAACTGTATTTCAATGATGCTCTCAATGTGACTGCGCGATGCAGTTATGAGCAATGCCATAGAGTCTCCAGTAGCTCAGTGGTTACAGCATCCGTACTAGATCACGGAGGGTCGTGGGTTCGAATCCCATCTGGGGCCCGGATTTTTCCGAGTTCCCAGTGGGTTCATTCGTAACACCTTGTATTTGATATATGTTAATCATTGAATAACAACAGAAAATTTTAAATTTAAAAGTGCTATTCACAAAAGGAAGTCATCCGTATGGTCTGAGTTGCGCGCGCAAAACTTAAATTTCAGTAACGCGGAAAGCACATCGCTCACTGACAAAATCTGTCATGATGAATTTCATCCCCTCCTCTTCTCGATTAGCCTTTGGGTTCTTAAACGTCCCACAGGAAGGTTATGAACATAGAAGATACTTTTGAGACGGGGCCTACGGTTTACGGTTTATCCGAGAAGACTTGAAAGTCTAACCATTTGCAGATGTAATTACACTTTCTCGTCAGTTATTTTTAAGACCCTGAGTGGTGGTCCGGCCGGAGTCGAACTCACGACCTCCCGCATGGCAGCCCGGCGCTCAACCAACTGAACCACCGGTGCGCGGCTACAAACTATTCACCGCTCTGTTTTGCTCTGTTAAACATCGATTCGAGTTCTGTTGATTCATTTCTTTGGCAAATTTCAGTCTGTCGATTGCACGTACGAAACTGTGCCCGAAAATAGCGGACTTTTTGGTTATGTTTGTTTTGAACAAGAGGCCGAGCGCTTTTTCCAGTAAATGCCCGACTCCTAAGTGCAAAAGCATAACACAGGCATTTTGTGAGATCAGAAATGGTAAATGCAAATTTGAAATGTTTGTGAAAGTCGGCTTGTAACACACTCTCAAAGTGTGATATCGAGAAACGATAGCGAAAACAATAACTTGAAACGCGCTTTGTTTCTTAGCTCCGCCCTGAAAAGTTAATGAGCAAAGCAGAATTCCCTAAGGATAAAAGAGCGCGTAATATGTGACCAATGAGAACCATTTGAGTCATTCTTGGCCGCTCATTTAGCTGATCTATAATTTTTATTGCACTGGAAGTAAATGTCCGGAGAATAATAGGCATTCTACGCGATGGACTCTCTTATTAGGGGGGGAGGGGAAAGGGGAGGATGTTCATTTTTGGATTCATAAACCTCCCGAATCTAGGGAGTTTTAAGCACGCGACTTTTTTAAGCCACGGACGGCAACCGGAAGTGGACTTTCCGCATGCCAGGACAGTAGTGTCTCCCAGATTTATAAACTAATCGTCTCTAATGAGAAAAAATGCCTACAGTAGCAATATAAATGTGGTGGTGCCAAGACAAATTAAAACCGGAAACAGCTCACTTTCGGTTGTCGTCAGTGGCTCTAAACCTCGCATGCATTAGTTTCCCTATTTCGTAGATTTAGCAACACAGACGAAGGCGCACGTACCTGTAGAAACTGAGAAAGGATAGGCGGCGAGTTGTCGATTTTTCAGTAATTTTGATTGCTCACGCTAATGACGCACCTTTCGATATCAGTCAACAATGTAAATTAAACGACAAGCGTGCATATCATTTTGAAGAGTAAAGGACCAAAGCAGCTTCTCTGGGGAACTTCACTCGATAGATCTAAGGATCGAGATCGTTTCTGGTTGATGAAAACCAGTTGTTGCCTGGATTACTGTCAATAATATTGTGATATATGGTGTCAAACGCAGCACTGAGGTCCAACATGGACCAAGGCACTCTGTTATTTCTTTTCAATCTCATGGAGTGTGACAGTAAACCCTAACCACTAAGGGTCCGTTTTTGGCCTGTTAGTCTAGTGGCATGATTCTCGCCGTGCTTCAGGAAGCTGGCAGTATTCTGAGCATTCGCTCTTAGCGAAATGGCCTTCAGCCAACTCGTACAATGTTTTTCCCATATTAGATGCTGACAGTTGCCAAGTTTGAGTGTCATATCCGAAGACGCCCATCGTTTATTACCTAAAGCCTTGGTCTCCATCTGTTTTTAAAATACTTCTCCTCGACGACGAAGAAAGGCTCACAGGTTCTTACCTCCCGCTTCGACACACTTTCTTACATTATACAGTAAATCAAGTAAATCAAGTAGCAAATTGCTTCACTTATGACAGGCTGCTAGTGAAAAGATGTCTCTTCTCAATAAAGCATAGGAAGAAGGGTATGACACCTCCAAAAAAGCTTAACACCCGCCCAGATTAACATAAGGTAGAAAGGCTTGAGGAGTTCCTAGACGAAAAACTGTCTACTCGCGCCGCTAACTTTGAGGAGCTCAAACTGGTTCAGCTAGTCTTCAAGAATACAGCCACTCTCGTTTTTGGTGATAAGGAAAGGTTACAGAATGACTGGTTCAAAGACCAAGATGAAGAAATCCAATGCCTGCTTAAGAACAAGAATCAGGTATGCATTAAAACGTCGTATAAGAGAGCTCAAGAATGACTGGTTCAAGAAAAGAGCTAATAAAGCTTCTACAAGGTAAAGAACATCCGGAAATTCTACTGTACGCTACCTCTAGACGCTCCCATCAGGTGAGATCTAAAGATGTCGAGCTCCTAAACGCCCCCGATTGACACTGAAAGGATAGATGGGTTGATAGGTCACCGTGAAGTGAAGTGATGCGAATTTATTAGTCTCTCCCCCTCGGGGCTTTTCAGGACTAATTTACAACAATGCTTTTTGTGGGCGGGGGGGGGGGGACTTTTGGCCAGACTGCTTTTTACGCAGTTTACAATTTATTTAGAAACGAAAAGATGCCCCCGACCAGATGGGGTTAGACCACAACACCAGGGACTTTTCGAGAAGTGAGTGGGTTCTTTAACGTCCCATACTATTTGATTTCCGACAAGGGCTATGAGATGGGACTATAAGACTTGAAGCTCTAACCATTTTGCGGGTGTAAACAAAGGCAGCACTTTCCCCTCAGTTATTTTAAAACCCTATATGTTGGTCCGGCAGGCGTCGAACTCTCAGCCTCCCGCGTGACAGCCCGATGCACAACCAACTGAGCCACCAGTATGCGGTCCCAGTGTGGAAACTACAGAGTCATCTTACTGTTAAGTGTTGTTGGTAACGTTTTTAGACATTTTTACTGACGTAATCTTACAACGGCTAAAGTGGTTAGCAAAACGAATGTATCCCGAGTCACAGTGTGGGTATCGGTACGGTAGAGACACTGTAGACGGCATCTTTACCCTACATCAACTGTTAGAAAAATCCAGAGAACGACGTAGAGGTCTGTACATGGCCTTTGCGGACTATGTCAAAGCTTTCGATACAGTCAATCGCGATCTATACTTTTTATCATACCTGGGAAGTTAGGCTGTTCGCCAAAGTTTACAACAATTGTGTAGAAACTCTATACTGATGTTGATGCAAGATTCATCGTAGATGATGAGCTAAAAAAGGCTTTTGAGTACAATAGTCAGTGGCGTTAAACAGGGCTGTAAATTGGTGTCTACACCTTTTGGATTGTATGCCGCTGTCCTGCTTTGGCTCGCCTGCAAAAAGATCAAGCACATGCGGCAGTATCCAATTAAGATTCGGATATGACGGCGACCTCATCGATCTAAGCCGGCTCAAAGTAAAGACAAAATGTTTTACAGAATTCACCAGAGAAACTCAGTACGCTGACGACATTGCAATTTTTAGTGACTCGCCAGAAGGCTTGCAGTCATTGCTGACATCTTACAACGAACTTGAAAAACGTATTGGTCTCTTCATCAATACAACCAAAACTACGGAGACCATGTGCATTGGCGATCCTGCTGAGTTCTCTGTAGATAGTTTTATGCCACCCGCTTCAAGTACCTGGGCAGCTACGTCACAAGCGATTGTTTTATTAAAGAACGCGCATTTTGTCGTCTATAAAAAAAGGTATTTGACTCCCATGATCTAACAACCTCGACCAAAATCACTTTGTACCATCCATGCTTAACACCACTTTTTTATGTACGGCAGTGAAACATGGATACTCTATAAACGTGATGTCAGGAAACTGAGAACTGCCAACAACGTCACCTCCTTCTCATTTTCAATATCCACTGGGATCATTTTGTACGCACTGAGGAAATCCTAAGGCGATCAAGTGTGGAAGACGTCGAAACCACGCTAATAAGAACTCGTCTTCGTTGGCTAGGACATGTCTGTCGTATGGACGGTGCCCAAACATCTTCTGTTTGGTGAATTTGCATTGTTGATGGCTCTCGCCCTGCCGGTCGGCCAATACTCCGCTTAATGACGTTGCTAAAAGAACACTCAAACGTGAAGTTGTCCCGCTGAACAGCTGGCAGTCTTCCATCAACTGTAGGCAAGAGCCGTGCGGGGTCTGATAGACACTGTTTGTGAAAATTCCACGAGAAAGAGAGTTCTTGCTTACGAGAGGAAAAGAGAACTTCGGAGAAAGAAAAGACAAACTTTGCTCTTACTCGTCTGCGGGTTTGACGCGTATATTTGACAATTATTCCATGAGCGCGCGTTGGATATGAGATATAGCCAACGAGGCGCGTAGCGCCGAGTTGGCAACAACCAGTCTCTTATCCAACAAGCGCGAATGGAATAATTGTTTTACTAAGTTTTAATTAAATTCTAATTCTGAACGCTTGTTGGAAATTAAAGCCAATCAGTTTCCAGCTTGGCAACACTTGACGCAATCAGTTTCCACATTAGGCCATACGGTATATGAACTGATAACCGAGATTGAATGAACCAGTCAGATCACGAGAAATGCATTCATGAGGTTGAAAATTTAATAATTAATTATTTTACTAGGGCGCGCTGGATATAACCAACGATAACCAACGCAATAGATAACCAACGAGGCGCGTAGTTGTTTATGATCATTTTATATCTAGCAAGCCCGAGTAGAATAATTGTTTTATAAAAAACTCCAGGATCAACAACTTTTCCATGTTGATTTTATTTGGCTTTTGTCGGCCACTTTTTCTCAGAGCTGCTGTAAAAATGTTTTGAGCTCGCTTTATTGCTGACGCTTTCCTTGACCATATTAGGTACAGCAGGTATTGAAATGATAGCCTGTGTCTGGAAATCTGATATCCGTAGTTCAGTTTTTAACGAAAGTAATTATCCCGCAGCCATACAACTCTGAGAGCAGATATCACATCCTTTAGAGTGACACAACTGTTATTATTCAAAATACCTCTTAATTAAAAAGAGGAAAATAATAACGGTTTTCTTTGATAATATCCAATAGCATACCTCAGCAACTGATGCTTCATCGGTTCGGATATTGCTACAGGAATAGTTATCAGGCTCGATCATATACCAGCTTAGTTACTCGCTCGGTTGCTGAGTTTCAGCCTGGCGTTACAAGGTGAGATTGTGTCGTGTGCTAAACAAATAAGAAACAACAAGAACATCGGCGTTTTCCGCTATAAACTATTATAAAATTCTCCATATCAGTAATTGAAAGCAGTGTTAAGGATAAAGGGTGTCTTATCATAGAAAAAAACACAAATCAATGCGTCATATTACTCCGAAAGTTGAATAAAGCACTCATAAATCGCCTGCCCGGGTATCCGGGCTGGCCGGTAAACGCGATTACTTGGAGAAAGTTCAGACCTCTATACCAAGAAATCGGCCAACCGATCTCTCTAATTTCTTGCGTAATCACCAAATTGATTTTTGTGCGCTTCACTGGTTAACTTGGATCTCGGCAAACGCTTTTTGGCGGGAAGTCGTTGCATTCGAAATGGCTCTAAGCAGAATGCGTCGCAGAATGCATCAAATATCGACATTTTGGTGACTGTTATCAAAATGTTAAATTTTGCAGGGGTAGCGTAGTGGTGAGAGCACTCGTCTCCCACCAAGGTGGCCTGGGTTCGATTCCCAGTCTCTGCGTCATATGTGGGTTGAGTTTGTTGGTTCTCTACTCTGCACCGAGTGGTTTTCTCCGGGTACTCCGGTTTTCCCCTCTCCTCGAAAACTAACATTTGGTTTGATTTGGGTTAATTGTTAATTTCTGTTTACAGTGTCCCCAATTAGTGCTCCAGCGCAAGAACGACGAGACACTTAAATAAAGTTTCTTTCCTTTCGTTTGTTATTTCTGGAAATGCAAGTAATTGTATGCAGGCCGATCTCAATAAGTGCCACGAAGTGTCCCTTGCTCTTCTCCCCAAGATCAACATCACTCATGTCTCAGAATATAGACAATTTACGTCACAAAGTGTCTTCCAAATAAACAGCTGCATTTACCCTAGCTAAAAATAACGCAAACCTTCGTTTACTCTTACCTCATTGTTGGAAAGAGGTAACAAAGGCTTATATTTAAAGTGCACCTAACCCCAAAATATTTTTTTCGCTAAAATGAATCTTTGCACCTGTTCGAAACGCATTGCGGTCATTTTTTCCTTTTTCTAGCAAATCCTGCCTTTTCATAGGCTTCAAAACTTGCGAAAAACCAATCATCTTTTGTTCACGACCGAGTCAGAAGGGGAGTGGGTCTATTCCTGATTTGACGTCACAAACTACTTTGCATGCATTTTTACAAAGAGTTAATGCAATGTAAATCAGTTTGTGACGTCAAATCAGGAATAGACCCACTCCCCTTCTGACTCGGTCGTGAACAAAAGATGCTTGGTGTTTCGCAAGTTTTGAAGCCTATAAAAAGGCAGGATTTGTTAGAAAAAGGAAAAAAATGGTCGCAATGCGTTTCGAACAGGTGCAAAGATTCATTTTAGCGAAAAAAAATATTTTGGGGTTAGGGGCACTTTAAAGGGACACTGTTCGTGCTGGATATCAAAATTGGGCGTGCATCCAATAAGGTACATTTCTGGACATAATTGAGGTACTGTGATAATATCTTGTTTTAGTTGTGCGAAGACTTCAACCGTGATCTGATCGGGGAAACCAAGTTCACAATCGAGCTTTTTGCAGTAAGTTTATGAATATACATGTCATGGAGCTGCCCAGGAAATCTATATGAGTAACCTTGTTATTTCCCAAGGTTCATTTAATAGGTTTATCAATTATTCAAGGCCACGGAAGGTAAAATCACGATGCTTTTCCTTCCTATTTACTCGAGAAATTCTATACTGATCTCGCATATTTTGGAAACTGAGGTTGTCATAAACAAAAACATTCTGCAAAATTTGAGATCGGATGTTCGGAAGTTACAAGTTCATTTTATTTTGGACTACGTATTTACAATATTCTACAAAACTGCTTTTATGAGAGTAGAGAGGAAAGGAATTAAGAAATAGGAAAATAGAACGGAGAGCTTCCTTAGTTGGCCATTTCACATGGATTCTTATCTTTACTATTTGGCAAAGTGGTCACTGACCTTGGAGTGAAAACCAGAAACAGTTGAGATGATAATTTTCCTTATATCCTCACTCCCATTGAAAAATGCTAAGCTCTTTTGAGGATACTGCAGTTTTAAATACAGCTCTGTAGTAATGCTAAGAAAAAGTTATTGTCATACAAACGCTTTGACACCTAACACTTACAATCAAGATGTAGTTTATGCAAGTAACGGATGAAGTACATTGAACTTCTTCTGTTTGATTCACATCGCACGCACCTGGATGAACCAAACCATAAGGTATAATTATGTTCTACTTAATCTGCGAAACCTGAAAGTCAAAATGCTTGCTGCGAAGCACAGAACTATTCACACATTCACACATAGGAAAATATTCGTTGAACTTGTCAATTTGTTTTTCATGTTAATAAACAGGTGGTCCAGATTTTAAAACCTGACTAAATGCTGGGCATTCCGCTTATTATTTAAATTTAAAAAAGCCCAGCAGGAACTCAGTTCTCTCCCGTCGTAGAACTCGACAACGATACGAGTTCTTAGCCTGCGAACGTAGACGTATTTCCGGCAGTCGTTTCTCTCCGAAACGACCGCCGGAAATACGTCTGCGTATTTGAAAAGGTAAATGTCAAGGCAAGACAGAGACGCACCCGGGCCACCGGGGGTTCACACGGCCTGAGCTTATTTCGTTTTCTGTGACATGAAGCGATGGAGAGTACGGCTCCTCCCCCCTTTCCTCCATCCTGGAGTATTCAATTGCAGGGTCACCCCCGTCAGTATGTCGCCGGCATATCCAACAGAGTAGGAACCTGGAACCTGTTGACAAAGCTTCAAACCAGCGACTCTGGGATCGCGAGTCCACGGAAAATCAAGACAAACGATGAAAATGTGAAGTATGTATTTCCAGACATCTTAGTCGGCGATAGGGTTCGGCGGTCAGACTGTGAATGAAAATAATTAGTTTCTTACAGATATAAGGGTAGACAAAGTCAGCTGTTAAAATGCATTTAACAAGCAAGCAGCGATTGTAATACAGGGGCGTGGTGGACGATAGCAAAAAAAAAATAATTTTACCCTTCGAGGCCCCCACACAGTGTCAGTCTTATACGTTATTAACTCTCCTATTAGTGATCACTTACCTGTATACGTGGAGTTCAAGCTGAAGCTACCTAAACCTCCACCATGTTATAATTCAACAAGGTATTACAAGCGTTATGATCCTGATCTGTTCACCGCTGACCTAGCAACCAAGTCTGACCAATTTCTTTCGATTTTTTTCAGAGGAAGTCATAAATCGCAAACTCGCAACGTTTAATGACACTTTTCTTTCCACACTGGACGCTCATGCACCAATTAAGTCGATCAGAATTCGCAGTCGTCCCTGCCCTTATGTAACACCTGAAATTAAGGATCAGATGACCTTTAGAGATCATCTCTTTCGTCGTTACCGACAAAGCCGAAACGCAGACGTCTGTAAGGCCTACAAGGAAGCCCGAAGATCGGTAAAACAACTTGTTAAGAATGCCGAGTGTGACCACATTCGCACAGAAGTCCAATCACACAAAGATAACCCTGGATCTCTATGGAAAATAATTAATGCTTGTATTCCATCCAAAGAAAAAGAAACTCCGGTCTATTATAGTAGAGACACCGAGCTAGTTGCTAACGATTTCAACCAATTTTTCGCCTCTGTTGGGAGAAACGCTGCTCAAACTGCTGCACATTTGGCCATAGACAAAAACATCAATATTTCAGATACAAGCCTATTTTCACCACCAACGACCAGAACCTCATCCGAGGAATTATTTAATTTCACCCCAGTTACCTGTACGCAGGTCGAACATATTGTATCATCTATGCCTTCTAATAAGTCTCTATGCAGGCCTCGACAAAGTCAGCATGCGCATCCTCAAAGACTGCCTTCCCGTTATCCTCGGTCCGTTGACAGACACCATCAACTGTTCTTTTGCAACTTCAACATTTCCAAATTCTTAGAAAGCGTCTGAAAGACGGAAATCAAGAGGAGCCATCAAATAATCGCCCTCTTTCGATGCTTGCCGTTGCTTTAAAGATCTGCGAGAAGGTAACACTCCAACAGTTTAGCAATGATCTACAACGTAACGGCCTCCTTAGTAAACATCAAAGTGGTAATCAAAAATATCACTCTACAGAGACTCTGAATATTATAATCAGTAATTTCTTATTAGATGCTATGGACAATAAGAGACTATCAGCCCTGATACTATTAGATCTATCAAAAGCTTTTGACAGCATTAGCCATTCTATATTATTACAGAAGCTGAGCCTTGTCGCCGCCGACAAAACCACGAAATGGTTTAAGGAGGCTCGAAAGGGTTTTCAGCTGAGCGCGAGCGCGCGTACCCACACACGCAATTCGTGAGCTGCTCGCGTCAGCTCACGAATCAAAGTGGGACACCAGAAATAAACAAATACCGCTAATTTCGCTCTCCTTTCTTCTACTTCCTATAGACATGAATATAAATAGACATCTCCTATTCATGAAAACTACGAAAATTCTACACAAACGGTTTAATGGTCATTTAAATCCGTTTGTTTTGACCTTCAGCTCAACTCGCGCGTGCACTCGAATGAGCGGGTGACGCATGCGTAAATGCCGATCTTGTAACCCTCTCATTTTTCCTGATTTTGCAACTTTACTCGTTTATATCTCTGCTTCCGGACGGTTTTTTTTTTCATTTTTTGCATGTCAGCTTAGATTAATTTAAAACGTTTGTTTTTCAAATTTAAAAAAATTCTGTAGGTGAAAAAAAAATTAGAGGCACATTTCAAGAAAACTTATTTTTCTGAAAAACTGACCTACAGATTTTGTTGAATTTTAAATATTTTAGAGAGTATTTTTAACATTATCTGGTAACACTGAATGGGAAAATTTGACCGTCCTGTTTCTTGAAAAGAGGCAACATAAGTTGATTTTAAGGCTCAAAGAAATGCCTAATATCGTTGCCATGGTAACGTTATTTTAAAGGAAAATATAATGTGAGAAATCTACGATGGGTACTTAATACCCTGGCCAGATTTTGCCTTAATATGATTACCCTAACTGTATCTAAGGATAGAATATGTTTATTTGATTGAAAAAAGGGGAAACTATTTCGAGCCTCCTTAAGAGTTACCTGTCTGACAGAACTCAAGTGGTCTGTATTGGCACATTCACATCTACACTCCTCCCTATCACCCATGGCGTACCACAGGGCGCAATGCTGTCAACCCTGAAAAGACTGCGCAGGCTTCCTAACGAAATCTCGATCTCTTTCTTGGGTATTGCGAATGCGAGGCATTACGGATGGATTTATCTTAACAAATTTGTTCACTAACTTGTAGAAGTACACTATGTCTAGATATTCGTGCCAGTAGCTCAAGGGGAGCATATTTAGCCTAACTAATCTTTCCTGATACGACATGTCGCATCTAGAAGGTAGACATAACATAACTTTTTGGCTAGGCGCTGTACTCGTTCTACCTGCCTCATCAGTTCTTTAGATTGTGCCATGACCCATGACCGCTTTTTATAATTTTATTCATTTATTATCATAATGTGTTTTGCTGTTTAGTATTGAAAAGCCCCCTGGGGAATGCTAAAAAAGTATGTATGCATATTAGAAGCCAGAGAAGTTTTGTGCAAGCTTTGTCGCTTTGAATTACATCAGCTCTAAGAGGGTCATGATGTGAAAAGCAGGCTGAATGTCTGAGTGTTAGCCAGATTGCATAATCAACGGTACCCTGGGGCAAGAGAGAAAACCACTTTCAAGAGTGTAATGCCGCAGTGCCGAATCCACAGCGAAATTATGTGAATAGAATTATAAAAATACAATTTTGACGAATCTCTGTTGACATGCAAACATAATTTCGACGATTGTGCTAAGAGGTAAGTCAGTGTTCTTGGATTTAATATAGCTAAGTGATAAATACTTTCTATTTGAAATGTCACAATATATGTGTAACTGTGGTATTCTGATTTGATGGAGTTGACTTGAGCTATTTAATAATTGATACAGTCCTGGCACATTGACTGTATTAATACATTTTCTTCAGGAAGTAAGTTGTGGCAAAGATTAATGTTCAGGTAAAACATTAGTTTCTATTTCTGGAAGAAAGATGAGAAAGAGGACTCGACTGAAGTAATCAAGGCGCATTTTTTCTGTCTCCTTTCTACAGATCGCAGTTCCCATAAGTCTACCAGCTTCGTATACTCCTCCTCGGGCAGGTGTTTTGTCCGTATTCCATCCCTTCCTTCGACCTTCAGTGTTATTCACGTTTTTGATGAGTTGTTTTAGTTCATCAGTTTCTCAATATTGCTTATTAGTATGCAAAACGTAGAATTGAAGAGAAAGAACAAATGCATCATATTTGCAATGATAGTAAATAATATGAATCTTCTCTGTACTGAAACCGTACAATGACTCAAGCGATAGCCAGTCTCTAACTCATAGTAAGGAAAAGGAAAATTTTAAGAAGGCAAGACAGGACTCTTTGCTTCGCTAAATTTGCTGATCCAGAACCGCTTATGATAAGTAGTTAAGACCCACTAAAGCATAACATTTTAATTTCTTTTCAGTGATCATTTAGGCGTTCGTCTAAAAATCGTTGACGTTGGAAATCATCTTAGAATACTGACAACAGCATGAGATTTTATGAACTATTGTGAAGTATCTTTGGCTGCAATCTGGTATCCAACCTCTTTCTGCAATAAAATACACGCTATAAATGTCTAGATTTCTTTACGGCTCTTCACTAGTTACCAGGAGTAAAAATGTTAAGACAAAACACGATAAATGAGAGACCCAGGAGACAATTGGTTACCATACCTGTTCTGCCTTTTCCTTACCTGATGTAAATATCTGACGCGAACTTTGATTAACTTCCCTCAAAATCTTTCTAGAGATACTCTTGATTTTCGTCCTTTACCTGATTCGTTTCGTCACGTCATCAAAATTTTCACTGTAAAACTGTTGGGAAAATGCCCATATGAGGGCCGTATATATACGCATTAGCGCGAGCAAGGCCGGAAAAAGCCGTACGGCCCTGCTAGGAACACAAACTGCTCAGCGCGATGCAATTTTAGAGGAATTCGTCGCTTTTTAACATCCAAGTTATTTACAGCCAGAAAAGAAAATGCAAACAACATATTAGATACATTTTCTGTGCAAACTGTTGTTACTTGTTTTGTCGAAACTTCATAGTAAGTAAAGAGCCCATATGATAAAATGCTCATTGACTGAGTTTAGGTCGGGCCGGACGAGAAAATATTTGACCTCGGTGATGGAGCACGAACCGAGCTTACCATGACCTCGGGCCAAATATTTCTCCGTCCGGTCCTCTCGCTCGGTCAATAAGTACATATTCCTTGCTTCTCAGTTGCAGTCCGTGATAATTTCTTGTGAATGACTGAATATACCGAATCTGACCAAAAGAGGTGGCAGTCTCTGACGCTCCTTTTTCCAGATTGTTTTGGAATCAATGATATTGAATGTAAGGAGAAATGTAGACTCGGAAAAATATCCGAGTCCCAGATGGGATTTGAACCCATGACCCTCCGTGATTTAGTCGGATGCTCTAACCACTGAGCTACTGGAGACTCTATGGTGAGCAAGGGTCAACTTGTGGGTCTGGACTGGAACCGCATCGCATCGTGGGTTCAAATCCCATCTGGGACTCGGATATTTTTCCGAGTCTACATTTCTCCTTACATTCAATATCATTGTTGTTGTTTCATCGTTAACACACTCACTTTGGAGGTTGGTTGGCTGCATCTTGATATGCATTAATGTGACAGCGCGATGCTGTTAGTGAGTTTTAAATATGCTAGTGAATACTTGGCTGTGTAGCCGCGCGATGCGGTTCCAGTCCAGACCCACAAATTGACCCTTGCTCACCATAGAGTCTCCAGTAGCTCAGTGGTTAGAGAATCCGACTAGATCACGGAGGGTCGTGGGTTCAAATCCCATCTGGGACTCGGATATTTTTCCGAGTCTACATTTCTCCTTACATTCAATATCATTGTTGTTGTTTCATCGTTGTTTTGGAATCATTAGTTTTTTTTTACGGGTCACTGAATCAAATTATACTTTGCTGGGAGGAATCTAATCATGTTTTTCCTGACGTTCTTAGTTTCGCACCATACTTCATATTACAAGATGGAAGAGTTCAAATCCAAAAACCCACAAAGTCAAGCTGGATTTTTGTCATTGGTTACATTCTCTTGGATGAGTGGAATTCTTAAACTTGGATACAGACAACCACTTGAAGAGAAACATTTATTCGAGCTCGACACCGAAAATCAAGCAGAAACACTTGTAAGGGAGTTGGAGATGGAATGGCTGGCGGAAGTGCGATCCTGCGACTCAAAACGAACAAAGCCTCGCTTTTGGCGAGCCATGATGAGGACCATTTCCAACAGAGATTATTTTACGATGTTAGCACTTCGTACATTTTATTCCCTGACCTTTAATGGTATGCCTTTGTTGATTTGGTTCTTCTTGAAAATCATCGCCGAGGAAGATTCAAGGAAAAGCTTGGTTGGAATAATGTCATTGGTTCTGTGCTTTGTTTTAGTCCCAACTGTTCAGTCTTTCAGCCTGACTCATCTGGTATTCAAATCCGAGACCATAGCAATTCGATTTAAAGTCTCTCTGATTGGATTTGTGCAGAAACGGGTAAGTTAAGAAAGTCTGGGTGCATGATAAGTTAACCTGGTTGGAAGACAGAAAGCAAAGAAACAGAAAGTAGCGCAATTGGCTCGAGCACTGCGTTCTTCCGGTTTTAAAATAATCGGAAAAGAATTAGCACTCTTAAGTGAACATTAACGTAACATTGCTCACAAGATTTCTTGCTGTACATGTATTGTCATGTCAACAAAAAGCCCCTGACAATTATTTCTTAATTTTCTCGGCATCGACAAGTACCGTTAACACTTTGCTTTTGGAACAACTAGTCGTTTCTTTTATTTTGCTCAGATCCTTAGCATGAATCGACGATCCTTAGAAACAGTCAGCCCAGGAAACATTATAAATATTGTTTCAAATGATGCTAAAGCAGTTGAAGAAGCCGGTCTACATATGGCCTTTTTCTCATTGCATATCCTGGACATTGTTATTTCCCTGACGATTATCTGGAGGGTTGTTGCCTGGCAAGCTTTGCTAGGAGCGTGTTTTTTGTTGGTCGTTACTGTTTACGGATCATTTGCATCTCGAAAGGCGGCAACATGGCGTAGAAAGGTTTCACAGCAAATTGACAAACGTTTGCATGTCATGAAAGAGATTCTTACTGGAATGCGTGCTGTCAAAATGTACGCTTGGGAATGGAACTTCAGAGATCTGGTCACAACGATACGAAGGTATTGTAAAAAAGTTTACTTAATCATAATTAACTGAATTTCTATCATGCTGTCAATTAATGTATATCAAGATGCAGCCAACCAACCTCCAAAGTGAGTGTGTTAAAGATGAAACAACAACAATGATATTCAATGTAAGGAGAAATGTAGACTCGGAAAAATATCCGAGTCCCAGATGGGACTGTTTGTTTCATCTTTAACACACTCGCTGTCAATTACTTTTTTCTTTTCTTAGTTAATACAGCAGTGAAAATTTTAAGTTAATATTAATATTAATATTGATTAATACTAAAATATTAATATCAAAATATTTAATAATACTTGATATTATTTACCAACCATAGTGCCCAAAAACACTAAACCCAGGTTAAGAAAACCAGGGTCAACAACGAAAGCCAGAAATAAAAGTTCTGTCTGTGCAGAGCAAAACACTAAACGCAAACGTCTTTGCGAAATTGAGCCGCAAAGTTTTGTGATGGATTGCACTGATCAAATGTTCCCTGGAGTGGAGAATTTAGATCCTTCGCCCTCACTGAGAGAGCAAGTTGAGAAACTGAAAACGCTTGTCAGAAGAATCATGACATTAAGCTCCTGAAAGAGCAAATACTCAAGGAACAAACAGAAAAGTCTTTTTCTGTTGATCGTTTTAAAGACGATGACAAGCTGTTCAGATTCTACACTGGGCTTGACAAGACATTCAAAATATTGTTTGAAACATTTGGACTAGCAGTAAGCAATATTGTTTATCGTGATTCGAACACTAAAGCCGAGAATATAACGTCAAGTGACTTTGTAAAGCATGGACCTAAAAGACTGCTCAGGCCTGGGACGTCATGAAGAAGATATTGCAGTAAGAGCGGGGTTATCACAGTCAAAAATATCAGGCATTATGATATCATGTATTGATTTTCTACATGCTAGATTTCGCTCTTACCCCATTTGGCCTACTAGGTCATGCATTGACAAGACCATGCCTAATTCATTCAAACAAATGTACCCCTCCACACGTGTAGTCATAGACTATGCAGAAATATTCATTGAGATACCCAGTTCATTTAGAAAGTCAAATTTTTCTAGCTATAAACATCACAATACTGCCAAAGCTCTGAATGGCATTAGCCCATCTGGTGCTGTTTCTTTTGTGTCTGATCTTTATGCAGGCAGGTCATCAAGTGATAAGCAAATTACTAATGACGGTGGCATATTAGATTTGCTTGTCAAGGGAGAATCTGTAATGGCTGACAAGGGATTTGAAATAGCAGATGGTCTACCCCAGGGTGTAACTCTTAATATTCCTCCATTTCTTGAAGGGAAAGATCATCTTTCAATTGAAGAAGAATTAAACCGAAAGAAGGCGACTAGCCTTGGTCAAAATACATGTTAAAATACTCAGTACTGTTTTCCCAATATCTATGGCAGCAGATATAAACGGCAAGGTCTGGATTATTTAACAATTATTCCACTAGCGCACGTTGGATATGAGATGGTAAATAGCCAACGAGGCGCGTAGCGCCGAGTTGGCTAAAACCAGTCTCATATCCAACAAGCGCGAATGGAATAATTGTTTTATTAAAATCCTTCAACTCCAAAAATTTGGAAGTACGAAATACGAGCGAAAAAAGCGAGCAAATCCGAACGAAATCGAAAAAAACTTGATGAGAACTGATGCGATGTTGTGTAATACCTTGTTGTCAGACAGACGCAGGCTCATCATAAAAACATTTCTTGCCTTTTCGCGTACTTCTAAACGTCGGAATTGATCCAAACTTTCCACAAAAAAAGTTTTTTTTCTCCTTTTTGGCTTTATTCAAAGAGTAATTTCGCATACCGGCGAAAACATTTTTAGTTTAGCAACGCTTAACGCAATCATTTACCATATAAGGTCAAACCAAGGTATATGAGCTGATAACCGAGATTGAGTGAACCATTCAGAGCACGCGAAATGCATTATCCGAGGTTGAGAATTTAATAACTGTTCTTATCTTTCCAATTTTTTGCCACCATTAATTAAGAATGACAGAACGTGACTCATGCAAGACAGTATGTAATATTTGCCTTGCTTTCATTTTTATTGTGAATATTAATGATGTTTGAATCAGGATATTTCAGTGCTACTGAAAATTGAGGGTTATAAAGTTCAGGCTACAAAACAGGGTGACTTTAACATTAAAACCTGTATGTCAATACAATAACCTTATCATGGCGTAATGGTTTTCTTCTGTTCTACAATCACAGTTAGTTGGTCCTGCAAGGCTTTCTTGTGCCACAAACAGTTATTGTGCTAATGTTAGAGTAAAAGAAAGGAAGAAAGAAGTTAACTCTGGAAGCATCTTCTTCTCCCAAATGGTCTCATCCTTGAAGATTCTTTTCACATGTATATCAACACTTGTGCATGCTTCAAAGTCAATCCATGGTACTCCTAAAAGGTTCACTATTCCTTGACACTGGTAGTAGTAAAGATGGTTTCTTATCAGCTCTAAGCCGCTATCTGTTATCTTCAAGAAAAATGCTTTATCCACCTTTGCTGAACCAGTAACCATCATATTCTTTCTGGAATATGGCCATTTAATCTCAATGCAGCCAGTGGGACTCCATTTTCCAAAACACTACCATCTGGACTACAACCAAGAAATGGCCATTTGGGGCTAATAACCAATCCAGCAACACTTCCCATATTCCACCTCTCCGCTTTCCTGATTCAGATGCACATATACCCAATACTGGATGCTCTTCATTGATGCACTAAATCTTGCTTTTACCACAAATAACCGAATTCTTGCGACAGCGTTTGCCTTGACGAAAATGCTTCTCAGATCAAGTAACTTTCTTTCTACAACCCATAGCCTTTCTTCATGTTGCCGTAAGCATTTGGATTCATCTTATCCGGCATTGTTCTATTGTTCTTATGGCTAAAGGCTGGCACGTCTTTTAAAAGATTTAAAGATTTTGTCTAACCTCTGCTATCGCTTTGCAAAGATTCAACATCGAGAATGTCCCCGGCTGCTTCTTGTCTCTTGTTAGAGTTGCCGTTTGATTTGTTAATCGCCTCGTTATTTCCGCTAAAAACAACATCAGGCATGTGCCCCAAAGCTTCGATGTCGTCCAAGCAGGAGTCTTTAGCAGAACTAGGGTCATCAAGGATATTAGGGAGCTTAAGCACGAGACGTTTTTGTCAACACGGACGCCAAGTAGCCGAGGTGAAACTGGGTCGAGAACGGCGTCTGTGACTTGACTTGTTTGCATTAAGCATGTCGCGTCAGTGATCTTACGGCATCGCTGGTTAATTGTACAGCAGTTTTGATTCTTTGTCTTCTCTCTTAATACTGAATCATGCCTTATTTAAGAAAGACAAGAGATATGCTTTTTCAGAGCTACGATCAAAGATTGATTTCAGAGGATGAACTTATTGTTTTATTGGAAGAGAACACGGCCAGAAATTCTCAATCCAGTTACGATCGAAAATCCTGAAATGATTCTGAATGTAAAGCAAAGTTCAGACCTGCAAGTGTTAGCTGATTTGTCCAATCCATTTCGTACATTTCTGAAAGGAAAGCAAATGACAAATAAAAATGACGCCTTCCAAAAAATAAATTAAATTTGACGGCCATTAAAATTTTTCAAAATTTAACATGGTCTTTCTGGAAACGCTGTCTTAGCATTGCCAGCGCATTAAAATTTAAGACCACAGAAAAAAAGCACAAGCACATACAAAAGGATATATAAAGGAAAACGAATATTTTTCAAAAAAGACTTACTCTAGCTTTTTTGGCAAGACTGAGTCTCGGCGTCTGCATCGCTGTTGTTCATCAGCCGGTAGAACTGAAGAGTTTTTTCATAAATAATAGGAATTAGAACGTTGATTGTTCAGCATTAGCAGGAAAACAACAAAAATAAACCAAAAAAACAGAGTTATTACACCTAAAATGAACTTGCCTTCTCGCGTTTTTGTTTTTCACCACAGACGCCAAATAGACAGCTTTGAGGTTTGTGACTTGACGTCTGTGACGTGTGAGGTCTCTTTCTCTGCAAAATCACTTCTGGTCTCTGTCCGTGTTGACAAAAAGATCTCGTGCTTTTAAGCTCCCTATTTTCGCCTTTCAATTCATCGCAACTACCACCTGCAAACGCCATTATGAAGTATGCGTGACTACTAATATAAGACCACAATTCTCTTTGCTCTCGGATCCGGTTGACGTCATAAGAGGTAAGGCCTATTGGCAATGTAAACCAGTGTAACATAGTGAGTAGAAATCATAAATATGACAAATAGAGTGAGCCGAATCAACATATTTAATCTTATTTCCCGCCCTTGCCATTCCGGAAACGAAATACTATTTCTTTTTCAAATATCTTCTTGTTGGGCTGGTCTTTCATATACCGAATCCGAAATAATTAATGTCCATAAAACAAAAGAACAATAACAATACCAAATTAGCAAAGCCTAATCGGAATCACAATGGCTCTTTTGACCTCCACTTTATTAGTCCGGTATATGAAAGTCTACCCCCTTCTTGAAACTGCTTCTTGTTTGTAAATAAATGTTGCATCAATTAAATTTGATCAAAAACGCCTCCCAAATATACTTCATTTTACATTAGAATGACTAAACAAATATGCTCTGGCTTGCAAAACTACGGCTACCTATTAATCATTTGAACGCCTCCCAAATATACTTCATTTTACATTAGAATGACTAAACAAATATCCTCTGGCTTGCAAAACTACGGCTATCTATTAATAAATAAGAACATTTGAAATACAAAATGGCTAAAAATTCATTCTTGTCATATCTTAATGAAAGCAATGCTCATATCAGACAAAGATCAACCCTCACTGATGCAAATTAGCTAAGTTCGAATCATTTCGAACACCATCAATCCTCAAAGACAGAAAAATCTCAAAAAAACCTTTAAAAGCCAAACATTTTATTGAAACAAAAAACATTTTTGCTGAGTGAGTGCAAACAAGCCGTGACACTCCGTGTCAAAAACCCGATACGCAACTTAAATAATAATGAATCTCAGGATCAAACCCTTTACTGATCGAAGAACCCTTCCTTGAATAATGAAGCAAAAAATGGACACCAAGCTTTCTTTCAAAGAATTCTTGAGGAACAACAATTAGTCAAATTTCCAATTGTTTTTTTACCGGAAGACTGTGCAGAGTTGAGTACAAATAAATATAATTCGCCCGACATTAGAGATCACAGATCCACTCAAGGTGTTCGATTAGTTTTGTGAGTTTGTTAAACCCATATCCAACTACAAAAAGGTTACTAGAGAATTTTCCACTGCAGTGTTGTACATAACAATTCAGCTGGTAAAATATTAGAACTACATCTCACTTTGACACCGCTCGAAGGGCGAAAAATGCAATTGTTGTCGAAGTCCATTACTCGTCATTCTTAAGATTCCAGATATTTATTTTTCACCGCCTGTCTTGTTTATCCAATTGACGTTCCATTCTTGAGCTCTATAATGGTATATTCTGTTTAAAGATCCACTAACAAATTATCCATTCGCGTTATAATGACTTCGACGCCATTGCAGGATAATTAAATATTCTACTGTGTGGATAAAATCTACGCATTTCTACTACCCCGCGGAAGACTCTACGCACAAAGACAACACTTAACAGGGGAGTGACAGGAAAGAGCTATTGCGCAACTTTTTCTTTTTTCTGACATGGAAAAAATTAAAAAAAAAAACGGCCAAATTTTACTCATAGTCTGACTGGATTACCATATATGGCAACCCGGTAATTAAATTTATTTGTTTATTGATGCTTGGAACACATATATAGATGCTTTAATTACTCAAATTACTTGGAAAAGGTTTTTAAAAAAAGAAGGGTATTTATGTCATCCTATTACTGAAAGAACAATGTATGAAAGACATACATTTGAATAGCGGGAATGAAACAAGTTAAGTTTTGAGATCATCGAAGTTATGAACGCTATTTAAAGTAACGAAAGGAAAGCCTAGAAAATTCAGGCTGGAACGGGATTCACACTCATGACCTCTGCAGCGATACCGGTGCACTGAGTGCTCTACTAATTGAGCTATCAGTTGGTAGAGCACTTTTATCGACGGGTTCAGTTACATACTCAAAAAAATGACCAATTCCTATAAGTACGTAAATGAACCTGTCGATGACAATGCTCTACCAAATGATAATTTGGTTGTTTTTCTTGATCTTAAGAAAGCATTCCACAACGTAAACCACGAGATTCTATTAGGAAAACTTAGTGCTTATGGCATCCAAGGACACGCGCAACGCATGCTAAAATCGGATAGAGTGCAAAGTTGCCAGGTAAAAGGAAAGTTTTCTGACAATAGAAAGATAACGTGCGGAATACCTCAAGGGTCAATTCTTGGCCCACTTCTGTTTCTGATATATATTAATGATCTAACAAATTGCCTTGAGCGTACTACTCCTTGGTTATTTGCAGATGACAGCGACAAAACCGCTGTTGGCAAAACAATTGAAGAAACGGAGATGGGCCTTAATAATGACCTTAGAAATGTCGGGAAGTGGCTTGCTGCAAACAAATTAAGCATGAATATTAGTCGCAAAAACTGCGTAGGTAGTAAGTGATTCCAGACAAAAACCGCGAAATATTCTAACGGAGCCAACTATTTTGATTGGCGAGGATACTGTCAATAGGGTTAGAGACTGTAAGGCACTAGGTATAAAGGTCGATGAGTTTCTTGCCTGGGGAAAACACGTAGATGAAATTGCGAAGAATGTTTTGTCCCCAATTGGTGCCATTAAAAAGCTTACAGACTTTCTTGGCCACGAAACCCTTATATATGCATAGAACGCTTTGGTTCAGCCACACTTTGATTACCGTTGCAAAGTATGGAATTGTCTTGGTATTGGACTAGCACAGGGTTTGCAAAAATTTCAAAACAGGTGTGCTGGGGTAATTACATACTGAAAAAATGAACCTGACCAGTCAGGAATAGCCCTGCGCTCCCTTGGTTGGGGTACACTGGCTTAGCGTAGAGTCAAACTCAAGGACAGGTCCTACTATTGTTATTGCGCATACGTTCTGCGCATCTCGAGATACTCGGATTTCCTATGGGTGATTCTTATTAATACTGGGCTATTTTTGCGCGGTTCAAAGCTACGCGGAGAAAGCACAACTTAGCAAGTTCTCTTGGTATCCAAAAAGAAGATTAGGGGTAACCACTCATTTTTCAGAGATAATTAAGCTTCAATTTGGAAAAGCGCGCCATACATTGATTTGTATTTTAAGTCTTTTATCAAGTTTTGTTGATTAATTATCTTCGAAAAATGCAAGGTTACCCCCAATTTTCATTTTGGATTTCAAATAACACTTGTTAAGATCTGCTTTTCCCGCATATTCAGTAAGCCACGCAAAAATACCTTTGAATTAGTAGGCACCGTCCTTAAGGCTAGGATGATGTTTAAAATTCTTAATGATCTAGCCCCTGGAAGACTAAGGAAAATTTTTACGGATTCACATTCAACCAGTAGCAATTACACTTTGTGCAATTCTACAAAAAGAGTTGTTATTCCCCATGCAACCGTGGACGGAATTCTTAAAACATAGGCTAAGCTCCAGCGGTGTAAAATTGTGAAATTCTTTACCACACGACGCTCGCAGTTGCGAATCGCTCGCCTCGTTCATAAATTCTCTCACATCGTCGGCACAATAATAGATAGAATAAGCTAATGTGCCAATCTTTGTGTAAGAAAATGAGTAACGTTGTTCTATGTTTCCATGGGATGCCTGTGGGAGCCACGGTAACAATTCGAAGCCGTTCCCTTTTCTTCATCGTAGTCACAAATGCGCATACCCCGCGGAAATTGAATTAACCTCAGTAAAGCGGGGATCCGGGGAAACACGGGTACAGTAATTCCGTGGGTACAGTAATTCCGTGGGATGCCTGAACTCCCGTTTGGCGATTAGAGTTCCCACTCTTTCTCCAGCTCTTTCAAGTTAGCATTCTGAGCGCGCGCTATAGACCACTCGGCCACGGAGTTCAGTGCTTACGATAGAAGAAAATGTTCAGTTCGGAATCCTTTCCATCCGCGATGATTGACACAGCAACCTCACATCTGAAAGTATTTGATAAAGTGGGCAGATGACTT
>NC_090886.1:20318333-20325833 GCF_036669925.1 Montipora capricornis
TGACTAGAGTCAGCGGACACAGTGGTTGTTGGATCAATGATGTCAAACATTGTAGGACCTGGATTTTCCTCCACATCATCACTTGTATTTTTAGGTATTGCTAATGCTGTGTGTACCATCAATGTTTATTACTGCTACTCCAGTAGATGCTGCTAGTAACACTGTTGAAATCTCAGGATTCATTGGAGCATGTCTATAGGTTTTTACTACAGTGTGGTAAAGTGTTTTAATCAAATGGCTTTTTCCAGCACCACCACCTCCAGTTATAAATAAACTGGTTCAACATTTTGTGACTTCAGACTGTTGAGGTTTTTATTTTATTCCTAGTCCATGAAAGCACCCTGATGTAAGCTTTAGGTTGTGTTTTTTATTATGTAATGATGTACATGTAACTGATCGACGTAATTGGTCATCAGATATTTCTCTTGGCTGTTTATACATTGTTACTGGTGATGGACTGATTTCCAGTAGTGTCGGGATTTGCACCAAGCTCTGAGAGTACTTGTTCATTGAACGCCTCATCTAGTGACGATTCATCTTAGAATTCTAGTTGAATTTCAGCATTCTTTTGATCATTTATAAGATCATATGAATGTATGACAGTGCCATGCTTGTTTCTTAGCCAATCTAGTGCTTCTGTTACTGGTAAATAGCTGATAGAGATGATCTAGCGTGTAGCAAGAGTTGTCTAAACTGTGCAAATGGCGTTAAGAGAAATTTTAGTGGCAAGTCATCGATGTAAAATTCTGAACAGGTCTGAAATTTGAAGCATACTTAAGGAACTCATTTTACTGCTGCATTGTTATGGCAAATTTTGAACCAATCACGCATGGTAAAAGTGAGACCGTAGTACCAAATTCTGTAAGGGCTGAATGGAGTTAAGCTAAGCATAAGACCCCAAGTACGCATTGCGGACCTATTTTATATGGAGCCACTGTGTTGGTTCACCACCATTGTGCACCAATATGGCGGCCAGAAATCAACACGAACATCTGGAATTCACTTAGCGATGAAAACGCTTACTTTTTGCTCATGAGATAAAATACACGTGTATGAACACATCTCCTAATGTACTTGAAACGCTCAGGCTGCTGAGATTCATAGGCATAGACATTTTTTCAACCAAATAATCTTTGTATCATGGTGTCACGCAAGGTAACAATTCGGAAATTTTCGAAACGAAAAACTTCATTGAACTGGGAGCTTGAAATAAGATTTATTTCTAGGTCGTCTTCAACCTCCTATAGATAAAAATCCAAAACACCTTGAGATGTTGATTTTAGAATTTGATGACACCACTGTGAAAACCATCTATGACAATCGACCTGTTTCTTGCGAACCAGCTTGTTCAGTCGTTCCAAAACATTTTGTGAATCGAACCAATACAAATACAAACAATACAATACAAACAAATGGAGAAAGAGAAAAAGAGAGCGAGAAATGGGGCAAAATATAGTTGAAGTAATAGCTTGCCTAGCCTCTGTAGCCTCCTTGCAGCCGTTTTTTGTGTCGGTCCTATTCTTGCCTAGTCTCCTTCGCAGCCGTTATTAGGGTCGTCGTGACGACCCTAATAACGGCTGTCTGTGTATTAAACTGTTTAACTTGTCATATATTTTTTTCTTTGGTTTACATATAGCGTGTTATGTTTCTTTGTATTTTTACTTTTCTCTTAGTATCCACGTAATTAAGAATTGTTGTCCAACTATCAGGGCAAGAATTGGATCATATATAAACTGCGGATGTGAAATCTAGTGAAGCTATGACCATCGCAGTTGTGAACACAATTTATTGCAAAAATTGCGTTCACAACTGCGATTCATTCATTCAATTCATATATCATTTCATCGTTGATTCATTCCTCACGGGAACATTAGAACCCACAAATGACCAGCTCCCAACGTCAGTGGCTTCATAGCTCAATTGGTTAGGGCGTCGCACCGGTATCTCTACGTCCCCGGGTTCAAATCGCGTTGAAGTCCTGAATTTTTCAGGCTTTCTCTACGCAATTGTAAAAATTGTGTCCACAACTGCGAAGATCATAGCTTCACTTGACTTCATATCCGCAGTTCATATATGATCCAATTCATATATAATTTGATCGTTGTTCTTACTTATCTTGGAACAAGTGTATTCAATATGGTCATGCCAAGGAGATAGACTATTGATCGAGTTACGAGTTGAGTTTGAGTTAAGATTGAGTTAAAATTGAGTTAATATTGAGTTACGGTTTTTGGCATTTTTGGCACTTAAATCTAATAAATATTAAGTAGAAGTCACTGAGAAGACCACGAAACACCGTTTTCGTGAAGTGCACAGGTGTATATTTGCGAAATGGTTTTAACCTGATCAAAACAATCTTGAAATTTCATGCACGGCAGTATTCTTGTTTACCAGTTTACCAGTTTCAGCACTTGGACTCCTTCGTACGGTGGCCCACAAGGGACATGCTGCAAATTAAAGATATCGCTACAAATTTTAAAAAGTGGCAACAAATAAAAAAAAAATGCAATACGAATTAAAATAGTAGCTGAAAATTAACAAAACTTGCTGCAAATAAATAAAAACGATAGCTGCTGCAAATACATAAAAAGTAGAGTTGCTGCAAATTATTAAAAGTTGCTGCAAATAACTAAAAAGTGTAATTGCTGCAAATTAGTAAAAGCTGCTGCATATAAATAAAAACTATAGTTGCTGCAAATTATCAAAAGTTGCTGCAAATTATTAAAAGTTGCTTCAAATAAATGAAAACAATAGTTGCTGCAAATTGTCAAAAGTTGCTGCAAATAAATAAAAACTATAGTTGCTGCAAATTATCAAAAGTTGCTGCAAACAAAAAGTAAAAACTTCTGCGCGCGCATGACTCGGGAAGGACTGGCACTATGATAGATGACACAAATGCCAAACATGGCGGCCCTGAGCTGAAACAGCGTGCGAGAGATCTGTCTTCGAGCTTTCAAACATGTTTTGTAGCACCTGTAACGCAGAACTTCTATCTAGCGATGCCAAGTTTTGCTACTCTTGTGGCCGAGAGTTGGACGTCCAGGCGTCAGCTGATGAGTTAATAACCGAAATGTTTCACCGCGGTTACCAGTACGATGTTATAGTTTCTCTACTGGAAAAAAAGGGCCACAAGATGCACCTGAGAACACTGAAAAGAAGACTGAGTGACCTTGGACTTAAAAGAAAAGGGAATGATATCAACGAATCTGAAATTGAGTTACTTATCAGAAGAGAAGTCGAGGGTGCAGGAAGACTTGCTGGCTACAGAAATATCTGGCACGCCTTACGCTTAAGACATCATGTCCATGTTCCTCGTTCTCTGGTTGCTCGTTTGTTGAAAAAGATTGACCCTGATGGTGTGGAAGATAGAAGGGCAAGACGTTTAAGGAGACGACAATACTTATCTCCAGGACCCAACTTTTGCTGGCACGTAGACGGTAAGTTATGAGTGAAATTTGATTACATTTTGGCTGACCTTTTGACTTGTTTATATTCAGCTTCCTTGATATCGAAATACTTTAAAATTCGACGTAGTTCTTGCAATAAAATATATTTATCTAAAATATTAAAATAAATGGTCACTAGTGTTTGCTGTAATTTATATAGGTTGGAAAATGCATGTATATTTGTGACAGCCTGGTTAACTTGATCCATTTATTCTCAGGCTTTGACAAGCTGAAGACATATGGGTTTCCCATACATGGATGTATTTGTGGTTATAGCCGAAAAATCCTCTGGCTTGAAGTAGTGAAGTCCAGTAATGATCCAAGTGTCCCTGCAAAGCTTTATTTAGACACTGTTCAAAGTTTAAAAGGTTGTCCGAAGATTGTAAGATCAGACTGTGGGACAGAAAACGTGACATTAGCAGCAATGCAGTGCAGCCTTAGAGCCCTTCATACAGATGAGTTTGCAGCAGAGAAAGCCCATAGGTTTGGACCTTCACCAGCCAATCAACGCATCGAAGGTTGGTGGTCTTTTCTACAACGCAACCGCTCAAGCTGGTGGATTTCCTTTTTCAAGGATATGTCAGAATCTGGGGTACTCAATTTGGGTGATACCTTTCACATGGAGTGTTTGTGGTTTTGTTTCAAGAAAGTGATTCAAGCTGATCTTGATAAAGTTAAAGATCATTGGAATAGCCATTACATCAGGAAATCCAGGCATGACACTGTCCCTGGAGTTCCAGACATATTGTTCTATTTGCCTGAGTACTCAGGAAGCAGGAACTGTCTGCAGCATGTTACACAGGCCCAAATAGATGAACTGGAGGAGCAATGTCATTGTCCGGATGAAGTGGACATATACACAGAATATTTTGAGACAGTATTTGAGAGCGAGAATAAGCAACATCCCAACAATGAAAAAGAAGCATTTGATTTGTTTCAGTTTTTTATTCAACTTCAAGAACTTTGATTTGAAAATAACCCGGCAATTCTGGTCATAGTTCTATGGCAAAGTCATGAAAATTTTGAGGAAAAAACTTCTAACACAGAGAACAAAGAATTTAGTGCTACTTTGATGAAGTACCCAAAATGGTATTATGGTTCATGGATTTGGTGCATGTAGCATCGTTTAAACGGTTTCTTTCAAGTTAAATAAACTTAATATTTTTGTGCTCAATTTTGCTATTGTAACTAAGTTATCAACACGGTGTACAGACAACAGTTTATTTAAAAACTTAAGCACTTAACATTGACAGAAGCACTTCTCCTAGTAAAATACACCTATAACACGTGCAAGTGATGAAATGTTAAAACACATGCATACCATTCCAAGATTTAAACATTGAAAACATTTTTAAAGTTACTTTCTCCTGTGCTAAAGCAAAGATAAAGAGATTGTCTCGTGAATCTGAACTTCTGTATCAATCTAAACTCACACTGTGCCAAGAAAACAAAGACACATCTATTTCAAACTTTTCCAAAGCCCATGCTATCTTTGATGGCACTGATCATAAGGTTGTTAAACTGCTCAGTTTCTGAGATACCCCTTGGTAGATACAGCTGCAAAGAACAGGTTGAGGCAAAGGGCCTTCTCTTTTCCAATGCTTCAACATCAAAAAACTGGACTTTAATCATCTGTGAAAATCCATTTGGTGGAATTCGATCAGCACCAGTGATGAATGTTAGCAGGTCTTCCAGAGAACAAGGTACTGACCCATTTGCAGCCTGCAAGATTAATTTCATACCTTCAGTTTTTTTTTATCACAGGGAAATATCCCCTTGAAGTCATGTACTTGTACCAAAAATGGGCATCCTGTAAGCAGACACAATTTCAAGGCCCCAGCCATGTCTATTTCCTTCAAAAGTTTGAAATTCCATAAGGAACAATTATTTTTGTCAAGTGTACTGAAAAGTGATTTCCATTTGTCTATTTTCACAATGCACTGACAGCAAAGTTCACAAAGCAAAATAACAATCATTGCTTTTCTATATTGATAACACACACACACAAAAAAGAAGTGACTTAAGTACACGTCTGTCTAACTAACTTTGTACCCAAGTCAGTGGAAGAACTAAGTTTCAAAACAGGTACTTACTTAACCAAAAACAAAGACATTACAGTTCAAATAATAATTAGTTTCTGTGTTTATATTGACATGGCTTGAAGACGATATTAACTCCAGTTGAAAAAGTTGACCTAAAAACAAATCTGGCTTGTAGCACATTAATATTGCAACAATAATAGTACCTTGGTAGTAATGTTGTTACAATATTAATGGGCGTTGTACTGGTGAAATCTTATTGTTGTTAAATAATTACCTTCATCAAAAACTGATCAAAACAGTAAATGCTGTCCTCTTCTTCAGCCCTTTTGTTAGAGCCTTCTTCATCCCAAACCACTGCATACACACCTCTAAACTGGTTGACGGTTAAAGGTTCAGCATTGTGGACAAACAGTGGAAGGAATACCTGGGGCCATTTCTTGATGTAGTCTGTGAATAAATTCCCTACTGAATCCATTCCATCAATGAACTGGTCAATGGACGGTTTGGCTCTGAATCACAAGATATTAATGTGCATGAGGAACAAAACAAAATGTCATAGTTTCATTTCTCTTATACTTTTCTGGCAAAATTATTGTCAGCACTGCCCTCATTTTAGCCAGTAGCGAGAATTCTGTTACCATTGAATGATGACATTTTGGGCTTTTCCAATATGTGAGCCCATTAATTTGCATTATTTTCAAAATCTAAATATGTTCATATTAATTTATAGCCCATTATTTCCTCTACACAATTACTGTGTATTACTTGTATTACTGAGTGGACTTAAAAGCTACAATCTACCTGTAGTAGAGTGATTCCTTTATCACTTGCAAACACATGTCCCCCTTGCTTGAATTGTGTGTTGTTATTCCGTGATCCCAAAACCAATTGCTGTGTTTCTCTTTGATGTCAAGAAAGGCTTGATCATCAGTTGCATCAAACAATTCCTTTGCAATTACTGCAGCTTCCTCATCGCTGAGTGCTGAAATCGCTCTGGGGATATTTACATATTGTGGTAGCTGAAGCATGAGAAAATATGTATCTTCATTCATAGCATGCAAGCCTGGGCCATTGTGCAATAGGCTCCAGGCAACAAATTGGCCTGTAATGAATGGCTTTTTCTTTTCAAGCACTGCATGATTGTGGCTGAATACAAGTGAAGATTGGTTTCCTTCAAAGACTCCAAACTCGCCAGCCATTGTCTTAAGTAACAGCCTGAAGAATTCTCTCTTTGGGCCCCCAAGATCCTCTGCTTCCTCCCCGCTAAAGTAAATAGAAGGGATTTTGAAGTAGTCGAAGCTTGGTTCCTTCACTGCATTTAGGCACGTCTGCAGCAACCTTTTCCTCAGAACTAGAACTTCACAGGTTTCTTGGCATTTAACTTGTTCTTGGAACTTAAGCAGTGATTCCATCAACTTTATGTCATCTTCTGGGTGGATGTCCTCCTCTAAACTTCGAGCAATTGCAGCTTTGATTAGCTCCCCTTCATCTAAATTGTCATCTGTATTACCCCATAAGAAATTTTGGATGTCTTCAAATACATCATCACTACAACCTCCCAATGCTGCTCCTTGATGAAGTTGCTTGTCAGTAGAAGGCTTCATGGAACCTGTTACAGGAAAATAAGTGGTACACATATCAGTAAGTGTTCTATGAGGTTAACTCACTATTTCTTTCTTCCCTCACAAATGCATCATTAAAAGCATTACCATTAAAATCTGATGAAATTGTTGAGCGTACTGGATGAAAATGATGAGCAGATTTAGGCTCCTGAAAAAAAAAATTGTTCATCAGTTCCAACAATGTATTGTACACACAGTACATCTACATATACCATGTCTTTGTACCTGTTTACACTGAGGTTCCACCACATCAAAGACACATTTTCCAAGATCATCATCACTTCCATTGTCTATATTTAAAGTAACGACCTGCAAAACCGGAACAGACACATTATTAATGGGAAAAGATCTGTATAAACAGTATATGACTGTTCACAGTTGTGTACTCAC